>NW_017732528.1:280442-339988 GCF_001890085.2 Hipposideros armiger | reverse complement strand
TATTTAATTATAGATGTTAGCATAATTAAGAAATATAGAGCCCAAAGGTTAATTCCTAAAGGTCATATTATCTCTAAACTTCACAATTTTGTAATTAAAAAAATGACAATTATGCATAATAATCTCAAGATCAATCCATGTTGTTGCAAATGGCACTATTTCATCTTTTCTTCTGGAAGGGGGTGGTAGACGAGCATAAAAGGGATCAAATATATGGCGATGAAGAGAACTGACTCTAGGTGGTGAACACACAGTGTGATATATTGATGATGTATTATAGAATTGTACACCTGAAACTTACATAACTTTACTAACAATTGTCACCCCAATAAACTTTAATTTAAAAAAAGAGATAATTATGAGTATTATTTACTGGGGGAATAATGGATTTCTTGGAACAGGGATATTTTATTGAGATTAATTGGATTCCTTTGCTCCCACCATCTCCCCAAAAAGTAGGCAAGATGATAACACACCCTCCAAACCTACATGCAGTTGTTTCTTACATGATGCTAGACAATCAGATTAAAATTAGACAGTTATATATACGCAAGGTCTGGGTTTATTCCCTGCAATATCTTGTAGCTGCTAATTCATATAGCTTTGTACCAGCTAAGAAATTTAGCTTTATGTGCTGCATTAGAAACATCTAAGAATCACTACAAGAAAATGTTAAGCCATTTGAACTAATGTTAGTTTTGAAAACCAAATCTGAATAATTCATGGTCAAATTAAATATTCCATCGTCTGCAACTTTACATGCTTCAAAGGGAAAAGAAAATATATAATACAAATAACAATAAGAAAAAACAGCAGGAACTTTCAGTCTGCGGAGTCCTTGGCCACCATGATTAAAGTGCTCTGTGCACAAGGTAAAGCTTTCAAGTGCCTTTTCTACAAGAAAAAAACCTGAAAAGCTGTTATCCTTTGAAAAGGAATATTTAAAATGAGCTTTCTTAAAAGAATGTGTGTAATAACCTAGAAAAGAAAATGCAAGCTCTGTGATTTTTCAAATTCCCCACAAAAGACATACAAAACATGCTAATATTTTAATAATGTTCAATTTTACTCTTAAAACTGAGAAATGTAAATGACCAAAAGCATATGAAATATGTGAAATCATTTACTTTTCATTCGAGACCACCTTACCCTCTTCCTGAAGCTTTTGTTGTGCAATGTGGAAACCTACCATTGATAGTAAATTTTCTGTAAATAAGGGGAAATCAACATACTTTGTATGGGCTTGAGATCTGATTTTAGAAGTATTAAAAAGCCACCTTCCTAGTCCTATAACCTTAATTAAAAAACGTTCTCCTCTATACAAGACTGACATTTTCTCAGAAACTGCCAAAATGGAAAGACCCGCTTAGAGTTGTGAAGAAGATGTGGCACCAATCGAACCAGGCAGAGCCGCCAAGACCACCCACAGGTCAATGTTGGGGCACACGTCTATGCTAGATGGCCCTGATAACCATCACACTTCCGTACACACAGGTTAGTTTCTTTTTTTGGAAGAATATACAAAAGTAAACAAGAACACAAACATTTCCTGTTTCTTTAGTAAGGCTTTATAAATAAGTCTCTTAAGTAAAACTCCTAAGATGAAAGTTAAAAAAAATAACAAAAGATGATACTGCTAAATTTCTTCAATTTGCATCAAATAAACCAGAAAGGTTTTCATTATTTGGGATGATCCTCAAATTTTTAAAACAGTATAGTCATATTAAGTTTTAAAGTGCTGCTAAGAAAATGAACACATATGAGTACACACTCACACACATACACGCACAACAAATATGTGCACAAACATATTTTTAACCTAATCAATCCTCCTTTTTGTCAAAGTAAAATCTTATTCATATCTTGGTTGGCAGGATTTAATTTGGTTTTGGTTTTTCTCATAAATGATCATGAATGTCATCTTTCCTGAGTTTCTTCCTGTCTGAACAATTTGATCACCTCTATTTGAATGACATCTTAGATATGCATAAATTGTCACATTATACTTTTTGTTCCTCAGATTTAATATCTATTAATTTATTACCCTATGGCATTAGACGTTATTCTCTAGAAATCTGAGGACATTCAGAAATGTTACCCTTTGAAAGGGATTTAAGCTTAGGTTTAAAACCTTCTAGAATTCTTTCTTTCTTCTTGTTTTTTTTTAAAGATTTTATTGGGGGGTTGGGGGAGGGGAACAGCTTTGGGGAATCGGGGAAAGGGGAACAGACAAGCTGCTGTCCTTTTGTTCTTCAGTCTAGTTGTGAAGGATGTCGCTTCACTGGCCCATGTTGGTATTGTGATCATTGTGCTCTTCCCGGCTGAGGCAGTTGGTCGCCAGCCACTAGATGGTAACTCACCATAGCTTACGGCAGCCCACTGTAGCCTCACTGCAGCCTATGCTGGAAGCGACTCACAGCAGTCCAGCTCCAGTTGAGCTGTTATTCACCATCTTAGCTGTAGAGGGTGCAACATCACTGGCCTATGTGGGATCCGAACCGGTGGCCCTGCTGCTGAGAGCTCGCACTCCCATGCCAACTCTTAACCAACAAGCCACTCGGCTGGCCCTTCTTTCTTTATTCTTGAATATCAGAAATTTTCAGGCAATCCTGTTAATCATTGTCAAATTTCCTGAAATATTGTGCAGCCCTTTTATTCACACTTTGAGTTTTCCTTTATTTCATTAATTTTCTGTTAGTAAATATTTGAGGATTTTTTTTTCCTGTTCAAATGTGTTAACTTCTATACTTCATGGACCCCATCGTGTTCATATCAAATGCTGTCCATTGAGTTTGTTCCAAGTATTTTAAATTGCTGGTATTTCCCTCTGCACATCCAATTGGACTATTTTCCGGAGCCTTTCACCTCTGGCACCAAGTCAGGTTTTCTGCCATAACTTCCATATTCATTGTTATATTTAATAAATTAATCGTGCAAAGGTCTTGCTGTTTTTTTTTCATTTTACATTATTTGCTCCACAAATTCTGCTTTTTTCCATTCATATATTCTTTTATCTTTGACACCTTATTTTTAAATCAATTTCTCCTTTGTATTTCTCTTTCATTTCTTTTTTCTTTGTTAAGCTTTTTTAAAGACAAAACACAATTAATTAAAACTTAATAAGCACGGCTATCTGCTAGGCATCATTTTTCATATGATAATGTGTAATTTTTCTGCAAAAATTCTGGCGGGAAATGCTATTATTATCCTCATATTAGATATGAGAAAACTAAAAACCAGAAACATTAAGTTACTTGCCCCAAATCACACTACACCCAGCATTCAACTCCATTAGTCTGGCTTATGAAACCTGTGCTTGTTCACTGCACTCAAATGCATGGTACTTCTTGTATGGAATTTTCTTTGTTGTTCTTTTCCAGAATGAAACATTTATCATTCTATCATTATGATGAATATTTGTTTGTTTTCTGTTTATTTCATTCTTTGTCCCTGTCTTTCATCTTTTTGCTTTATTAGTAGTTGATAATTATAATGTTCTCATTTACTTTTCCATCTCACTTCTTTTTAATATTGGCAAGTCTATCAATATTATAGAATTCTTTCAATATAGTGTATGTGAATTTTCAATGGCTTTCCATAACGATCCCTTGTCCTTCTCTAAGAGCTTCATTTCAAAGACATGGTTTTGTTTGCTCATAGATTAAGAGAAATGTTTTCTTTGTTTTGATTTGCTGACTTATATATGCCTTTATTAAATTTTGTAGTAAGGAAATTCTGTGATCTGTCTTCATTGAGTCATCTAACTACAGAAGGCTCTTAGTTGTCTATATGTGGTTTCTAAGACTATCCAGTTTTTGTTCAGTGAGTTAAATTGTTACATATAAAATTTATAAAACAGCCTGGAATATGTCATTTAAATTACTTTGCACTAGGCATAAAAAAAAAATTAAAAACCCTAAGTAATTAAACCCTTACCTCAAATGCATTTACAATACACAATGATATTGATTCCAAAGTGATTAAAATACTAACATCTTTATCTTCAGTGGTTATAAATGAACCTGAGTAGAAAATAGTCTAGAAACTTGGAAATAGAATTGTAATTTTATAAAAAAAATGGGCAATGATGTATAACAATAACACTGTGAATATAATAAATGATAAATATGTTATTGCCATTATTTTAAATCTTACTGTTACCAAGGCTATGAATATTGAACAGCTTTACCGGTAACCAAGGTTTAAATCATTCTTTGATTATGCCTTTTATAGAAACATTGAGCTTTATAAATTTCGGCTTTGAAATTTAAGTGTTGGCTAAGACTACTCAGAAAAAAATTACATTAAAATGCTGTATTATGCAATAAACTATTACTCTACATACTATTAATTTCATAATAATATGTAAAAAGAACTAATTCAAAGATAACCTCACAAGTATAATTGATGATGCCAAGGCACTTACACGTTGCAGAAAAATGTTTGCTATTAATATGTAATCCTATTAATTAGGATTATCTAACAGGAATATTTGTATATGCATTTAAACAATTTAAAAAACATAAATTCTTTAAATTGTAATCTTTGAAGTCTATATTTTGAATATTTCAAGTAGAAATTGAGAGAAAAAAAGACATGAAAAATAGATATGTGTATATATGTGTGTATAGATATATACACACAATATATATATGCATATATATATATATATATATATTAATACACACACACACACACACACACACACACACACACACACACACACACACACACACACACACACACAGTTCTACATCTTGCTTTCTATACTTACCAAAAAAATTAAGGTTTTTCCATGTCAGTACATTANCACACACACCTTTGTTGAAAGCCATGTTACTGGCCTTACCTGTGACCTGCAGATTTAGGGCTTTCTCTGATGAGCATGAGTCTTCACAGAGAATGCTTTCCCATGGCCCTGAACTACTAAGAAATTTCAGATGAAGCCAAGCAAACTAAAATTTTGGGACTAGGGGTCCAAACAACCTATCTGCTGATAGTTTTTATTCTCATTTTTAATTGTGTTACAATTTCACTGTCATTATAGCACAAATCTTTTTCATGTTTTATCTTCCCGCTTTTCCCTATTCTTCCTCCAATCTGATTTCTAATTCCTACCTTTTTAAAATCAATTTTAACATTTCTGTGATGCTTTGCTTCATTTCCCATGAAAATTGAAAGAAAGAGAACCCATGGAGAAAAACCTGTGTGCATATATGAAAATGTGTGTATTTGTAAATACTTTAATAGTTTCTGTTCCCTTTTTTCAAATGTTTTTGTTTGATAATTTCAAATTTTCATTTTGACCTTTAAAAAAGATTTTGTTTTATTTTTTTTCTCAATATGAACTCCAAGTGAAAGATCTTCTCATTTTTAATTATTAACTAATTTATTTTGTTTAATATTACATATTCTCAAGCCAACTGTTTGCTAGCAACCAATGTGGGAGGCATACAATATTAACACTTCCCACATCATGAATTAGGCCTCAGTAGATAGTAACAAAACATAATTTAAAGTAGAATTAGATGAATATTTTTAAATAGAAAATATTTAAATATAAAATTAATGTTTTTTACTATATAAGAACTATATAATGTTTGAGCTGATTTTTGGTAAAAAAAATCTTGGCTTCAAATTTTTCATATGATATTTTAATTTATCTAATAACTCAAACATCAAGGTTTTTAAACTGCAATGTTCTTCTATCTTCCAATACCAGAACACCGTCTATTTTAAGTGGCTCTCAACCTTTCATTTCATCTGACATTTCATACAATCTTCAGATTTCTCTTACTAAAGACATAAACTTCATCCTTGGTAATAAAGATGATTACAGTTTGTATGAAAAATGTGAGTAGAGGGAAATATATGATTACCAGAATTTGGATGAAACGGACAGATAATTTGAAAAGGCTCACATCTTCTACTTTCCACTCACCTCTACCTATCCCCAGGAATCAATTTTATTGTCTATTAAAAGGTAAAAATGTAGGTGTCACACAGAGATTATTTTTAGTTTGTGTATAAAACTCTTTCCTCCCACCATGTTACAAGAGAAAAAGAAAGATCATAAACCCAATTTACTATAACAGAATTATTTCCTACTTTTGTTCTTTCATTTGCTTTCCAATATGGAAACAAAGGTTAGAAGAAGCAAACTTTAAAATGATAAATACTAATTTTAAAAAGTAACACACCAAAGTATATCTTTAAACAGTTTTTTTTCAGGGATTCTACAATGGTATAAATACCAGTTGACCATGGAAATTATTTTACATTAAAAAATATTATCCTATGTCTTGGCAGTATAAAGATGTTTTTAAAAGAGAATTCTTTTGCACTCTAGCTGGCAACATTACAGCACCACAGAAAACCTTTACTACAACAATGACTGGGAAAATGGACTAGAGACAACTACATAAAAAACAAAATTATAAAATATATTAATTTTAAAATTGTAGATTATATATTAATAATAAAATAATTTCACTGTTTTTTGTTTAACTTGACAATTTCCTTTAGTTTCTTTGGAAGGCACAAGCCTTAAGTATTATTAAAGAATCTTGACTTTTTTTCCTTCACTTGAAAGTCTACATCTCCCAAATCACAGTACACAAGCCAAGTTGGATTTGGGTGTACTGGGGTGTGTGTGTGTGTGTGTGTGTGTGTGTGTGTGTGTGTGTGTGTGTGTGTGTGTGGTGTGTGTGCGGAATAAAACTCTCAAACACATGAGTGCATTGCAAGTCAGAAAGTGTAAAACAAGGGGAAATTTCCTAAACATCTGGCATACTTTAGGGACCACCGTGACATTTACCAACAAGCATTTATGGAGCACTTAATACATGCCAAAATGCCTATTAGTATCCCTTTAGGACTTGAAATATAAAAATTAAAAAAAAAATTTAACAGACAGAAGGTCATCCTGTTCTCAGGGTGCTTACTGTTTATTGAGAGAGATAACAAAATCAAAGGATTACAAAGTACTATGGCAAATGCTTGATTAGAAATTGGCAAGGAGAGAAGTAATCTAAAATTGGTAGAACTAAAGGAAAATAAGACCGAAGCCATTTCAGCCTGATGTTCCCTCACCCATATTGAGTCCCAGCTTTGTAACATATTAGTTGTACAACATGAGGCAAGTTATTTAGCCTCTTAGTATCTGTTGTCTCATATATAGAATAAATATAACAGAATTATTATGTGGATTAATGAATTAATACTTGTAAGCTCAGGGCAAGTCAGTGCAATATTAAATATTTAATATGTAAATACCTGAGCTCCATATTCACATTAAATGATAATGTATATGTGCTCCATTTGCAATTACCCTACGGCAAATCTATAAATCCACACTGACCAAATGAATTTATTCACACATTTTAGAAGACATACCCTGTGTGAAACTACTGATGTTACATTGTGTTTATTGCAAAGGAAGAAACCCTGGTTTACTGCAATCTCACTGCATCCCACAGAGCGATGCCTCTCTGTTACTAAAATCCCCTGGCAAGTCAAATAGGAGCTCACTGAGGGATGCCTGAGGCTGTGGAGACTTCCTTAGAAAGTCAGGGCAGGAAGCTTGGAGAAGCCAGTGGCCAAGGAATTAAATTCTTAGGGAGCATGTACTTGGGACTCTTTTCTAACTAACTCGGTCCCATTCTAATATTCTTATGAGAATTTATTTAAGAACTAGAGAGCAGTGTGTGATCATTTTCAATAAATCCTAGCCTTTGACCTCTCCAAATTAAGCAATTTATGTACTGATTAATCCTTCTAAATCATTTTACTAGCATCATTTTTACATTTTTGGTAATATCTATAAACAATGTTTTCTTAAATTGTGGCTATAATTTTAACTGGATGAGTTTCTATTAAATTCCTTTTGAGTGTCATTTTGGCATTTTGAGTTGTTTTTCACCCCCCCCCTCCACTCCCATAATCCCTGTCAGGAACTGTAAAAGGTCTGAAGCTTTATGTTACTGACATTATCTGGTGAAAATTTAGTTTCATGAATAGTAACATAAAACACAAGATCCCAGATGAGAGACAAAGGACTTTATTACTCATGGCAATAGTGCTAACCAGGGTGTCAACACTCACAAAGGTTCTCTGAGCTCTCATTCTCATAGGGCGGCAAAAAGACGGCCAGATGGTACTTGCACATGCAGTGGATGTACATGAGAGGGGGACATGGAGCACAGAGACCCTGAATCTTCTGAAGTGGGGAAGTAAGCCTGCCTCAACTTTGGCTCGGAGGGAGATATTATTACAGTGGAGAGTGAACACTCCAAAAAGAACAGTCTGCTTTTTCTTCAGGAGAAAAGCACTAAATATATCTTCCAAGACAGACTATTCATCATATAAAGATCATTGAAAAGGTAATGTGAAATCAAAGGAAGTCATGTCTCTGCTCACAAGAAACAAGAGAGATCCATGGAGAAGTGTCTCCCAACATCCCCTGGGCCCATCATAATGCTGATTAAGAGTTTATTCTAAATTTATCTTGAGGCATAGGTTGTCTTTTTTCATTTGGAAGAAATCCAAATTTCCCATAGAAACACCCAAAGAGGACAACTAAAAGAAAATGTAAATTTATTTGAACGAGATATTGTAGAGAAGATGGAAAAAGAGAGGAAGAGATGGAGCAGGAGTAAATAACAGAGAGTAATAGAACCCATATCACTCACAAGGGTTACTAACAATTATAGAGTATTACACACACCTGTATGCTGAGACCTGAAATAATATGAAAGCGATCAACAATTATTATCTCATTTAATCCTCACAAGTAAATATACACATTTTTCACATACACATTATTTCTGCTTTGTGGATGAAGAAACTGAGACTTAATTGTGTGTTACATCATACAATGGCAAAATCAGAATTTAAAAAACAATTTTAATAATTTACTTTTTAACTACTATTATAAAATATTTTCCTACTGCTACAGAAAGCATTGCTTATATTTGAAGGGTGCCTGTTTTTTGAAATAAAAAGTATAGACCTTCTTGTTTTAGGAAAACTGCAATTTGATTCATTTTGAGAAACTTAGATTCTGAGTATGTTGAGATAAAGTCACCTGTAGGTTCTTTAAGATGTCACCTGCACAAAATGAACAATGAAACATGCCAATATGTAGTTATGTAAATTAATATAGTGAAAAATGTTCTATTTTGTTTCTCTTGATTATAGTCTCAGAGTAAATGAAAATATTATGATGAAAGTAGAGTATGATAAACTTAATATTTAACGTTGAGTACTGCATTGAAAGGCACATAACTTATATCTGAAAAGAACATTTTCTCCTGTATTGTAGTTCACATGCATTATGTTGGCTATTATCAGCTGGGGTTGGACACTTGTAGATACTGACAAAAAACACAGCCCTGAAGAGCTCCTTTCTGCCAAATGGACTCCTGGACCTCACCAGACAAAAGACCAGAAAAGAATGATGAATCCTCTACACTTTCAAGATCGCTGCTTTACAGAACAAACATGTCCTGAACATGTAAGTGTTTTTGACTATTTAAGTGCAGTTAATTGATAGTATAATTTATTTACCAGAAAACTATAGTTGGACACCGATCTTACCCTACAAGCCAGCATATTCCCATGTTCTCTATGGGTCGTGTGCTCAATAAATAGAAACCACCAGTTCTAGCAAATAAATGAATAAGTATCGTCTACAGAGTTTAATGATGCTTTTCAAAAGTACAGAGCGATAACTAATTTTTATAGTGGTCTAAAATTTTTAAGTGTTTTTATACATTATATTTTTATTGAAAACAGCCTTATTAGCATTACTCCTCCTTTTGAGAAATGTGAATGAATGACTGCTACACCATTCCCTCTCCCTGGATGGCCTTTTCTTTCTGTTTTTCCCATCCAAATCTTGTGCAATATTGAAGGTTCAGTTAAAATATAACCTCTTCTATTAATCATTTTCAGCAGTATTCAAGCATGTTGTATCTCGTCTCTCAATTCAAATCTTTTCTTATAATGCTCATTTGGCAATTGAACGTATGATGCCATATGACATGAAATTACTGTTATCACAATTTATTTAATTCTCATAAATTTCAGATAATATTCTCTAACTTTTTCAGTATCTTACTTACTTTGAAGTTATCATTTATAGTTCCTAACATGCACTATGATGACCTAATTTCCTTATAAAGTAATCAATAAATATTTATTGATCATTGTTTTTATAAACACTCATATCTGTATGCAAACAATACAGTAAAGAATGATATTGTCTGTCACTTGTTTTCAACTTACTAACAAAAATTATCGACATTTTACAAAAAAATTATTTTTGCTGTTATAAAACCTTCGAATTTGTTTCTTCTCCAAGTTAACTTTCAACATAAAGCAGCAAATATCTTCTATTTTAATAATATCATTCACATATGGTAAATGTGATATATTAGGTAATAAAGATCAACATAAAATATCAATTTCATTTTTTTCCATCTCAAATTTAAGATAGATTTTTAAATGCACAAAAGTATTAAATATAGTCTCTTCAAATTATTAGAAAAGATAAATAACTAACGTTTATTGAAAACTATTTAGTACCAGGTATGTTTCTAAGAACCTTCCATGCATTAAATAACATCAATAATTTCAAATTTCAGGTGAGGAAAATTTGGTTAAATAATCTGGCCAGTCATACAGCTAGTTAGTGGTGGCAGAGGGTGACCGAACTCTAGACAGAAGCACTTTGACTACATGGAATGTATGTACCTTCATTTGTTATCTGAAGTACTAAAACCCGAGTAGAGTTAATGTGAATGCATAGAAGTTAACAAATGTTCAAAAAGGAAAAAGAATCATCATATTGAGGGGGCTATTTAGCATACTATATTATGTACACTTATTTCCAAAACATCTTTTGTCAAATGTGATCATTTTACAAGTTTTTATTTATTTTTTCTTCCTTACAAATAAGCTTCCGCTAAGAACTCAGATATCTATCGATTAGGTTTTAAAATCAGGTTATTCCCAAGGACCCCATACACGTTTCTGAAGCACTTTAAAGGTTGATTAATTGTTGGGATAATGGTTTTTAATGGTAAGGGCATAGAATTTTTTCATCTAATTAAAATAGTGTGAGCATTGTTATGCAGGACTTACTTGCAATAAAGCTTTAAGAGTTGAGAAGCACGAAATGCCCTTTTCCACTTTATTCCTAGGGAAGGAGCTGACCTGATAATTTTGATGAACCTGCTACATATCAGTAAGGCAAAAGCAGAAACATCTATTTTGCCGTTAGTGATTAATTCTTTTTGTGACACACACCATGATTCCTCTAATTTTAAGCTTAGCACTTGCTCTTTTACCCCGATGAATGGGCATTCTTTTTTTTTTTAATGAGGTCCCTGGTTATCTTTGTCTATAAGTGAAAATACTATTAAGAATGAAGAAAGCTAAATATCCTTTAGAGCCATGAATTTTAAATCCTGGAAAACATCAATTTCCTCTTTTCTCAGGAGTACTTTTTCTCTGGCATACAAATTTGGTTTTTGAACAAAACATTTCTGAGTTGTAACCACTTAGAAGAAACTAAACCTCTCATAATTTATGTTTTAATTGAAAGGCGTACATTACACTACTACACAGGAAACCAAGTATAAAAATCACCCAATACTGTGACTTTACCAAATGCAATACTGCCATCAAGTGGACCACAATAAGATTAAATGTACAGAATACTGAAACCAAGTTCCTTCTATTGATGGGCTATACCCCATATGGGAAGCTATAATAAGAATACATAAAATAAATTTTAAAAACCACCTCAGAGGTGATTATTAATTTTTACATATTTGTTTGCAATATAGCACTGAAATTCTGCAATTAAATAATTATTCTGCAATTGAATCAAGTTTGGATGATAAAAAGGCAATATATATATTGACTCCTCCAGTCACTCACTACTGATTTAAAAGGGGTAGATCTCACCACTTTTACTAGTCCTTTAAAAAGTAATTGTATAACCTACTTGAATCTTCCAAATAGAATTGATTGAGCACAATGTTTTCTGCAGGTCTATTTCTGTATGAACTTATTGAGACACTCTCATTTCATTTTTGCCTTAAATTCCCTGAATTTTCAAAACCTTGTAATACAGAAAAACCTCTGAAAGTTATAGTGTAAATACCATAGACTCATTTATTTTTTCTGTCAGGTTAGATACTATTTAATTTCTCTTCTAATATATTACCAGAAAATAGTAAAGAAATTTTAAAAAAATCATGCATGGGTTTATATGGTATCTGTATTGGATAGATAAGTTAATAACATTCAAACCCAATATAAACAAAGATAGTAGCTAAATTTTATTGTCTCCCTATGCGTTTTAAATTGATTCTTTCATTCAGTCCTCACTTAAAATCTGAGGTTGGTATTATTATTCTCATTTTTTAGATTAAAAAAATTGAGGCTTAGACACTTTAACTTGATATTCTAAAGTCACATAGCTAATAAATATTTAACACAAGGCAGTATCATCCCCAAACACTAGGTTAAACACTGCACGGTAAACTACAGACGTTAGATTAAGTTTTTACATTAAACTCTACAGTTATACATTTCAGAACATTTCATAAATACAATTATTTCAATATTTCTCAATTTAAAATAACTGCAAACATTGCAATTACATTAAGAACATCAGTTCTTAACATTTAATAATTAGTGAATGAGAAATTAGTTTTTTAAAGGAAAATTCAAGCCTACATATAAGTTGTGGAATGGAAGAAATATTGTAAATGTTAAAATTCTAGAGGTTATTATAAAATAGTATAACTACATAAACACTAAAATGTCCAGATACAGAATGGATGTATACGAGTGCTGTCTTCTGCACACTTCAAGTTGTGCAAAGTTAAATTTATTGAAAGAAACAGGAAAATCTGTCAGTAATAATTACAGTATCGCTCTTATGAATTATATACTTTTGATAAAAACATATGATATCAAATGAGCAAAATAACATAGTTGAAACATTAGCGTATAATGATTGGTAGTTGGCCAATTAAGATAATGACTTTGTCACCAATGCCTACCAACTGTGCCAATTCATATTTAACTATTTCCAACATAAATGTAGTCTCTGCATCTTAGAAAAGGGATAATTTATATTTACAATAATTCACAATAGTCCTCTGGCAGTCATAAGGTCCTTGGAAACCTTTCTTTCCCAATTATTTCAGCAAGTATAGAAGTTAGTAAATTCTACCACAAGTGCCATTAAATCAGCACCTGAACAGATGCCAAGAACCAAGGTGATTTTCCTTTCAATAATGTTGCAAAACATATAGTAACAGAACAAAATGAATATTACATCTGTGCATACTCTCTACTACTCTGCCATGAAGTAGTAGGAAGACAGGCTTTAGAGTCTTTAATCATATCTCCCTATCAGTCTCCCTACTTAGAGTATGTGAAAAATTCAACAACTTATTTACCCTCTTTGAAGTCTTACTTTCCTCTTCTGAAAGTAGCGACAATAACTCATATTTCATTACATATAATGCTTACACGTAGATATTGATAGCCCTTACCTATAGAATTTATGAGAGTTGAGTAAAATTATTACATGGATTGCACATAAAGCGGAAGACCTGACACAAAGTAAGTTAGAAATCTGTGCCAACAATATGGTGACAATGCTAATTAAAAAAAATAATTTAAATTATATTGCTACATGAATGGTCTCTTTCTTTCTTACTCCATTATTCATCATTAGCCTCTTCCTCCCGGGAAATGCATCTACTTAACATCCTTTGCCATGTATAATGGGCACTTTTTGCCTAAATTTGTGAGGGAAAAATAAGAATGCACATTATACATGGGTAGTACTAATTTCATATCTATATAAATGTTTTTTATACTTTTATTTACGCTTATCAATTAAAAGTATAACTCTAGAAGTCAATAATGATATCCATATGCAAAATAATACTTTGGAATACGATAATGGTTTTGCTGAACTTAGGACGAGCTTGCAACAATGAAGAGTTCTTGGCCTTCTATAATGCAGAAATATCGTAAATTTGTTACCGGTACATAAAACTTCTTGTACCTTGTATCTGTTCTTGTGTTTTGTAATTATTTGCTACATAAAATTTCTTGTACAACAATATGTTAAAAATAAATCCTAAAATTCCTTTGTAATACAAAACGCAAGTACCTAAATGTAAACAAATAAAAATTTGAATTAAAAAATTAAAACAAAAGGTTTTTTTCCCTGAAAGTTTGGGCCAGAAATATTGGTGCACATTATACACAGCAAATACAGTAATAAATGGGAATGAAGCAGCCTATTGCCCCAAAGAAACAATATATAGGCAGATGTATTGTTTTTAAAGAGCATTTCTGTTTCATAGACACAGCTTAACGGTTGATAGAAAATCAGTTCTTATGCAGAAGTCTTCATTCTGTATGTCCTGTAACTGGGTGTGTGATCTTGGAAAAATAAACTATTTGAAGCTCAGTATTGTCCTTCTTTTAGCCGAGTTAATGAGATTGACTGGAAAGAATGAAATGGTGGAGCAGACTAAACAGGTTGTTTAGGTGTTGAAGGCAGGGAAAAAAAAGTTTTGTATTCAGAGATGTATTTCAGAGTCAGCAAATACAACACCACAATGAGCTAAGACAAAAAATGAGAAAACTGAGAAATGCCAACATTTGCAACATGGCAAAATTTCTGATAGATATGGATATGCTAGAAAGAAAAATCAGAAGTCATCTAAATTTTATTTGAAAAATTCTGGGGCAGATACTACTTGGTTGCTACAGTATTTAAAAGGATGGCAAAGTCCGTGAAAATGCCTAGCACAAGAATTGTCAAATAGAAAGCATTAATACTTTAATTGGATATGAATTTGAAGACATAATAAAAGATAAGTTGGCCTCTGTCTAAGGGCATTCAGAAATGCCAAGTAGGCAAGAAAATCACTTAAAAAGGTTGGCTCTGTGAAAGTTCATCTAATAAAATTTGTTTATGCAATCATAATTAAATCAATAGAATGTACTAGGATATATTTGAAATATTCTCTTTCAGTGAATAATTGAAGAGGGACTCTACTTGTCACATTTACCTATGTACTAAATTTCTGGTTTATTTTCTTGATACATCCAAAACATGTACTATATTATTATCTTCGGCTACTAATTACAACAATGATATAAAGGTGAAAATATCTCTCAGGTAACAACTATAATTTAAGGCTCACTGCCTTGATTTTTGCATAAATAATTTTATTACTCTTAATTTCCTGTCCTTATCTTTTTTCTTAATATGTGTATAATGTTCACATTTGTTGAATTTTATTTTCCATATAACATAAATGTCAAAACCTCAAACATGCAAATAGATGGAGAGCTGAGACTTTTAACACATTAACTCTTTAATAACCTATTGGAATTTTTATAGCTATTGCACTGCATTTTTTAGAGTATTTTTTAGCGCAGTTTTAAGTTCACAGCAAAATTGAGAAGGTACAGAGATTTCCCATATGCCCTCTGCACAGTCTTCCTAATTATCACCATCACCCATGAAAGTGGTAAAACATTGCAACTGATGAACCCACATGGACACATCATTACCATCCAAAGTCCATAGTTTACATTAGGGTTCACTATTGGTGTTGTACATTCTATGGGTTTGGACAAGTGTATAATTAACATGCATCTCTCTAACTCTCTCTCTCTCTCTCTCTCTCTCTCTCTCTCTCTCTCTCTCTCTCCATATATGTCTTTTGTTTTTTGTTGTTTTGCAGATAACGCTCTTCAGCAAACAGTTATATCCTTAACTAATAAGAACCTTTTCATTTTTTAATTTACCTTATTGAATTACATTGGCACATACCTTTAGAACAATAGTAAATGATAATCATGATCAAGATTATACTTGCCTTGTTCCTCATTGTAATGGGAAAACTTCTCAGTTTTTCCCTGAGCACTGCCTGGATTCTAAGAATCTACCCATGATTTTCTTGTCACCCTCCCAGATAATCTGCTGTGTTTATCTACCTCTCTTTTGTCCATGCACATAACTCAATGCTCAGTTTACTCTCATCTTTTCTGTAAGACTTTCTTCAGTTCTTCCACCCTGCAGGTTCATCCTGTAGTTACTCCTCTAGCATGGATTCTTTGATATATGTACTCACTTATTCATTAATTTAGAAATGGTGTATCATCTACTCTGTGGCAGGACACAAATGAGGTAATTTTGTTTTAAAACTTAAAATGCCATAGCCCTTAACTTTGAAGGGATAAAAGTACGATGAGAGAGCAGAATGCTTAATTGTTGTTTATGTATCTTTGAAGACAAAATGGAGTAGTGTTTATGTTTATGGGCTTTGGATTGAGACAGTGTAGGGTTTTCAATCCTTACCTTCTGTGGGACCTGGAACAAATGACTTAATCTCGCTGAGCCTCCTTTACCTTAATGTGAATGAAAGATGTGCCTCATAAAGGTCTTTATGGTTATACGTGACGATGCCTGCAAAGCTCTGAGCACATGACCAGAAAGAACACAGTGAGAGCTAATGAATGTTAGTTATTGTTATTACTATAACTATTGTTATAATTAATAGAGTTACATGCTGTAAGTAGTTCACAAAATGTGTCATCGGAGACAAGAAAAAGGAGTCTTTCACAAAGCATACTGAAATGGTCTGAACAGAAAAAAAATGAGATTATCTGGCAGATAATGGTAAAGAATTTTGTTTTTTTTTTAAAGATTTTTATTGGGGAATTGGGGGAAGAGGAACAGACAAGTTGCTGTCCTTTTGTTCTTCAGTCTAGTTGTGGAGGACGTTGCTTCACTGGCCCAAGTTGGCACCATCATTGCGCTCTTCCCGGACGAGGCAGATCAGTCGCCGGCTTCTGGACAGCCGCTCACTACGGCTGCTGGCCGCTCACGCTGGCTGCTGGCTACACATGGTAGTTCATGGCAACCCACTGCCACAAGGGCTACAGCCTAGCCGTCGCTGGCGACTCAGGGCAGCCCAGCTCCAGGTTGAGCTGTTGTTCAGCATCTTAGCTGTGGAGGGCAGTGTCACTGGCCCTCATATGTGGGATCTGAACCGGGGCCCTCTGGCATCCCAAGCCAGTTCTTGAGCATCACGCCACTCAGCCGGCCCAAGGTAAAGAATTTTAAAGGAGGAAATATTATAGAGAAAGAAAGGCTACATACAAGGGGAATGGGGTATTAAAAAAAAAGTGCTTGCCATACTGACAAATGAAAGGTGTTTCAGTAAAATTAGAGACCAGCACCAGGAGAAAAATTGGGAAGGTGGACTCTAGAATCATATGCTACAGTTTCCATTCTATTTCTTCATATATGTTTTTGTATAATCACTTCCCTATTCGATTATGTTGAACATCTTTTGACTGCTAAGAATATATGAGTAGAAATCTAAAAAGTTGATTTTCTGTATTTTACATTAGTTTGCCCAAAACCTACCTTAGTGCTTTGTAGATATTAATATATGCTGAATAAATAAATGCAAGTAAAGTATATGATTTAAGAGAATAATTTCATGCCTAGTAGATAAGTTATATTCTAAAATTAGAAAGTCAATATACTTATACAATTTTAATTTCACCTTCCATTACTCCACAATTCATGTAGACTGGCTTTGTGACTTTTAGGCATATAAGAGGGAATTTCTCACAGCTTGTCCTCAATTTTATATTAGTAGGAAACTATTATGATTTTATGCAAGCTGGAATTTATTCTTTAAAAGGCATTCTCTCACAATTACTAAAATGCAGGTACTGTATGGCCATATCTATAAATATAAAATGATACCTACTTTCTATGAACTCATAGATTGTTAGGGAAAAGAGGAAAGAGACTTAAAAAATATGTATGAAGTCATATTCCAGATAGTTAAAACGTAGTTGAGAGCTATGACAAGTACAGTGGTTTAGGAAGACTAGTCCGGCAGTGTAATGCACCATAGTTTGTGGGGGGGAAAGACCTTGAACAAAGGGATCAGCTATGAAATAAATGCAATGATACTAAGGTCCTCATAAGGGACACTAAAAAGCTCACTCCATTCTACCCATGAAGATACAAAAAAAAAAAAATAGATGTTGATACCACTGAATATTTTGAAAATTGTATAGTATTCAGTTTCCCGAAATGAAATTAGCTTCTCATAAATTTGCAGCCTGATAAGATAAAATTTCTAGACAAACCTGTACTGCTATTAATACTTTGCTTATTCCAATTATATTTTTAGTGCTTCTATAAAATGTATTTAATCATGGGTGGAAAAACTAAGCAAATAAAAATAAACAAACATAAATCGTTCTTTTACGTCTAAAACAAAGATCTTTCAAAAGAGCAGAGCTATAGTATTCTGAGAAGAAAAATATATTATTTTAAATAAGTAGAGAACAAAACAGCTTGATATTCTTTTTTTAAGGCATAAAAACATTTCTATAAAATCTGATCTACATTACATGGCAGAATTTTTTGTTTCTTCTTTTTAAAGTAATTAAATCATCTAGTATAGCATGAATTAAAGACTTTTGGGGAAGAATTTATGTGATTTTTTTTTCAGAGTTGCCAGTCATTTACATTATTACTTTTTATTAATAAGATTCAATGCTATAAATAACAAATATGAAGATTACAATGGTTCTTTGTATTTCCATTACCAGGTCAAACTAGATAAGAGAATAATATATTTTCTAATATAATTAGTACTTATATGCACATATCATAATAGACATACATACTCATACACATTTTTGAGTAACACCAAATCATAACTATATCTACACTTGCAAATAAAATTTCATCAAGCACTTCAAAGCTCTTTTAAAATTTAGGCAAATTAAAAATAAAACAGTATTTGATCATGGGAAGCATTCAGGTTTAGTATTCAAATTAAATCTCGATCTTAAGTGGAATTATGTTGAGTGCAATCTAAGCATTCACTGATACTTAGCCTATTATTGCTATATCATAATTATATAAAATGCTTTAAAACAAAATGAATATAAATTCTCATAATGTTATATTGTGAGTAAAGAGGAGATAGTTCCATGATAATAAGAAATATATAAGTGACTGAACTGTATAAAATCTAGATTAAATTTTAGGTATATGTATACAGTTTTAAATATACTTTATGATCACATTGTGTTTATTTATATTTCTGCATAAAACTCCAGTGTTAAGGCATAAAATTTCTATAAATTTTACAAAGGATATTTACTATTGTATGACAACATCCTATCACCATTGGTCTAACTGGTGTGTGTTAGGTAGATTGTTTTTAACCTCATTAAGAGCATTTCATACAGAGAAAGCAAAATGTGCAAACGTCCTGTGGTAGGAGAAAGTAGGAAATTCAAAGAAATTAAAGTAAGAAAGTACAATTAGACAACAAGAAGAAAGGGGCAGAGTAATATGTAATGAGAATGCAAAGATAGTCCATCATAGACCTACAGAGAAAAAAAAAAAATGTGTGTTCTTTAAGACAACGATTAATCTCTGAAACAGTTTAGCCAGGGAGATGATATGATAAAATCTGTATTTTATACTGATTACTGTCTGAATTATTATTTGGAAAATGGTCAGAGATCCTATGGGAAACTATTTTAAATTAATCCAAGAGAGAATTGGTGCTCCTGGGTTTAGAAAGATTAAGGCCACGTGTCTTGTTCCTGGTTGAGCTCTCACTGCCCTTAGCTTAAGTTTAGTAAAGGTTTTTGTTCATTAATTGCTTCCTTTGTTTATTGCATGATTGAACGTTACTCTCCTAAGCAGTTAATTGTGTGTGTTGTACTAGAAACTATTAATTTGAGAGTTTCATACAGCATAATTTCAAATAGTCACAAAAATTTCTCCTCTCTTCATCCTAAGAATAACTAAAAAAGAACATAAAAATGTGTATTATAAAGTATCACATTGGGAAAGATTAGCATCAGTATCCAAGCTTTTTTACATGTATTCTTTGGTTAGCATTTGCCACCATGAATTGATATATTTTTCTTAAAATTTTTCAATTCCAAAATACTAAAACTGAAAAAAATACCTATAACACCCAGACATTTTAGGAGACAACCTGATCTCTTTTTGTTTCTTCCATTCAAATACTTTGCCAGAACATGGCAATCAATGACTTCAACCACGATGGTTTTGCCATTCATTACCACACATATATTTTTGTTAATCGTTCTTTTAAATGGTCAGCTTACATGCAAACAAAACATTTTAAAGGTAACTACATTGGTAAAATTACATTTAATTCTAAAATTAAACCATATGATAGTGCCAAAGACTTTGATTAGAGAAAACACGGTTTTTATTTTTATTTTTTCCTTCTCTGTGTCTTTGGCAGATGAACAGACTGTTAGAGAGCTAAATCATAAATTCTCTAACTGGAGTTTGTCAAATGAATATTATGAGGGAATTGAATTTATAAATATTTAATGTTGTATATACACAATAAGATAGTGATCTCATTGAATACAAATTTTGTAAAAATGTCTCATACACACAAATTCTCTTTTGAAGTATCCCATTTTATTCTTATTTAATTATACCTACTAGAATGTTCATACATACGTTCATTCAAATGTTTAAGAATTTATTAAGCACAAGTTAGTATGTTTGACATGAGGACAGATAGACAAATAAAACATAGTGTCTACATTTGTGTTGTATTGAGAAGTCAGTAAAAATGATGAATATTATACAAATAAATGCAAATAAGCATGATAAGAACTATAAAAAGAAGGTGTATAGACTATCCTACCTTGGGAGAAGGTCCATGAATTAAATTTTAATTTAGGATATGAAATGAACAAATAGATTTTTGGTCAAGAATATTTTAGTCACAAGGATAAATAAATGCAAGGCAAAAGGAAATTATTTTGGCTCCAAATAATTTCACTGGGCACGATTTTAATACATGTCGTAAAGAGAAAAATATTTAGAAGTGAAGATGAAGGCAACTATAAGGTCCTCAAGAGTCTAATAAACAATTTGGATTTTATTTTGACTAGCTTTAAATTGTAGAAAAGAATTATGACATACTGCGTGTTAAAGAAAAATTATCATGACAAAAATGTGAGAATATATTAGAGCAGGTCAAAACTAACGAATAGAGTCCAGTATGAAGGCTATTGCAGTTACCTACGTGGTAAATAATAGGTAATAATTACTTATCACATTACCTGAATTCAGGTAACGACAGTGAGAGGGGAGAGAAGACAGTTTGAAGTGTTAATTAAGAAGATGTATTAACAGACCTTGATATTTTAAAGGGTATGGAAAATGATTTTGGTATGAAACTGATAAAAGCGTCAAGAATATAAGAGAAAATAAAGTTTGCAAGATAGTAAGGATGATCCACTTCAAGCATATTAACAACGATATGTTTGTGGGTCATCCAATTAAAGAGGTTAACCTGAAGAGAGAGATTTTATTGTCATCAATTAAGAGTTAATCGAATTAAATCATTCAGGGAAAATGCATTGAAAAAGAAGATAAACGCCCCCCCACTCCAAGTTTCTGAGAAACATCAATATTTAATTTTTTTTTTTTTTTTAGCTGAGCCATCCTGGCAGCTCACGGCTGCTCAGCTCGGGCTGACTCGAACCGCTGTTGCTCAGAGCTCAAACTCTTGAGCGAGCTCTTAACCAACTGAGCCATTCAGCCGGCCGAAACATCAATATTTAAGAAAAAGTCATTAGCAAAAGTAATTGAGAAGAAATGAACAAGAGAATAAGAAAAGGAGAATAAAATGGTCTGAAAGTCAAAAATTGTGTTTCAAGGATAAGGGAATCACCAACAGTATAAAAATGACAGAGAAGAGAAGGGTGAGAAAAGGCCACTGACGGTGACAATGAAGAAACCACAGACATCCTTAGCAAGAGCAGTTTCCACAAAGTGCTGCAGTCTGTTGGAAACTTCCTAGGTGGTTAAGAAAGTGCAAGATTTCAGGCTGATTAGCTCTCAAGGCAAAATGAGAAGTAGGCCAGCAGAGGGACAGTCAGTTCTGGGCTTCTATCAGTTGTAAACAAGATTCTTGACTAATGAACTTTCCTTCAAGGCTAGGAATGAAATAAATGATGCTGAATGCAACTATATAGTACTCATATATAGATTTATATGTGGGAACTAGTGTGGCAAATTGAGTGAGTTCAGCTCCTATGGTCTCTATTTCTTCTGTAACAAGATCGGTAGGCAAGGTTATCTCTGGGAATGGAGGATGGGGCAGGACAGGCAGTAGTCAATGTTTCAAAGACTTGTGGTAAGAAATGGAGACCAAGATGATGAGGGACCTATGAAATCACAAGCCAGGTGGGGATAAGAATAAAACAAGTGTGGGTTTATGTGTATATGCGGTGGTAGCACTTCATTCTGCTTCCACAAAGTATTCGATTCCTCTCTTGGTCTAAAGAAATTAGAAAATAAATGTGATTTCCTGGTATACCTCCCACTTTCATCTCTCATTTTAAATTTGGATCTTATGCAATCTTTTCATTTGAAAGAAAATACTTGGCTATCTTATTTTGCTAGTGGGTCTCCAATAAGCCCTTCTGGAGCTAATGATGTACCAGAATTTTTAGTGCTTAAAAAGGAGGTGATCATGAGAACAGATCAGTGCCAGCTAATTGCTATTCTACCAAACCCTTAGGTTTTAAAACTGTATCTATGAATTGATATAGGAGTATTTTATTAATATATAAATACATTTAAGTTAAGCATTCCATAATTAAATATGCTACAAGACACTCTAAGATTCTTTCATATGTATTATTTCTCAGTGTCATTTAATCTCCATGATTAAAACAGGTTTGGGTCAAATAAATTACTCCCAAATGAAAAGTATTTATTAACTTTGTTTTGTATAATAATAAATCAGGTCAGCCTACAAAAAAAGAAACCGAATTGTTTGTCTAAACAGCCTAATAGCCCTGCTAACAAGTTAAAGTTTCCTTATCAAATATAATGCAGTATAAAAGTTAATAAATTGGTAATTACATATTATAGGATATTGACTATTTTAATTCACTCACTTGAACTGGTAAAAAACAAATATAACAAAAAGTATAATATTTGGAGTCCTTGTAAAAATTAACTTTTAGTTCTCTAAATAATTTTATCAAAAGAATATCATACAGAAAATGTTCCTTGTATATTTATAAACTCCAAAGAGTTAGAACTTCACTTGCTGTGTTATGCATTAGGCATCATAATCTGATTTATATATTTTCTAAAACTTGTCAAGTTAATGTTAAAGATAAATATTAAAAAGAGATACTTTTCATCCAGGAATAAATTAATGAAGCTCCTTTAAGAACACAGAGCTAAGCACTTTATCAAATAACACTTTTACTTATTTCACTTCAAAATGCAAGGGTAAATACGTTGTTTTAAAATTTTACATGTGAGGAAATAGATATTTCAGCTGATCTTTAAAATTAATGATTTCAAAAAAAGCATAAAATTATGAATCCTATGATAGAAATAGTTCTCAAAATCATATTGTATTTGGAAATATGCACAATTTCTCCCACATTATATTGTAACTCTCTTTACAATGAAAACTCATTATTAATATTCAAGTCTTGAGAACTTTTCAAGTCACATGCTAAAATTGTATTATATATATATACATTTTATATATATATATATATATATAAAATTTGTTCAAAACTTTATTATTAAACATATCTAATCATTTGGTTAAATTTTCAATATTCCAGCTTGGTACCTAATTCCAAGATGAATCAAATATTCACTTTCAGAAATGTCACTGAGCTGTATTGTCGATAACGCTCTGAAATGGATGAATAACTACAATTAACAATGAAATTTCAATTTAATGGAAAGTATACTCTAAACTACATTAGTATTTCCAACATGTCCATGAATTTTATGGGAATGGTTAGAAAAAAAAGGAGAAACCTATTAAATTGCTTGAAATTGCCAAGTTGTAAAGCACAGAAAAGTTGGCATATCAAATTAATTGAATTAATGAGAGTCCAAAATTACAAATTATGCAATATGCACAATAGCTGATTCAACAGTTTTTAATTTTTTTCCATTGCTTTTAACTACTATAACTATAATTTCCTCTGAATCTATAAACTACACCAAAGTGTCTGATTTCTAAATGTCTTAAACTACCACAAATTCACAAGTGAAATTCAATTTGACAGAAACAATTTGAGTAATAATGAGTTTTCTCTGAGGACTATTTTTTTTAACAAGGTTCTTTCATTATACAAGAAATTTACTATGAAAGAACAAAGGAGTCAAATTCCCCTTGCTTTAAGTGATTTAGGATGAATGTAAATCAATGTTTTAGAATAAGCAAATATAGTTAGAGTCTTAAGATAATGCATTAAGATGTGTATTTTAATATTTAAAAGCCCATGTACCACTTATAGTAATTCTCTTTTTGTGTGGCCAAGAGAGAAATTAACATGTAATTCAGTGACTTAGAAAAAGTTTGTTTTAGCAAATTCTTATTCCAGTGATATAAAACCATTTGAAGCATATGTTGGGGGAAGCAGTAGATTTTTTTTCAGTTGTCATGGGGCAAATATAAAATAACAAAGGGCTACTACAAATTGGTATAGCTCCATCTCCTCAATTATTCATTTCTTCTTTCTTTCATTTAATATGTATTTCATGTCTTCTTTGTGTAAGACCCTGTTCTAGGCCTTCCAGATGTTTCATTGAAAAGAATATTCCATTCACTCAAGATCTGTCATTCCAACATGGAGGCCAACAATAAACAAGTAAACAAATACATAATATGTAAAATGGTCATAAGTGATATGAAGAAAAAAATAAAGATGGGTAAAGGGGATACCGGAGGATAAAAAAAAGTGTTCTAATAGAATGTCAGGGATGACCCAATGACATGGCATGAGCAGAGACTCAAAGGAAATTACAGAGGACAACATGCCCAAATATAGGATAGGTGTTCTAGGCAGCAGAAACTACATATGCAGAAAGAGTGAGATAGGCATTGCTTGACAAGCTGGAGAAAAATCAGAGAGGATCGAGTGGCTAGTGGGATGATTCAAAGGTGAATAGAAGATAATTGTAGATTGAAAGTAAAGAACACAATCATTTAGGCCATTGTAAGTCACTCATTTTTCTTTGGAGGAGTGGGAAAACATTGGAAAATGTTAAGAATAGACATAATACAATTTACTTTAGATATTAAAGAATCACGTTAGCGGCTATGAAGAAAATAGGTTATAAATGACCAAGAAAAAAGCAGAACTAGAAAAAAACAGTTGGGAGCCAGTGCAATAATCCCAGTGGGCTGGAGACATGGTAATGGTACAGATGGTAAAATTGGTCAGATTCTGAATATCTTATGACAAAAGGAACAAAACAATTTGTTCTCAGAAAAAGAACATGGCAAGGATGTGCTCAAATTTTCTAGCCTAAGTAACAGGGGGGAAGTTGGTAATAGGGTTTACTAGTCTGAAGTTCTATAAAAAGAAAATAATTCCTCTTTCCCAAAGGATCATATTATCAACTATGCAAATAAATGGATAATTTCTTAAGAAAAATTACAACAAATATTTTACATCTAGAGAAGCACATGTGTGCACATAATGTCATTTATTCAACAGACACTTCTCATCAGGACCCCTTATAGAAAATCAGCTGTCTACTGGAACTGCATGGTCTATGAATTGTAATCAACTACACTAACTTATTTTATTATTTTATGAGGTCAGATCGAGATTATGTTATGATGTACATACAATAAGATGTATTCCTCATATGGAATATCTGGACAGCAAAGAACATAGGTATAACTGGAAATAGCTTTTGTCACCATCCTGATCATTACAGAAAGAATAGTATTAATACTTTATCTGAAGCGGGTAGTACACTTAATTTCAATCAGTAACATCTGATTCAGATAATATAGTCTCAGTATTTCAGCATATTCCCAGTATTCTTCTTTTAGTAAAATAAAGTACAGAGACAGAAAGTTGTTAATTAAGTTAACTCAAACATTCCTTGGCTGAATATTATGTGTAGGCACTACGCTGGGGATAAAACAATGAATAAGCGTCAAGTCCTCACAGGGTGATCAGGATGAAATATTTCATTTCCTTACAAAAGATGGCGTATTTTTGTTTTGCTAGTTTTCCCTGTGTAAGGTATAATAGAATGAAAATAGCTAGAAAATTGTTTAAAGCAAGACACTAATATAATTGCAGATTAAAAATAAGCAGAAAGAGAAATGTATAAAGAAGTAGATGTAAAGTAATGGAAAAAAAAACAAAAACAGAAAGTAACCAAAAAATCACTTGGAAAACATAGTTATAATCTTAAATTGATTAGTTTGTATTCATCTCTTTTCTGGGCCACGTATTACATCTTGTATTTCATAACATTATGTCAATGAGTCATCTATTATGTGTTCACTTTTGATTCTAGATCTATAGGGCAACCCTATAGATAACCCTTAAATTTCCATTGATGACCAATGCAAAAAAGGGATTTTTTGCATTTACTGAGGGTATTTACAATAAATCTCATACCAAAAAAATCACAATCTCCAAATTCACTTGTTTTATAAATATGTAATTTTGCACATTGGATTTTCTTTAGCAAAGAGTGCACATATACATTATCATCAGACATCAGAAATAACCCCTCTACTCATACTTCTACTCAAAGACATAAATCTAAGACATATGTCCTCAAGGATAGGAACTGGGATGACGTAATTCTTCTTGCATAATGACAAGGGCAAGCAGAAATCTACCAAAGTCTTTAACAGGCTGTTCCCACTCTCAAAACCAATCATTTCAAATTAATTCTAAGAAGAACAGAGGAGAAAAGTGGTTGAGATTAAACAAAATTCTGTGAATGAAAGCACAGACTTGTTAGTTCAATTTGGTCATTGTGCATTTTCTTCTATGAAACCTGCAGAATCCTAGGTTTAGAATCTGAAATATCTTCTATATATCAGCTATCCTAAGGAGAAATCTTTAGCCATATCTATACAACTAACACGCAATTTTACTATTGTCTCTTTTGTCCTTTAACTCCATAATACAATTGTCAGTTAAGATAAAGGCAATAAACAAAGCAATCATTCTGTGAAAATCACTATAGTCAGGATCAAAATCTCTTAGAAGGAAATGTGTAATTTTGTAACTTAAAGGAATTCCAGAGTCACGTGTCCAGAAGAAAGAGAATTAACTATCACTCTCTACGCAATGTGCAGACTATATGTGATTTATGCTACTTGTCAGCAGATATTACATGCTTTTAATTTTTTTTTCCTAAAAAAAGGACTATAAGTGGAATAGAGAAAATGGTGAGGGTTCTGATGATTGAAAAAATATACAGATTTTTAGCCTTCTCATTTTTAAAAAATGTCATTAAGATGAAAAATAAGCTTTGAATAGCTAAAGGACCAGAACTGTGCATAGCATCAGAGAACTAGATATAAGTTAAAGGAAGGCAGAATTCAGTTCAATAGGAAAAGAGAACTTATTAACTATAGACGTTTCATAAAAGTGTAAAGAGCTCTTTAGTGAAAATTTGTCTTCTTAGAAATATTTGTAAATATGAGACATTTCCCACATCAAAAGTGACTATGTAATCCATGATATTTAATAAACTCCCCAAAAATAATAACTTCCTAATTTCCCTATCCTTGAATATGAACTAATTTATGAAATAAATATTTGCTCTGATAAAAGTTAAAATAAGAGAAGGAAATATTATAAAATGTTTAATTATGAAAATTACAGGTGAAATACTCATAAAAAGCACATGTTTTAGGCATCAGGAGAAAAATAAGATCTGAACATCTCCTAATAATAAATGTTTATAATAATTACCTGCAAGCTTATATTTAATTACTACTTCTTCCTTCTTTTCAGTTGTTTGTATTTCTCATTTCTAATCTACCCATCATTAAATAGTCTTGTGTGTTTAAGTTCACTCCCTGAAATTGTTTAGAAAATGGTTTAGAAAGAGAATGTGGCATTTTCTGTTCTATCAATTCAGAAGTCTATGTGACAGTTAATTTTTCTTTCTTAATTATTACACATCATTTTGATTAGAAGAGAATTACATAGATTGCATCTCTGGCCCTTGGCTCCTTCATGTCCACCACATTTAGCAAAAAGATGCATTTTGAAAAAGATAGCTGATTCCAGAAGGAGAACACAGGGGAAAAACAAAACAAAACAAAAAACAAACAAACAGGGCCGGCCGAGTGGCGCAATGGTTAAGAACTGGCTTGGGACACCAAAGGGCCCCTGTTCGGATCCCACATATGAGGGCCAGTGACACTGCCCTCCACAGCTAAGATGCTGAACAACAGCTCAACCTGGAGCTGGGCTGCCGTGAGTCACCGGCTACTGCGTAGGCTGCAGCCCCTGTGGCAGTGGGTTGCCATGGGCTACCGTGTGTAGCCAGCAGCCAGCATGAGCGGCTAGCAGCCGCAGTGAGTGGCAGTCCAGAAGCCAGCGACTGATCTGCCTTGCCCGGGAAGAGCACAATGATGGTGCCAACTTGGGCCAGTGAAGCAACGTCCTCCACAACTAGACTGAAGAACAAAAGGACAGCAACTTTTCTGTTCCCCCTCCCCCAGTTCCCCAGCACTGTTCCCATCCCCCCAATTCCCCAATAAAAATCTTAAAAAACAAAACAAAACAGCACTGCTAATTACAGTGCAGTCAATCGCTACTCTCACAACCACCACTGCTTAGAAATAAAATTTCCTGTTTCTATAAACTCCTCCTATTACCTTATGTCACCTTTCACACCACCCCGTGTGCAAAGTTATATGGACATTTTACAGGTAGATACTTGAGTTAGAGACTATGAAGACGATGCCTTGACAAGCAAATGAATTGTTCATAAATTAGGCTGTGTGACTTCAGTAGTTAATAAATTAAGGTACTTTATAACTGAGCATAATTATACACTTTATAAGGGAGAAAGGTAAACAAATGGCCAAGTAAAGAAAAATAGCCAAAACAGGCATAGCTCAATGGTTGCCTTCTTCTAGGAATATCTTTATTGCTATTCTCCATAAGAGGTTTAACTGATAAGTTAGTGATTATTCAGTATTCATGAATGGGAAAGCTTTTAACTACACAATTTCACAATTTTTAGAAACAAGTATAACTTAACACATAATTGAATAAATAAAACTGATGAAGTGCTAAGGGAGTAGTTTTACTTTAGTGACGAAGTGTTTCAACCAAATTTGAATATGAAAAGGTTACCTCAAATGTCAATGAAAAAGCAATATACTATTTTGCATTCACACAATAAAAAAAAAACACTGCAGTTTTTGCATGTAAGGTATTTATCACTATAACCTACAGCTACCTACCAAATTCATTTAATCCATTTAAAATTAAGTAAACAATAAATCTAAAAGCCATATATTTTCATGTCACTATCCTGCTTAAAACCATCAATGAAATGACTCCTGACTTCCTACAAAATTCTTGTTATATAATGCATGAAACTGACCTATCTCTTCTCTTTCTCCCCCTATTTATTGTAAGAACTCACTTCTGTTCCAACGTTCCTGCCTTACAGAAATGCTTCCTGCATTAACGCAATTACTTATGAAGTACTCTAGGTCTAAATTGCTGTTCTCTTGAGCTCGCTGTGGGGTAATGGCCATGTTAAGAATCATTATCCAAAGCTTAGAAACAAGGCCAAAAAATGACGGCAAACTGAGGCATTGTTGAAAAGGCTCTCCTAAGAATTACTGAATCCTGTAAATTACATCACTGTTTGATTTTGCTATTTACTGTAAATTAAGGAGGTGACTCAGTGAACTTACATGGTAACTTATATATTTTGTTTCCAATAGAGATACAAATGCTTTTATCTGGCAATGGATTATCACCCTGTAGAACATTAACTGGTTTTGTATTCAGTTTTGCAATATTATTCTAACAATCACTTATTAAATTGATATAAATTCCTAGTTCCTAATGTTCTTTAAACCAATTTACCATTGTGCAGTTCCTCTTATTAATGAGTTCATTAAATCTTTGATTCTTGTCCAATATATATTTGTATAAAATCATGTTTTAAACTTTTGAAATTGTACTTTAACAGTTTTGGAGAACCCACTGAGATGTCTAAGTGGCCGCACATTCCAGAGTCAATGAAACTGTATTGCCAGAGAAGTCACTTTACTAAATTTAAGATATTACCTACTCTATAAAATCTTTCGTAAACACTCAAGAATTTATCTCTCTCTCTTGTTTGTGCCACTACTAATACTGACTTAAAAGCACATATGACACCATTATACATAAATTTATTTACTTGTCTGCTTCCTGTTGCTATACCTAAGCCTTCTAGTAGCCTAGACCTTGTTGATAGTTTCACTAAATCTCTAGGGCTTAGCAAAATCCAGTACTTTGATAGCAATTAATGATCAATAAGTGAATACAAGAATATAGGAATAAATTTAAAATTAAAATTTACTTATTGATTTATTTATTGCAAAAGAATAATTCAACCCTTAATAAAATGTAAGCTATATTGCATTTTATTATAATATAGGGTTTAATAGTAAACATTTCATAGCAAATTAGTTCCTCTTGAAGTTATTTGGGATGTGTAGATAAAATGAAATTTGTAATATCAATGTAGAGTGTCAAAGTGATAAAATATTTCCAGTACCAAGAACTGGAAGCTTGGCCAGATACATACTCACTATAGTACTTCCTAAAAGGTAGCTTCACTCAGCCTTCCAGTATCAACTATAATCAATCTTTAGCTCACTCAAGATTAGACATCCATCAGTTAATCCTTTAAAGGGATTTAGGAGTCACTTTGAGTGGGTTCCCACAGATCAAATCGCAAATAAGTTAAGCATCAAAATAAATAATGATAATGAATTATACACCATTGAATAAAATAGAAACCCATGATCCAGTTCTGATACATCATACATGCATTTATGCATACATACACATATACATACATGTATACTTACTTAAACAGAGAAAAAGGGAAAAGACTTTCCTATAGAATGTCAATTAATAAATATGAAAGCGATAACGGGGTTATAAAGTCACTATTGTGCAAGTATCATAGGAAAAAATATGTTGAGAGGAATCATCAACACAAACTAAAACTTCTGGGTAAAATCTGATGAGAAATATCATATTTACATAGCTTCAGAGTATCTCTCCAGAGGCTACTTATTAATAAACAAGGGGAAAAGTATTAACTTTACAGTGGTGTATCCCAGTAAACACCACCTTTACTAAGTTATCAAAGGTGATGAGACAGCATTTTTTTTCCAGTCAAGATGGTGGGTTAGGTAAATGCTATGCTAGCCTTCTGTCCCAGCCACATCAAAATTACAACTAAACTATAGAATAACCACCATTGAGAATTGCCTGAGGTCTAGCTGAACAGAAGTCTGATAACTGAGGACACACAGAAGAAGCCACCACGAGACTAGTAGGAGGGGCAGTGACACGGAAGAAGCTGGGGCAACACCCAACTGTGGCAGTTAAAAATCGGGAGGGATATCTTTGTTGCAGAGGTTACCCCTGAAGAGTGCAGGGTCCCAGCTCCACAACAGTCTCCTCAGCCCAGGGTTCCAGTGCCGGGAGAATTCCCCACAACTTCTGGCTGTGAAAACCAGCGGAAATTGTGGCTGAGTGAAATGGAGGGCAGCTGGAGTCCCAGGCACTCCTCTTAAAGGACCTGTACACAGTTACTCATTGACAGACTCACTTGCTCTGAGCTCCAGTGCTGGGGCAGAAGCTCAAAAGATGCGAGGGACATTTGGGAAGGAACTGAATTTTCTGGCTTCGGGATGAGGGCTAGAGGGAAAGCTTTCTCCCGGACTGAGGAGGTCATGGAAGCCATTGTTCCTTTGTTGAGCCCTCCCCGCACCCAGCAGGCAGACCCAGGTGGGAGCCATATTTGAGTCTCCATCAACCTGGCTGACACCATTTTCATGGCCCTGGTAATTCCTGAGACCCTGCCCCACACAACTTGTAGGCCTACCCAAGCAGCTTCCAGTGGCTTTTCCTTACCAATGGCCTGTCTTGGTTCATGCTGTGGACTCTCCTAAAACTCTCAAAGGTTCACAAAACCCAAACAAGCAGCACTGGACTTGGTGTGTCCCATACCTCTTGCTAAGCAGCCTCAAGCCCAGCTCTGGCAGCAGCCAGCCTTGGCTCAAGGATTGACCTCTCCCAGGCATCCGCAAGCCCAGCACAGTTGGCAGTCATCTGGAGATCACTTTGTGACCCATGCCAGGTGGCCCCGGGCAGGGAGCAGGCTGTGGCTGAACTTGTCCTGCAGTGGGTCCCCTTCCAGGATACCCCAGACCCAACACACCCAGCGGCCATCTATGGATGCTCTAGGAGCATCATCTGACCTCAGTGGTGACACACCCAACAGGTAGGCAGGCGCCAGAACTCTGCTTACGCAACTTCTGCTCTGTAGGATCAGCTCCTCCACTGTAGTCACAGCCCATTCTCACACCCAGTCAGCCCAAAGGCCAACCCTCCCACAGATGTGCCAACAGCAACCAAGGCTCAACTGCAACAGGAGGGCACACACAACCCACACAAGTGACACACCTGCAATACCCAGCTCAGGTGACCTGGGAAACTCAGCTACTTGGTCCCATAGGACACCTATTACCAAGGCCAGATGCCACCAGTGCTGGGCTTAGGGAGGTTCAGCAAGAGGTACAGGGCCTGCTGAGGCCAGATGCTGCTTGTCTGGGGTTTGTGAACCTTTGAGGAAAGAGTCACATGAGGCAATAGTAAGTAGTAAGATACTGTACCTCGTTTACCTGCTCTCTTGAATCTGATACCATTAATACTCAACTGAATTGTGTTATTTTGAGTTATGTTTATTATTTTTGAGAAAGGAGTTGAATCCAAGAATAAGTGGAATAAAAAGGATAGAGGAGAAAAGGAAAAAACAAGAGTGAAAGGTATCTCATTTCCTTATCTGAGTTCTACTTTCTACAATACAGTCTTATAATGCAAAAATAAATAAATAAATAACATGTTTTTAACACATAATGCCTAGCCCAGTTTCTGACTCACCTCCTTCTCTATGGCCACCATCAACTTGTTCTCCATATCTATGTGTCTGTTTCTATTTTATTTTGTTTATTCCTTTGATTTGTTGTTTTAGATTCTACATATCAGTGAAATTATACAGCATTTATCTTTCTCTAACTTATTTCACTTAGCATAACACCCTCTAGGTCCATCGCACAGTGTTCTTCACTGAAGAAATAATTTGGATTAATTTTACTTAAATCTTCATGCTAGCTAATCAATAATTAAAAGCTAATTATATCCCCTCACTTCTCTTTTTTCAGGGTTGTTAGTGGACTGCTCACTCTTTGGTGCATTAATTAGATCTGTAATAGTCAGATTCTATAACCAGTAATTTGTTATCTATTCTAGTTAGGTGTCCTTAGGAGTAAGAAACCTATTTGTCTAGGATATAAGAATATCACAACTCTCACAGGAGCTCAACTCCCAAGAGTAAACAGACCCTCTCTTCCACGTCACCATGCCATCCCCTTCACACAATGCATAACCCTTGTCCTGGACACATAGCTAGCGCTCAGTTCAACTGAGAATTCACTTTGCTTGGCCATTAAGTCCATTTAATAGAAATATCTTTTGAATGTTTCTTTAATTTGGGCTGCTTTACCCTGAGCAATTCTGTGATTTTATTATGCAATTCTGTTTTGGTGAAAAAAATAAACAAATAAAAGAAGTATTTTTTAATGAAGCTTTTGTCTATTGCTTTAGTAAAATAGGCTTGTTTGTTGAACCAGAATAATTTGTTATTTTATGGTAAAAGGAATATATTCTTAAAATAAATATAAGAATTGTTAGCAAATTCATAGTGGTATAATTGAGAAATCACTTTGTTTTATGTTTGTTTGTTTTTTATATAAGAACAAAAAAAAATTTCTGTAAGTCATTTGTATGGGTCAATTGTCCTGATTGCCTTAAAATTGCCTAATGCTATACTTATAACAAGTAGGACAAAATCATGAAAAGCTGAAGATTTTAAAGTCATTTGTGTTCAACCGCACTGCACTGAATCAGAAAATAGAAAACAAAACTATACACTGAACTATACACTGAACAGCAGTGACTTTCGAACTTCTTTAGCTAACAGACCTGACAGGCTTCCAGCTGTGTAGCAGTGAGTTCCCTTCAAGAAATCATAGTATCACTTCATAAAACTTAATGATGTCCCAGCTCCCTTTTGTTCTGTGGGACTTTCTAGAGAGATGAATGCTACTGGAGAAAAGCACACATTAATAGTTCCTTTATCTTCTTCTAAATATAAGTCCAACATCTCTGCTGCAGTTCTTTTTTTCTCATCTATAAAACTTCCAATGGACTGCTGCATCAAGTTAAATCTTTCAAATCATTGTACTCTGGCACTCACTTGGCTCAGTTTGGAAAGTTTGTATATGCTGTTGTTATGATTATTAAAAAATAAAAGAGAAAGACTCCCTGTGATTCATGAACCATAACTAGGTGGCTGATCTTTGCATTGAAAAGCACTATTCGTATTAAAGCATCTGCATTTCTTTGGAACATAAATCAAATGAAAGCAACAGCATGCTGAGATATACTGTCTTATCCCAACTAGTACCTAATAAATGATATGAATTGTATAACAGCTGGTTACCCCCATTCAAATCCATGTAGTTTAAATATTCAAGCCAAAACCCTTATGGGTGGATGTATTCTTCCAAAAGAATAAAGAAAGAAGTAAGAAAAACAAGAACAAAAACTTGAGTTTGTATTAAAATTGTGTCTAACAAAAGTTTCAAAATCTTAAAATATCACACGACTAGTAACATTACTAAATACACTATAGTTCAAAATTTATTTTTAAAGGAAATAAATAAGATAGTCTATTAATCACTATTTTCTTCAATATTATTTTTTTCTTTGAAGTCATTGCCTATTCTATTTTGGATAATATCATAGATTTAACACAAAATACTTTTAAAGTAGTAAATTATCAACTTATTCTCAATTTATTATGTGATTATATAAGTATACATGTAAAAGTAAGTGGTTAAACTTGCTTTTTACTTAAGAAACCAAAGAATACAAACTAAATTTATTTATAAATAGCCAAGGGACCTGTTTTAAGGACAGATGTTTTATTCCTAATTTCATAATCAGGAAATAACAAGGTCAAATGAAGTTTCTAACTCAAGTGTACCATAAATGGAGTAAAATATGCAAATCTTAAATGTATATTTCTTATTTTTTTCTAAACACTATATGAGCATAGTGTTTTGAAAAATGTATGATTTTCTGAAAAATTACCAAATAAAAAATCAGGTAAATGGCAGATTACCCAAATAAAGTTTTAATATGTAAATAAATTGAACTTTTTAAGAACTGTTTTTGTTGTGGCGTAAAGGAGCCAACTCAGCTTAGTGTCCTGGTAAGATATTTACATGTGAGTTTGGCTTTTTAATTATTTTTATCTCTAAATGAATACTTTAAAGGCAATACTACTTGTATTTCAGTTTCTGGCTTTGACCCATGTTATTAATAAAAATAAGTGTCCTTTTCATCCATATAGCACCTTAAAATTTACAAAGCCTCTTCACATAAAATGTATTATTTGATCTTCACAACCCTGTGAGGCAGGCAGTATTATTATTATTAAATGAAGGAAATGAGACTGGATTTGGTGTCCTTTACCAAATCATACTATACTTGCTTAAAATAAAAAGTTTCAATCACATTTAACTGATATAAAAGAATTCCTACTTTGTAAACTTATCTATTTCAATCAGGTTTGTGTGTTAAGAGAAACAGTTTGCCTTTGATTTTTAAGCAATATTCTTTTATTCCAGACAAGTGTCACAAAGACTAAATAAAAATGCATATTCTTATAAGCTATTAAAGATTAGAAAGCACTAAAGGCATTTGAGAAAAATGTGTAAAAAATATAAAAAATATCATAAAACTGTTTATTAATTTACTATATTTTATGAAGTTATTACTTTTTCATACTTTTATGAAACAAAAGGTATTTATAGATTTTCTTCCCTTCTTAATACTCTCCCCTCCCCTTGCACACACACTGCATACCACAAGTTCATCTTGGACCAGAGCCAACCTGAGCACAAGCCACAGGAAGCTCTGAAGGAGACAAAGCAGAAATAGCAGTTGCAGAGACCACACAGTAGGACAGAGGCGGGCAACATGTGGTTCTCTGGTAGTTGCCAAGTTTCCTGGAAGGTCAAATACATAATGTATGCACTATGCCCAAAACTTCTACCATTGTCTGTCTTTTGCTCAACTTAAGCTGCTGTCAATTTGAAAAGAAAAAACAAAAACAAAAAGTGTAGTGTTGGGTGATGGCAGTGAATGTAGAATTTACTTTTGCAATGCATTTATTCTGACTCTAAAATGGAGTTCCTATTTTAAGTGATATAATTGCTGCTTCTCAAATGTGACTATAGAAACAGAGGAGAAGATTTAGAAGTATTGGAATATCTTAAAAAGAGGGTGAAATATATGTGTGCTAAAACAGAAATAAGATAGTAATATAGATGGGGAGAAACCAAAAGGAGAGAGTTCATTCACTATTTGGGCAAAAGACAACTCACTGCATATTTCTCCACATCCACTCCAAAGTTTCAGTCCTCAGAGTTTCCACTACTCTCTTTATACAAATAGATCTTTCACAAGCCCTCATTCTATTTCCATAAATCCAATGTATTGTATTTTTCAACATCTAATGATTTTGTCAGACTTCTGATAGAGATTCCCAGCCTTTTCATTTGGGGTCTTCATATGACTTTACCTACATCTCATGTTTTCTGATAGGACAGTTAAAAAATACAAAGCAACAGGGTCATGGATCAAATATCAAGTAATAGCTGGGTTTAAAGTGTGAGTATGAAGAAACTGCAAAGGAGTCTGAAAGGAGAAAAAGAAGAAGATGATGACCAGAGGAAAGTTAGCTCTGTAAAAAGGAGAAATGATTGGTATACAAATAATGTCCTCAACACTGTTATAAGCTGACATGAAGTCAAGAAAGATGAAAATTAAAACAAGACTGAAAACTGGTAGTCAATGATGACTTTAAAGCAGTTCTCAACTGGGGGTGATTTTTGCCTACCAGGGCATATTTGACAATGTCTGGAGATATTTTAGTTGTCACAACTTGAGGGTTCTCTTGGCATTCATGGGTAGGAGTCAGGGATGCTATGAAACATCCTACAATGCACAAGACAGCCCCACCCCCCCAACAAAGAACTACCAGGACAAAATGTCAACAGAGACAATGTTAAGAAACATTCTGCGTATTACAGGAGCGAAAATATAAGAAACTGAGGAATTTATGGACAGTTAGGAAATAAGTACAGCAAGAGAAGGCTATTCTTTGAGAGCTTTTTTGCCTTACAGGGAAAAAGAGATACAGGATAGAGAATTTTAGGAGCAGGCAGGACATAGGAAAAAATATGATTGTTTTTCTCAAGGATGGAAAACTTGGTAGCGATGTAAGCTGACAGTAATGAAAAGATGGCAAAACAAACTTAAAACAAAACAAAACAAAACAGGAGTAACATACTCATGAAGTACCATTCTAAAGGAGGTGAGGGGTTGACATAAAAAAGATTAGTAGAAAAGAGTACTATGAAAGACTGCAAGGACATATATCTCTCTAAGATCAGAAGAAATTAAGGACTAATGGGTAAAAATGGGAATAATTTGGGAGTGTGGGGAAAGAACAAGATAAATAGCTTGAGAGTGTTTAATGTTTATTATGCTCAGTGTCAGGATTAAGCAGCTCATCTGTGATCCATTTTCCCTGTTATAGGTAGAAACGTAGTCCGCTTCCTAGAAAGAAAGAAGGCAGTGACCTGGTCTAATCGCCTTGAAAACATACTACTGACAGACCTCCTAGCAAACAAACTGACAAACAAAATGGTTTTCACTATAGGTGAACTGATACATGGACTGCTTTTAACAGAATGTGTCTAATTACCCAGGATTGTTTATGAAAAATAAAGCTGACATTTATGAGTTATGGCTCCCTGCAAAAGGTCCATGCATGCTCCATAAGTATCTGAGTTTAAAATGGAGATGTTTCATATGGTCAAAAGGTAAACACGTATAGTTACAAGAAACTAAGTTCTGGGGATATAATGTACAACATGGTGACCATAGTTAAAAAAAAAAATGGGGAAGTTTTGTATTAAGGTGGCTTCCTTCTGTGTAAATGAGGTGATTGAACATGACCAACAATTCAAACCTCATCCAACAACCTGGGCCAGGATTTATCAGAGGCTGACAGAAAGGACCTGGGAAGCTGGGAAGGTATCCCAGACCGCTCCCTGCTTCACCTGTGCCTCTTGACACCTGACAAAAGCTCTGATTCATGTGACTCTCTTAACAAAAAATGATTTGTGTTTCTCACTGACACAAGCACTTATCATTGGGTAGAGTTGAAGACAACTTGCTGATATTCTGCAAGGAATAACAAATATATACAATAAAAAGTCTAAGAGAGGAAACTAAAAAAAATCAGTACTTAGGTTGTTTCAGCTAAGATGCAACAAGCTAAGTACAATAGAAGATATAAACATGAAGGTTTTCCAAGCAAGCTTTTAAACTAGAGTGAAATGATTGCGGAATTAAATTATAAAAGTGATAAAATAACAGGTGCTCTAAATTAGGAATGATTAAACACAAACGCCATCACATTGGAAAAGTGTGAAATGTATATGCATGATTCATTTGAAATCACACCTTTTTATTTTGACATTACAAATATGATTTGAGAGATAATACTTGTCTCAATTTTAAAATTATTTTTAAAAAATTGATGTTTTAAAATATTTATATTTTCTATAATCTGGCTAATTCTTAATATTAGATATAATTTTTTTATTTTTGACCGTAGAAGTCAAATTTTTTATTTACTAAAATCAATTTAATATGCTGTATCTAAATTTCAGAATAAGAGAATAACTATAAGAATAAGTATTTCTTTATTATCTAACTTGAATAATATAAAAACTTCAAATTCTAATGACTGTTTCCTCAGAAAAGGCAGTTATTTTTTCAAGGCCAATTCTGTTTTACAGATTGTGCAGTTGTTCAGCTAGTCAAAGATTTGTCATGAACCCTGAATAAATAAATATTCTCTTTCACGCTATGAAAGCTGTGCCAGCCCACAGGGTTACTGCTATAAGGTATAAAACAGTTTTTATCTCACAGAAAATTGAGATAACTTGATCCAGTTAAAAATAAAATAACCATTTTTGTATTTTAACCCCAAGAGTAAAGGTAAACAACCTTAATTTTTTCCAATTTATACTATCTAGTGGGTATGCTCAATGTAGTATGGTTAAAGAAAAAGTCTTTAATTTTCTGCTATAACTGTCCTTCTTATTTCCTTGATAATTAATACTAAATAGAAACATGTGCTTTTCTTAATGGAGCTTTTAATATATATATTGTTTAATACTGCTATTGTTACAACATGATTGTTTATTGCCATGGTCTGAATGTTTGTGTTCCCTCGAAATCCAAATGTTGAAATTCTAATGCCCCAAAATGACGGCATTAGGAGGTGTGGCCTTTTGGAGGTGCTTAGATTATGAGGGTGGCATCCTCAGGAATGGAATTAGTGCCTATATAAGGAACCCCAGAGAGATCCTTGGTCCCTTTCACCATGTAAGACACAAGGAAAAGGTGCCGGTTCTGAACTAGAAACAATGCTGGAACCTCCATTTTGGGACTTCCAGTTCCAAAACTGTGAGCAATAAGTTTCTGTCATTTACAAGCTATTCAGTCTGTGATATATTGTTATAGCTACCTAAGGGACTAAGATACATTTTAAGTTTTAATAATGTAATCACAGAGGAAAAAATTAGGAGCTATGCACATTCTCATGTGAACTGTTTGAAGAGACAGGTAATAATTAGGATACTGCAACTTGATTTATTTACTCAAATTAATCTAAAGGTCATTTAAGATTAAGTGAGTCAGCTCTATAAATAAGCTATTCATAATTTTGTGCATCAAACACACAAACTGATAGTTGCTAAATGAAAATGACTCATCCCAAAAGCTAGGGGGAAAAAAAGGTACATTTTATCTAATTCTACTTCTTTAAAAATAATTCTGAATCTTCATGTTTAAAAGAAGTGAAGAGAGTTGGACTAGATAAAATAGGCATGAGAGTTTTAAAATAATGCCTTAGACATATTTGACCAAGAACTTGTATTTTTTTAATAGGCTCTCCAATAAATAACACAAATAATTGACTTATTTCTCGTCTTCCTTGTATGGCCAGTCCATAACTATTGTACTGACTCGATCCTGTAAACCATTCCATAAGCCTCATTATTCTAAAATGAATTATGTTTCTACTGAAATAATGTCATAATTGGGATGGACTTCTTAAGCAAGGACTTAGTATAAAAACCAAAGCTGTTTTGAAAAATGCATCATAAAAACATCTGTACATTTGTGTAATAAATTAAAATGTTGAAAAATGTGCATAAGGACACCACACACAATGATTGCATTAAAGGCACATATCATAACTTTATCAGCAATCTTACCTTTAATTCACCCATATTTTTTGTGCACCAGGAACTATAATAAGTGCTGTAAGAAATGCTAATATGTACTAGATTTCTTCTATTTAAAAAAAATGAAGTCTAACAGGTAAAATGAGACACATTCAAATAACTAAATGGTTGGTGCTATATATGTGATATAACTTAGAAGGACATTGATAGGAAAAGTATCATTAGTAACTACAAAAATCAATAAAGGCATTATGGATTAAGACTATTAATCTAAAATTAATATACTAGTTATCAAAAAATGTAATTTCATGTTGAATGAGTAACATTTATGATTTTCCTTAATATATGTAAGGAATGAGGAGAATGATTTGTGTGGTTCCATTTCCTTACGAATATTAATGGCTTGCTTTTCTCATTAGTTGTTCTTGCAGCAAGCAATGATATTTACTTTAATTCCATTGACAATAAGTTAAACCAAAAGCTGAGATCATTATCTTAACCCTCAAAAAGCCATTAACATTTTTACATATTTGAAAGTCTCATCTAGGATTTCAGGGTTAAGAGGAAAAAATTCTTGAGTCAGATTTTCTAACCATCATCTTTCCTTTGCTCTTAATTTTGAGCTCAAACAACTTTCATGCCACAAAACGGAAGCGTGAAAGTGCATATACCAAACAAGGTGAGTAGAGCTCTTTTGCCTGGTGGATGGTAGAGGTGGGGTGTTTTGAAACTGATTCTTTGATCAATAATGTTCTACTTTCATCTTTATTGTCCCACTGCCTATCAGAGCCCCTGCTCATTAGCATCTGGGCCACATTACAGTGGTAGAAATAAGCAAGACATAAGAATGTATGTATACATTCAACAGTGTCAATTGAACGTATGAGATAGGCTCCATATAAATTAGGGATGCAGAAGTTCATGTGTCCTTTTTTAACCCTTTTAACATTTGATATTAAAAGTCACAGTGTAAATCAAACCCCACTCATGCAGAATTTTAAGATGGTCAAATAGTTAAATCCGTTATATTGAAAAGACCATGTGACTGTCTCCCAATCTGGGACTCTAAATTCCTCATGGGCTGTTTCCTTCATTTTGCATCTTCAGAGTAGGTTCTCAATAAACATTTATTGGAAAAAACTGTGAATGTATTGATGAATGGATGAATGAGTAAAGGATAAATTAATAAAGGAGAAAATAGTAGGCCCCAAAAGAAAAGTGAATGCATAGTAAAATGCTTGGTATTTAACACAGGGCTTAATTAGTCTTGGATCATTTATTATCAATAATATCTAAATTCTGGATTTTGAGACAACAAATCATTAAAATATGACATGAGATGCTAATGACCTGCAAGTAACTTTTTTCTTATAAATCTGGTCTTGCACGGAAGAAGTCCCGCAGCTTATGTTTTCACTATGGGATTCACAGTTTCTACACAAAGGCAGCAGGATGCCAAACCGCAAATGAGAGAAATCATGCTGTATCAGAGCAAAAGTAGTCGTAAATGAATGCTGTCAGAATCACTTAGCACAAATAGTCAGGGCAACTTTGTGGATGCATTTGCTGAGTCATCTAAAGATAACACAACTTTCCAAGCCAGCTTTTTAATGTAATAAAAATAAATACTTCCAAATATAGTAGGATTCCCGGAAATTGAATCAAGTAGTTAATTTAGATATACATCTCAAGGCCTTTAAGTCAGGGAGAGAGCACATCCCAAAGCACAAAACTTGTGGTAATGAAATGAATCCTTCAATTTCAAAGATGTCCTCAACTTTTTCAACCAGAATGACCAGTGCAGTGCGCGGCATAAAGTCAGGGCACATTAAATGATTATGGACAAAAGCGAGGGAGGAGGCAAGGACGAAATCTCAGTTAATGAAATGGACGGAGACACAATAAATTTATTTGAGAATATGATAGTCATTAGTGCCCACCAGGCATATTTGGGTCTCTACCCTTTAAACACAAGGAACAGACTGTGCTTCCTGGTGCCTTTTGTGGTTAGTCTGGGGCTGGGCCATGTGATTAGCTCTGGTCAATGAGCTGTGAGGAGAAGTGAAGTGAGTCTCTCATGGGTCAGACAGAGCATTTATTAATGGGATAAGGACCTGCAGAGGTCTCTTTTTGCCATGGTGAAAGGCGGTATTTGCAATGGTAGCTACTTCAACAGCCCGGATATGGAAGGAGACATTGAAGAGAATTCCCAGCGCCTTCCACAATGAACGTGTAGCCTGAGTGAGAAGTAAATCCATATTATAAAATCACTAATATTTGGAGGTTATTTGCTATCACACAGCTGAGCTAATCTTACTCATACACTCAGGAACTATCCTTCCTTTAACAATGCCAGATCCTCTGTATCGTTCCTTATATATGAATCTATACTCACTTTAACGTATTGAGTTGTTGGAAAAGTTATGACGTATTTTTTCTGTTTTTCGTTGCAAAAATGTGTTATGGCTTTTCCAACAACCCAATGTGTGTGTGTGTGTGTGTGTGTGTGTGTGTGTGTGTGTGTGTTAAAACAGGGTGATCTTGTAATGTTTGGAGTCAGACTTCACTGTGTACAGCTTATTGGAGAAATCATGACAAATCCTTACATTTATTCATTGATATACCATAGCCTGGAAGGAAAGTTCCTAGAAAGAAAGAGCCTATTTCTAGAAAAGCTTTTATCCCCTCCTAAGAAAGTATGAAGAAAGTCGCTCATTAGAGAAAAATTAAAGAAAATCTTCATTTAAAGCAGTTTGAACATACGAGTATATAATAAATGTGAATGCTTAAAAATTTGTTCCAGATATATTTTGGTTTGTTGTAATAAATTTCAGCAAAGTCCAATTTCTTTTGAGCCATTGATGTTCAAAGAATTAATACATCCTACCATTTCACTTTCAGATTGAAATATCCCCAAATTATACAAAAACACTAGAACTGTGATCTATCAGGGCATACTTTTGGTCATTCAGGAACCTTCAGCATCTTAATAAGTAGGGCCATAACCCACTGGTACAATTAAATCTCATTTATATGATTTAAGAAGTGACCCTCCTGTCTAGTCTAGTACCCACCTGGCACTGTACATACTTATTTCCCTATTATTGACTACATTCCCTATGCTTTGTTTTACATCCTCATGACTACTTTGTAACAACCAATTTGTAATTCTTAATCGCTTTCTCTTTTTCACCCACCTCCAAAGCCCCCTCCCCACTGCATCTGGCAACCACCAAAATGTCCTCTGTATCTATGAGTTTGCTTGTGTTTTATTTGTTTATTTTGTTTTTCAGATTCGACATGTAACTGAAATCACATTATATCTGTCTTTCTCTTTCTGACATACTCCACTCAGCACAATACCTTCCAGATCCATCCATGCCACTGCAGATGGCAAGAACCCATTCTCTTCCATGGCTGAGCAACATTCCATTGTATACTGAGGGTGCCAAAAAAATGTGTACAAGTGGGCGCTTTGGTCAACATTGCTCAAGCAGTAGTTCGCCGTAATTACAAGTGTCTGGGTGCTGATGGTAACCACTTTGAGCACCTCTTGTAATTGCAGAAGTCAAACGTGACTTGCATTCAACTTTTGTTATCAGTATATATTGAGAATTACAATTTTAACAGTTTTCCTTTTTTAAAATATGTATACTTTTTTTTGGCACCCTCTGTATATACAACGTACCACCTCCTCTTTATCCATTCATCCATTGACAGACACCCAGAGACTCACTTCCACATCTTGGCCACTGTAAACAATGCTGCAATGAACATATGGATGCACATGTCCCCTTAAAGTAGCATGTTGGGTTCCTTCAGATAAATACCCAGAAATGAAATTACAGGGTCCTTCTTTGTCTCTTATTATAGCCTTTTTTAAAGCTTATTTTATCTTTTGTAAGTGTTGCTACCCCAGCTTTTATTTTTTTCATTTCCATTTTCATGAAATATCTTTTTCCCAACCCTTTACTTTCAGTCTCTGTGTATTTTGTTTGTTTGTTTGTTTCTATTTTCATGAAGTATCTTTTTCCCATCCCTTTAATTTCAGTCTGTGTGCGTCTTTCAATCTGAAGTGTGTCTCTTGTAAGCAGGAACTGTAAGGGTCTTGTTTTCTTATCTACTCAGCCCCCCTGACTTTTGATTGAAGCATTTAAATCATTTACATTGAAAGTAATTGTTGACAGATGTGTAATTATTGCCACTTTATCATTCATATTTTTTATCTTTTGTTGCTGTTGTTGTTGTCTTAAAGAAATGGTTCTAAGATTCCTTGTAATACTGATTTGGTGGTAATGAACTCCTTTATCTTTTTCTTGCCTGGAAAGCTCTATTATCTGCCCCTCAATTCTAAATGATAGCTTTGCTGGTAGAGTAATCTTGTTTGTAAGTCCTTGCTTTTTATCTCTTTTAATTTTTTGTGCCAATCCCTTCTGGCCTTCAAAGTTTCTATTGAGAAATCAGCTGACAATCTTATGAGAACTCCCTTGTAGGTAACTAAGTGCTTTTCTCTTGCTGATTTTAAGATTCTTGCTTTGTCTGTAACCTTTGGTGTTTTAATTCTGGTGTGTGTTGATGTGGGCCTATTTGGGTTCATCTTGTTTGAGACTCTCTGTGATTACTAGGATTGTATGTGTATTTCCTTCACCTGGTCAGAGAAGTTTTTTGTCATCATTTCTGCAAATAGGTTTTCAATTCCTTGCTCTGTTTGTTCTCCTTCTGGTACCCCTGTGATGTGAATATTGGTACATTTGATGTTATTTATCCCAGAAGCCCCTAAACTATCCTCATTTTATTGATTTTTTTTTCTTTCTGATTGGGTGATTTCTGCTACTTTATCTTCTAAATTGCTAATTCAGTCCCCTGCTTTGTAGATTCCCTCTAATGTATTCAATGTATTCTTCTTTTCCATTATTGTACTCTTCATTTCTGGCTGTCTGTTTGTTTGTTTGTTTTATGTTTTCTATCTCTATGTTCATGTTTCCTATCTCTTTGTTGAAATTCTCCCTGAGAGCATTGAGCATCCTTACAATCAGTATTTCGAACTCTGCATCTGGTAGATTACTTGTCTCCATTTTGTTTAGTTCTTTTGATAGAGCTTTGTTCTGTTCTTTTATTTGGGACATATTTCTCTGTCTCCCCATTTTAGCTGCCTCCCTGTGTTTATTTTCATGTGTTAGGTAAGGCTGCTATGCCTCCCAGTCTTAGTAGAACGGCCTTATGTAGTAGGTGTCCTGTGGAGCCCAGCAGCAGTCTTCTTAGTCACTGAAGCTGAGGGCTCCAGCTGTGTCCCTTGTGTGGGATGTATGTGCCCTCCTGTTGTACTTCAGCTTTGGCTGTTCTTTGTATGTCAACGGGAGCGACTGACCCTCAGACTGATTGGTTGTGAGACTTGGCAGTGACTACAGTGGAGGAGCTGTTGTGCAGGGTCTGACCCTACCAGGCAGGATGCACTTTAGCAGGGCTCTGGTGCCTGCCCAGTCTGCCCTTTGGTGTGTCTTCCTTGGAGGTGCCTGGGTGAAGTTCCAGCTTGGTCTAAAGCTGGCCACCTGGCATGCCAGCCCCAGGGCCTCCTGGGAGGAAACCCGCCACTGGCCAAGTTCAGCTGCAGCCTGTACCCTGCCCTGGGCCACCTGCATGGTCACCACCAGTGCTGAGATTGGCGGTGCCTTGAGAGGCCAAGCCATGAACTCAGGCTGGCTGCTGCTAGTGCTGGGCTCGGGGCTGCTCAGCAAGAAGTGCAGAATAGCCTGAGTTCAGATGCTGCTTGTCTGGGTTTTGTGAACCTTTGAGAGATTTCAGGAATATCCACAGCATGAGCCAAGATGGGTCATTTGTCTGGAAAAGCCACCAGAAGTGGCTTGGTGGGCCCACAAGTTGGGTGGAGCGGGGTCTCAGGGAATCAGGATGAACAAACGTCGTTAGCCAGGTTGATGGAGACAAAGATATGGTGGCTGCCAGTGGCAGCATGCCAGGAAAGGGGAGGACTCAACAAAGTAACAATGGATTCTACCAGCACTTCTATCAGGGACATAGCTGCCTGTCTACGCCTTGCTCTGAAGCCAGAAAACTCAGTTCCTCTCTGCATATCCCTGGTGCTGCCCCAGTGCTGGAGCTCAGAGCAAGTTGGTCAGTGAGTAAGTCCGTGCATGGGTCCTTTAAGAGGATTGCCTGGGGTTCACGCTGCCCTCCATCTCACTCAGCAACAATCGCTGCTGGTTTTCACAGCCAGAATTTCTGGGAAATTCTATTCCCAACACTGGATCCCTGGGCTGGGGAGTTTGTTTTGGGGCTGGGACCCCTCACTCCTCTGGGGGGACCTCTGCAGCCAAGGTATGCCTCATATCTCCCAATTTTTAACTGTTACATGTGGCTGTGGCACCAGTCTGTTCCATGTCTTTGCCCCTCCTACCAGTCTCAAGGTGGCTTCTTCTGTATTCCCTTAGGACTTTGGTTCAGCTAGACTTCAGGCAATTCTTAATTATGGTTGTTTTGTAGTTTAATTGTAATTGTGATATGGTCATAATAGGAGGCAAGCACAGCATTTACTTCTTCATCTTGACAGGAAATTTACACGTTATTATTATTATTGCTCTAAAAGAAAAGAATAGCTGAACCATAGGTATATTCTTAAATACATATATCCACTTGAATTATTTTGAAAGAGGATTTTAGAAAACGTATGTCACTTTTCACACATAAAGCTATAATTTCCTAAATACATGTCACTTGTTTCACATACAGCTAAAATTGCCTAAAGAATCCTAGCATTTCTTCTTCAAATTGCTATGAGTTAAAGGTTATATTTTTGTGCATTTTAAATTAACTATTAAACTGTAAATTAATTGAAGGATGAAATATTGGTTACAAAATCCAAAAGAAAACAGTAAAGTCATAAAGTAATTTTTTATAGATGTGACAATTCAACTGTTTCAATATTTATTTCAACAAGTTTTACCTGTAAATCCAATTAACATGTATAATATTTTAGCAAAGTTTCTCTCATTTTGATAGCCTTTCCCCTACCATGGCAATGGTGTCATCCTGCCATCTAGTGGAAGGTCTACATCACTGCAAGGACACTTGTTAAAAATTTATAAAAAGCCTCGAATAAGAGAACAAAATTATATTTTTGCGTTTTCACATTTCAATTTTTAAATCTTTAAAGTGGGCCTGAGAAGTAGAGTGATTTTTTGATATTACAAGTAAAATTATTTATATGTAGTATGAAAAACACGAGCTATAAAGAATACGTAAAAGGCCCAGTGTTTTGCAAGTATAATAAATAATGCACAATTATAAATATAAATCTATGAAAGAATAATGAAAATTTTGTAAAGAGAAATGTCTTACAATAATTCATTTGCCATAACTTTTAATGTTGCACCAACTGGAAATCTTTCTTAACATGTTCTTAGACAAAAAATATCTATTGCAATAATATAACATTTTCAAAGCACAAAAGAAAAAAAAAGATAAAATACTACACACATAATACACACACACACACACACACACACACACACACACATACACACATAAATATAAATACACACATGATCATTTTCTACCTCTATAGAAATAAGGAACGCATTATCATTTGCTGTTTTGTAGTTACTGATTTGCCCAAGATTAAAATCTGGCCAAGCCTGACCTAATGGTTGGAACTTCTAACTTCAAGTACAATAGTTTTGGTATCACTCAGTGGTGCCTCAGTAACTTAAGCCTTCTTCACAACACAACTGTCAGAATGAGAAGCGCTAACATTTTCATTTGAAACATATCAAAAGTACATAAAAATGTCATAAATTATTTAGCATTTTTCACATGTATGTATGTAGATAGGTAGATAGGTCATTTAAAAGAAACACTGTTAAACATTAGGAATCAAAGACAACGCTGAAAAAGGCACATTTGTCAGAAAATGAATAAAATGAACTCCACCCCAATATTTGTGAGACCTGAGCCTTCTGGCCCCTCTGGGCTGCAGTCCACTTGTCATCAATTCTCACCCCTGGTTCTAGATCACATGATGAGGAAGCTTCATACACATGCCTCTAAGACACCCCAGCCCGCAGGTGCAAGCCCAGACCCTACCCCCCTACACGCCCACCTCCACCCTCAGCTGCAGGCCCCAATAGTTTGGACCAGGAATCTGGAATCTCAGTTAACCCAGAATGCATTAATACTTTAGGTAGGCATTTTGCCTTGACCCTAAAGGTTCCTCACCTGGTGTAGGGGGCAACTGCAAGGGCCTGAGGGTGGGGCTGGCATCAGTGTGCTTTATAAAAGGACACGTTTTAGGATGGCTGGAGAGTGAAGTGACAGTGTAAAACTGATGGTGTTAGAGGGTATCCTCATGACCAGCATTTTTCTTAGCTTGTGTACCCCAGGGTTTTATTCTAGAATGGAGAACATCAAACTTTCCATGAACCAAGGAAGACAGGAATAAAGTGTAGCTATCATGGTGGGCTCTTATCTGTCATGAGAATCTTAAGTGAAAACTTAGCATCTCTGACATGTGACATCAACTATGGAGATCAATTTTCCCTTCAAATATAAGGCGTCTATTCTTCAGTGTGTTTTCACTTTCCACACATATCTGTGGCATTACTTCATCAGGTGTATATATTTACTTACCATGCTGTTCATTTTTGAAGATGACGAACCTGCTCTTTGCTTTCTTAGACTATTAACTTCTTCTACATTTCCGTCTTTTGGTTTCAAAATCATTCTGCTACTCCCCACAGTTCCTTCTGATGAGGATCGCAATCGTCTCTCTATAAATCTTCCTTCACGATATGGACTGAGGCTACTGGCAAGAACTATTAAAAACAAATAAATAAAAATTAGTACAAATGTTTAAATATAGTTTTTATAAATGTTCCATTGAAAGCAAATTGGAAGCTCTTAGTGTCATTCAAAAATTCTCTATCACAGAAAACTTTTTAAATGAATAGTGGTAGTTTAGTTTGCTTAACCATGTAGTCACTTTGAAGCCCAAAACCTTTGGAGTTATCTGTGGCTTCTCCAGGCCTCATATGAATCACATAAGCACATCTTATGCTTTTTACCTTCAAGTTTTACACAGAATCTGATCATTTCTTACCGCCTCCCTCACTAACATCCTGGACCAAACTCTGTCAATGCTAGCCTGGGTGACTGTAATACCTCCTAATAGCCTCCTGCCCTTGGCTATTCCCACCCTTCTCTCCCTCACCAGCACACAGTCCACATTCCACATGGTAACCAGAATGATACACTCTTAACATTAAAAGAGATTGATCACAATCACTCCTCCAATCATAAAGCTGATGTTTTCCCAATGGTCATTCAAGTTCCTAATGATACAACCCTTCTCTCCTCCAACCCATACTGGGGACTTCCCCATCATTTATCTGTTCAGGTCTCTAACTTCATCTCTGCTGTCTCCCCTCCCCCTTCACTCAGCTTATGTCACACTAGACCTCTTGCTATCCCTAGAAAATTGCAGACATGCTCCAGCCCCAGGCCTTTACACCACAGCCTCTGTACTGATATATACTTCTTTCAAATATCTGTATATCTTACTCTCTAATCACCTTCAAGTTTTTGCCAATGTGTTACCTTGAGTAATATATCCTGCTCACCATACCTAAAGACAAAGACAAAGGTATCACACTCCCTGACTTCAAATTATACTACAAAGTGACAATAACCAAAACAGCATGCTAATTGGCAGAAAAACAGACACACAGACCAATGGAATGGAATTGAGAACCCAGACATAAACCCACACATATATGGGCAAACAATTTTTGACAAAGGAACCAAAAACATACAACAGAGAAAAGAAAACCTCTTCGATAAATGATGCTGGGGAAATTGGAAAGTCACATGCAAAAGAATGAAAGTAGGCTGTTATCTGTCACCACACAGCAAAATTAATTCAAAATGAATCAAAGACCTAAATACAAGACCTGAAACAACAAGTTGGTCTTAGAGAGGATTTTATGAATTTGACCTCAAAGGCAAGGAAAGTAAAAGCAAAACTAAATGAATGGGACTATATCAAACTAAAAAGCTTCTGCACAGCAAAAGAAACCATCATCAAAACACAGAGGCACCCAACCAAATGGGAGAAGATATTTGTAAATAACACCTCTGATAAGGAGCTAGTATCCAAAATATATAAAGAACTCATAAAACTCAACAACAACAGCAACAACAACAAAAACAATCCAATTAAAAGATGGGCAGAGGACCTGCACAGGCACTTTTCCCAAGAAGACATATGAATGGCCAATAGATATATGAAAAGATGTTCAACATCACTAGCTGTTTGGGAAATGCAAATAAAAACCACAATGAGATATCACCTCACACCTGTTAGGATGACTTTATCAAAAAGTCAAAAGATAACAAATGTCATAGAGGATGTGGAGCAAAGGGAACCTTTACACACTGTTGGTGGGGATGTAAACTGGTAAAGCCATTGTGGAAAACATTATGGAGTTTCTTCAAGAAATTAAAAAGAGAACTACCATATGATACAGAAATCTCATTTCCATATATGCAAAGGAAATGAAATCATTATTTCCAAGAGGTACCTGTACTACCATGTTTATAGCAGCATTCTGTCAAGGGATGGAAACAACCTAAGTATTCAGAGGTGAATGAATGAATAAAGAAGAGGTGGTACATATTATACGGTGGAAAATTACTCAGCCTTAAAAAAGAAGGAAATTCTACCATCTGTGATAACATGGGTGAACATGGAGAGCATTATGCTAAGTGAAATAGGTCAGATAGAAGATGACAAACTCACATACATGTGGAATCTTAAAAAAAAAGTTGAACTTATAGAAACAAAGAGTAGAAAAGTGGTTTGCAGTTGAATAGTAAAAAATAAGGTTAGTAAAAGGGTATAAACTTTCAGTTTTAAGATGAATAAGGTCTTATATCTAATGTACAACATGGTGACTATAGTTGATAATACTGTATCATATAATTGAAATTTCCTAAGACACTAGAACTTAAATGTTTTCACCAAAAAAAAAAGAAAAGAAAAGAAAAGAAAAGGAAAGAAAAAAGTCACTATGTGAGGTGATGGGCATATTAATTCACTCAATGGTAGAGAATCCTTTCACAATGTCACAATGTACACATATATTAAATCATCACGTTGTACATTTTAAATATTTCACAATATTATTTGTCAACGATACTTCAATAAAGCTAGAAATAAACTACAATACCACCCCATACTTCCTACTCCTTCACTCTGCTTTAAACTTATCCTCAGCAGTTAGTGTATGACATTCATTTATTTATATGTTAGTTGTCTGAGTATCCCCAGTAAAAAGTAAGCTTCAAGAAAAAGTAAGCATGAATAAGCTTCATGCTTATTTTGTTCATTGCTATGTCCCTAGTGCCTCAATCAGTGCCAAAGCAAATTTTTATTGAATGAATGATTCAACGAGTGAATAAATGAATGGCTCATCCACTGGCTTAAAGACTTTAACCTAGAACCTATTAGGCCAACATATAGAACTTTTTATTTTTAATAACTTTTTAAACCAATAAATAAAAGTCAAATTGCCAGACATCTTAACATTATATTATTAATTCTGATATAATTGCATACCTAATACATTCAAATGTGTATTAAATATTAGATTAAATATGTTTCATAATAAATACAGAATAAATTTAGTATTATGGAATTTAGTGTGTATAGCAACTCTTTCTTACATAAAATACATTTACTTAACTATTTTAAAATGTTAAACTTCCAAATTATAAGATCTTTGTGAATAGCAGATGACCATCTCCACAAAATGAATAACAGTATATTATCACAGTTTCCTTGTTGACAATACCAGCTTATTTACCTATTTCTATTTTACTAGTTGGAGGTTATATGAATACATAATTAATGTCCAAGAACAGGCAACATATTTTGGAATTCAGTGAAATTGTTTTAATGTGTTGAACAGCTTGCAATCAGGATATCAGTCCAAAGATTAATAATCAGCAAGGTAATTGTTGGTCATTTTCTAGTTCCCATAGAGATAAATGTATACAGTATTCAATTTGACATTGAGGGAAAAAATCATCATTTCTAAATAAGAATTAGAGATAATCAGGATACTTACATTTCTACCCCTTTTTTGTGTTATTTCTTTTTAAAACTGCCTAGATTCCAATCTGAGGGCCACCATTTTCTAACAATGAGATTTCATAAAAGTTGTTTAACTTAATCCTAAATCTTAGTTATTAATAACTGCCACACAAAATTTTGGTTAAGAGTAAATGAAATAAAGCATGCAAACTGCTTAGCACATTTTTGGGGCACATATTAAGTGTACAAAAAGGTCAATCATCATCTTATTATTATATAGCTATTAAAGAATTAAGCAGGTATAACTAAAGCCAAAAGGACAAACAAAGCTACCAAAATCAAGAAAATGAAAAAAAAGGTAGAAACATAAAAATGATCTTGTATCAGATGTGAAAAATATGAAGCTATAGAATTATACAGCTGGACAATTAATTCATACATTTAAAACTTTAAAATCGCTATAATCATGGAAAGACTAGCTAAATAAATCATATAACCTTGTGATTCCTGATACTGTAACATTCAATTTGACTTATGAATCTTATTTTATATTTTAGTATTATTTTTAATGTTTTGGAAAGACCCAGGATCATGATGTGTATTACAGCCTAGCCAGTAAAGCCTGAGTTTTGAATTGAGATAGTTGTAATCGGGCTGTGCTGCTTACCGGCTGTATGACTGCTTGGTCTCAGTTTTCACATTTGTTAACTGGGGAACATACCAATGCCTGCTTCATAGGGTTTCTATCCCAAACAATTATGTACTAACAAACATTGTGCCTTTGGATGCATGACTTAACCAATCTATGCTCCAACTGTCTTGTCTGTATAATGCATTGCAACAATAGTAGTGATTTCAATCAGTTGAGGATGAAATGAATTAATATATCTAAAGAGCACAGGACACCTAATGAGACATAATAATCATTCAATGTTGGGAGAACTAACAGTAGTGTTAGTAATAGTAGTAGTAGTGGCAGTAGTAACAGTATAGTAGTAGCAACAGCAGCAGTAGCAGTAGTAATTGTAGTAGAGAAAAAAATAAATAAAACATAATGTCAAATACATCCCAGTAGGGGTATGTATATAGTCAATAATTTTCTATATTCAATAATATATATATACACACATATATATGTGTGTGTATATATATATATATTAAATTAAAAAGTTTTCTATTAAATAACAGACTAGAGTAATTCATGCTCATCCCTTTTGTTTAAAGAAAAGAGGAGATACCCAAGGTTACACAGGTCATTAATGAAGAGGCAAGGTCAGAACCAAGTCTCCATATATTCCAAATGAATATATCCCTTTCATTAACTAAGAAATACCAATACTTTATCATAAACTCTAAAAATATATAGTCCTTATTTTAGATAAAGCCACACTGAAAATAATATTAGTTTTCTTCCACTTTCTTCTGAGGGTCAAAATCTGGACAACACAACTAAGAAAAATGAGTAATACTGCTGAATTACATTTCAGCATAACAGAATTGAAGTAAGTTTAAGATCAAGTAGAGAAAAGGCTTAAAAAAATTATAAATAGGAAAGAATATTAGAGAGTGAAACATAAGGAAAAGGTGGTTTCCATGAATGAGATAGAGTAAGAAAACTGAATAAATTATAATTTATATTTATTACAGCAAGAAAATCAGCATACCTTTGGCAGGATTTGCATCATATCCATATGACGTTTTGTTAAAAAGATGACGATCACCGGAAGAAGGTATTATCCTTGAATCTGAAATAGGATGGATTCCTTTAACACGTTCGGCTATTGCTTTATGTTGCTCGTAAAATGCAAGCTTCCTTGGGGAGCTTGTCGCCAGCATTGTCTCACCGTTCTGTAATACAGTATGTTCCTCTCCTTGAGTGTCTTCCGGTAGGTGAGTGTCTGAGTCACTCCCATTCATAACAGGTAGTTCTGTGATTTGCAATAACACTTCCTTCTGATTAGCAGCAGAGGTTTCTGGTAAAGAATGAGATTCAGTGCTACATCGACCTTCTAACCTGTATTTTCCAGGAGACATAATTGCACAGGGAACAGTTCCCATAAGGTCTATCGTTGTCTTTGTAACAGCAGCAGGATTGGGAGAGATCTGAGAGGTAGAGTCAGCATGGCCAAAGTTGTCACAGTGGGATACCATGCTTCCACTTTTAGAAAATGCATCTGCTTCCGACACAGAATCTTCCGTCAGGGCTAAGAACTCAGAAGGCGTCTGAGCTGTGGTAAGATCAGCAGAAAGCAATGGAGACTGTAAGGAGCTCCCTGCCCGTTCTGTCACGCCCACCGAACAAGATGGAGAAGCTCTGGCTAACACAGGTTCTCTGTCTTGGTACTGTGTAATTTCCAATGAGAATTCAGACTGTTGTACCAATGAAATAGACTGGCTCTGCGGAACTGGCTTAGAAAATTTATAATGAGACGAAAAAGATTTAGTAAGTAGCTTCTTTGTGGACTGCTTAACAGAACGGCGAGTGTGTTCTTCTGTGAACCCAGAATCATCCCCCTCACTTTTGCCAGAACTTAGGCAATTTATAAAGACATTCTTATTAGTTGAGTGCTCCTTTTCCCTTTCAAAATCCTCTGTCAAAGATCTTGTGATCTTCTTATTTCGTGAACTACTAAAACCAACAGAATGTCTTCCCCTGGTTTTAATATGCTCTTCCACACTCAGTTTTTGCATACTGCTGTGACCAGGTTGAGCACCATTTGAAATACTAAGGTTCTGATTGGTAGGTTCTTGCTTAGGCTCAGTCCCCTTCTTATGGTGAAAGCTAATGGACGGAGTACGAAATATGCTCCTGCGTTTACCTGTACTACCTGAGCTTGAGTTAGTGCTGGAAGGAGAGGAACTGTGGACACCAACTGTATTACTGGAGGAGGGTGAAGAAGGAAGAGAATCATGTCTTCTGCTAATACTTCTTCTGAATATTGGCAAACGGGAGACCAGAGTAGATCGTCGTGATCCAGAGTCCCCCATTGGGACTCCAAGGCTTGTACTGTGGTAGCCAACTTAGCAGCCTGGAGGAGTTAAAACAGAAAGACTAAGTCAATAGAATTCAATTATAAATAAGATATTTTCAAACAAAATACTGTTCTTCAAGACAAGGAATATAATGAGGTTTATACTATAAGAATAAATAATACAATTCTGATTTTTTACTTAAGGATTTTTAACAAAATTTATAAGTAGCACAATTATCCAATAATTTGCATAGCAATTTTGTAATGGTGCAAACATTTCAAGATTACCAAGCTTATTTAAAGTCTATTCAAAAAAGTATTGGGATGGGAGACACAAGATCATTATTCAAGACCCAGACTTACTGCTCACACCGGTTCTATAATTTGGTTTAAGTTGTTCAATCTTAACTTTTTATGTGCATTTATTTAGATGGAATAGGCATGTGACAGCCATGATCATTGTCCTCTGGGTAAAATATCCCACCACTGCATCTATCAGCCAGCACCAGACAGACCGCGGGACTCAATGAGTTATTGGCCTGCATTTAACAGAATTACAGACCCAACTAAGGTATGAACAGACACTGGAATCTCCACTTAAAAGAAAAAAACAACCAGGACATAATCTTCTCCTTGGAGTTTGATTTTGGATGTTTAGAGATAATAAAGCCATTGGCAGAGGAAGCTAACCACAAAGGATACATTGTAGAGTTATAAACAAAATAAAGTTATAAGGAAACCACAACTAAAAGTTGAAGACTTGACTGAAAGCTAATTCAACTGGTAATGTTGAGACAAATAAGAATACATACTGAGAGGAGCAGAAGCATAGAAAATTGCTGAACCATATTAATATCAGGGTTCTGATGATGAAGAAAAAGAAGAGAAGAAGGTGGCAGCTACAGTTCATCAACTCTGATGCACCAAGTACCTTTGCACAGATTATCTCTTTTAATGCTTCTGACTGTAGAAGTAGATAACATCACCATGGACATATTACAGCAGAAAGATAGCATGCCTAATGTTACTCAGCTAATAAGTGATAAAGGAAGAATAAGAAGCTAAGCCTTATCTAACCACAGGGTCAGCTCATAAGCAGCACAATATACACTACTTTCATTAGCGTGAGAGCCACAGAACTTGTGCTGTTGACAGCCCAGATATGCTTCCACTTCAAGGATTCCTAGTTGTACTGTCAATCTTGTTACTCTGGCAATGGCTGTTTTTCACTGGTATCATGTGTCATGATTTGGTTCCTGTTTTGTTTTGCTTTGTCTCTAAATTTCATTTAAGTCCTTAACTATAATGTACACACCCCCTTTGTCAACTGGAATCAAGCTCTGTTTCATTTTGTTTTTTGCAAACCAAACTACCTAATTAAACAATAACGGATACTACATAAAATGACAAGCCCTCCATTTTATCAACCTTACAATTATGAGATGGATCAAGTAAAATACTTTCATGTCCTTGAAGAAGGATGTGACAAAAATGGAAATTATTTTCTCTCACATATGCATTCATAAATATTTAATATTTTGCTTCAAATGATATAGAATCAAACAGATTTGCATTACATGGCTTTATTGGTTGGTTTTTAATTGCACTCACTGAATTTGAATTTAAATCAACCTATGTGTGAATCACTTCCAAAATATTTAAGTATTCTTGTAAGGCTTTGGGGGAAGAAAGCTTATAATCTAAACAGACATTTTAGCTCTTGAAGTGTTTCACAAATTAAAAATATCTCATTTTTCTCTCAGCTTAAATTTTTCAAAGTGGATACAAAAAATAATACATTTTTTCATGATTTCACTCTTAACAATGATTTAATTAATATCATTTTCAGCTGTGATGCAAGATTTACTTCCATTAAATGTCCAGTGAAGATTCTGCTCTAATTAGAGCATTATCACCCATAATGATTTGCAGCTGGTGGGGAATCTACAGCCTTCAGTGCATTAATGTAAAAATATTTATCATTATTATTGAAATAGCTTCAAAATTTATGTATAAGAAAAAATGCCATGGCTTTATTATTATTTTTTTTTAGCATTGCTTGCAGTTGTATCAGCATTTAAAACAAAAGAGTAACTCAGTTCCACATCTCTTTAGGAAGTATTCAAAGAATTTAATTAATAAAAAAATTTCAGAAGAAAATACAATAATCACTCCTCTTCCTACATACTTAATGAAAATGACTTCCATTGGGTACATAATACATTTAGGATACTTATATATTTTTCCTAATTTCCTTAAGTAAAAACATCATAGATACTAAGAGATATCTGCACATTAAATGGATGACATAGAATGGATATAAAATCTATTATAGATAAAAATCCTTGCTATTTCAATTTATCCACTGATAGCCTTTTAAATGAAGTTCTGTATTTCCTACTGAGAGCTTTCTAGCTAAACAACAGACAGATAACATACAGGTTGAAATTATCCATATTTGGTAGAAAGACTCTTTAAGGTCTGGGTGCTATCTACATCTCCAGATTAATTATTCCCCTCCTCACATTTCATTCCCTAATTGCACCATTCACTAGTTTGCATTTTCTGTTCACTTTCACCTTCCAGGCACGAGCAGATGTGGGTCCACCTGCGTGGAATGCCCTTCCTGGAACTCTGATGTGACAATATTCCTATTTCTATTCCATTTTGGATGTGATATTCTTCCTTTGTGTATCTGCAAGTATTACTTTATATAATAAACATCTGTTTACTTATCTGACTTTACTATTTTACCCTAAGTTTTTTAGTGGCAAAGGGCATATCTGCTTTGCTATGAGATCCAATGCCTAATATAGTACACAGTTAATACCTACAGAGTAAATAGATTTCAGAAAATGAAGTTTTAACTTGAATGCATCAGCATTTCAAACATGAATAAACATATTTTCTGTCTCACTACCATACATAAATGCTATAATTTTGAGGTTAATTATGTTGAATTACAACTTTTAGAGATTCACAGGTTAATTGAAAGCTTTTCAAACTGTAAAATTATTCAATAATCTAAGATCTAATAATGTTTGAAAACATTATGAAACTACAATGCTGAACAAATTTAATAAAACATACATCATCACATCAATTCAACTATTAATGAAAGACAAATATAACACTCCAATGTTAATTCTATTTTATTATAATTTTATTACAATTAGAACAATTACTTTTAATTCCCCAGCAAGCCTTGTATATGTTTTCATATTTTTATAAATTTCCAAATCAGATAAACTAAACATATTTTCTCAATTCTCCTCTAATGTTTCTTGGTTCAGAAGTCATAGTCATTTTAAGCATAACAGGTCCTAAAAATATATGTTGAACTAAACATGCCCTTTGCCCAGAGGCCTTTAATATTATAAACATTTTCTTTGGAAATATATAAAAAGAAAAATGTTATATAAGAAGAATGTCTTCTAATTATACCTTTAAAGCTGTATAAATAAATTAAAAAAGTATAATGACTTATAAGGCAATACTGCTACACAGATGCATACTGACCCTATTAGAAATAGTTTGAAATTCAGTTTGATCGCAAACAAAAAAGGAGCATCCTTTGTTCTTTAGCACCAGGAAAAAAACCAAAAAGAACAAAAACAAAAACAAAAACAAAACAAAGAACAAAAACAAAATAAACTATAAACCTCTCAGAAAGTATTTTATTCAGTGATCTCTTATCGAACATAATCATTACCCTTAATAAAATGCAACATTATATGCATCTATTCTGGAAAAATGAGAGGGAAATTTCTTATTTGGCATGGTTGAGGAAGATATGGATTCTAGTCAAAGGGGTTATATGAAGTATTAATGTTACCTATT
>NW_017732528.1:266528-279427 GCF_001890085.2 Hipposideros armiger | reverse complement strand
TGACATGTTTGTGGGAAATGTTGCATGAGCTAAATCTTGTCCCAGCTCTATACTTTCTCAGAAAAGATTTCAGAAAATAACCCAGTAGAGCCTAAACGATCACACTAAAAAGAAAAGCTAAGACACTAGTGAAAATAAAGAAAGAAAATTCAAATACTATCTAGGTAATAATTTTTCAACATTAAGAAAGTGATGGCCAAAAATAAATTTTATGTAAATATATCATCGGGTATTGATAAAACTTTACCAAAATTAAATAGAATAATAGCTTGAAGAAATTTCCAAAACAATCTAATTGTGTCATTTAGCTACAGATTAAAATGAGGCTCACACCTGTTAGGTGGTTGGGGTTCAAACTACAAAGCCCTCTAGTTCAGTTTCTTTCATTACAATGACCATGCAATTTACACCTCAACATTCTTTTACTTTATGGTGTAATTTATCCTTAAATGTATTTCCAAAATGTTTTATGGTTTTCTCTTAAGTGAATGGGGAATTAATGGAAACATTTATAAAAGATAAATTACCTACACAACATGGCCAAGGGCCACTTCAGTCAGTTGGGTCAATGAGGACAATATGAGACACATTAAGAGAAAGACGGATCAGGTCCAAGGGGGTAATCAGTCAGAGGGAAGAGAACAAGATTGTTGGCAGAAGGTACAAAGAATCAGAAATCATATAATCTTTCTCTCACTCTCTTTCTCCCTCTCTCTGAATGACTAAAGATGTAGCCAATATTATACTTTTTAACTTATCTCTTACAAATAGCTTCATTCAACCATGACTTGCTTTCGACCCAAAATGTTATCGACCACATTGATCTTCCTAACTACAAGTTCAGTTCAGTTATTTATTAAGTAAATATTGAGTTACATTATTCAGTCTTAGTTTTTAATTTTCAAAAAATAATTCAGACTTCAAAGGGCAAATAACTGAAATAATATGCATATTCAAAAACTATGTCTCAGACCCTAAACATGATTCCCAAAAGATGATTCTGATACATTTGTTAAGCAATGTGAATGTCAATAAAACAAATACACCACTTTAAAGAGGATAGCACACATTTAAAAGTAGTATGTTTGTTAATAAAGAACAATTGTAGTATTTTTTATCATATCTTACAGTGGAAAATTTGGTGTTGGTTTTTAAATATCATTTGGGGGAAAAAAAAAATCCCAGTTTCCTAGGTTAGGATTCCTAGAAGCAAAGCCTGAGCAAGGAATTCTTGTTCGAGCAATTTATTAGAGAATTACTCTCAGGAGAAGGTGAGGTAAGAAGGCCTGATAGGCCAGGGGAAAAAGCAAACCAAGGATGTGGTCTCAAGTAGAGACTAGCTTCAGACAGATCCCATGGGATCCAGAGCACTGGTTGATCACCTTGAAACAGTGGCTGGCCTTTTGTATCCCTATGCAGGTCAACCATTTCTAGACATTTCTAAGGAATGGGAAAAAATATTCAAAACACATAAAACAGGCAAAGGATTGATATCTTGGATATACAAAGAATTCTTATAAATCAATAAGAAAAAGATAATACAAAAGTAAAATTAAATGAGTCAAGAATAGGAACAAGCAATTCCCAGAATATAAATAACTAATGGATATATGAAAAGATATTTAAACACTTTAGTAATCAAGGAATATAGAAAGAACGCCTCTAAGCCAATTAGAAACAGAAAACACAAAAGAAAAAAAGATAGCAAAGAATATGGACTGCAATTTCATAGAAGAGGAAGCACAAATTATTAATCAACATACAAACAAATATTCAACTCCATTTTTAATTAGGAAAAGCCACAAGACACTATTTTTTCAACTGCTAACATTTGAAAACTAAATAATATCAAGTTTCAGTGAGTGAGATGGTACTTAACAGACACTAATTAACCAGTCCAAATCGTTAAGGTCATATTAGAAAATTATGTATCAAAATATTAAATTAATTTCACTTTTCAGCATTTACCCTAGAATAATACACATCTGCACAAGGAAACCTGTATAGGGGTAGTCAAGGCTTATAATAGTTAAAATTAAAAATAATATAAATGTGCATTAAAAAATAAAATATGGTGTATCTATTCCAAAGCATAATATACAAGAGCTAAACATATAAGGTAAAGAATATGAACTGACAAAAGAGATACCCAAGGCATTTAGTTAATACAATCAAGTAGTTAAAAGATATGTTATATACATTTTTCGTATTTTAGAATGTATTATGAAATTGTAAAAATTATAAATATTCTACATAGATTCATGTTCTATGTAATATGAAGTTTTAGCAATGAGAATGATTCATGAATAACTATTATAATTAAAACTTTTAAAAATTTAAATTTAGGTAGTATAAAAAAATATTAAACATTACATAATGTTGAAGGATATAGGCATGTAAATGTGTTCAAAGAAACTTAAAGGGTACACAAAAATTTAGAATAGCAGTTGCCTCTGGAAGAAGTATAATAAACACCAGGGAAATGTTGCTTCTAAAAATAATTTGACCAAATATGACAAATACAAATAACAATTTTGAATGTTTTAATAATCTCTTCAATTTCTTATATTGAATATAATATATTTAAATAAAAAAACCTATGAAAGTGTTCAGAATTCTTAAAATAATATGAAGACTGTATTTTTCATGAATCTACCTTTTTAACACTCAAATTCATATTTTATGTAACTGTCAGTCCAACCTGCATCTCTTTATAAAGTGAGATTTACTTTCCTAACAGCTGAAGTCCTATTTAGTTTTCAATAAAAGGTATTCCCTTCTTCTTAAAGAAATTCTCATTATTTCTTTACCACATGTTAATTCATCTACACATTATCAGTAACAGGTCAGACACAAATGACTTGTTTCAGGTTTTACACAATCTTTTAAATGTTTTGGTATTTACATAAGATAAGCATTGTACCACCATAGATTCCTTTATACAGCTGGCTAATCAATTGGAGTTATTGGATGATTTGGAAGCATGTAGCACTGATCTGTTCTCATTAATAATAAATTGATGCCATTATACCATTCTTTTCCAGGCGAGTAAACGAACCAGACAAGTCACTTTTATATTATCTTGACCCAAAATGCATGCTTTTTTTTCAGACATTTACTTGTTTACTAAATATTAAAATGACTGGATTTGCCTTACACTTTATTCTCTTCACTAAAAAACTAAAAGGCCAACTTTATAATAAATAAGCTGCACTTGCGTTTACCTATCAGCAGAGGGTGCAGAAGATCTTCCTTTTTAACAATAAAGTCAATTTTTTTTTTTCTTGTAACTTTCAGAACCAATTTAAGATTTATCGGGCAGTTAATTATCAAAAACATCACAAAGTCCTTTATGTAAATGAAAAATAAAAGTCTTCAAATACATTTGAAAATTACCTTTAAAAAAAAAACAATTTTTAGAAAACTAAATTACTTTTGAATTGAAGGAAGACCCCAACACTTAACTTGAAAGTTTAAAAGAATAATTAGTAAAAATAAGAGATTTTAGTATTTGACATAAATATGCATAGGGTTTATATTTGAAAGGGAATTCAGACTCATATACATCAATTCAAATTCATTTATTTGCCAATAGTTTCTTTTCATTGTTCTTGGAACAATAGGAGAACATACACACAGCTTTGTAAGAAATATACTAGTGCAAAGGGTATATGAAGATAATAGCATATCTTGTTCCTCTTACATGTTGCAAATATCACTGATGTTTAAACTTTATTTATGACATTGCATAGAACAACAGTTCATGGTCACAGGCACAAATGTAAATTTAAAAAAATACTATCAACGTGTCAATATAAAATAATACAAAAACCAGAGGAAAATATTTTTTTAAATACATATTAGGAGATTGAATTTAAAAGTAACTACACTCAATATTCATAATTATGTATATGTCTGTGTCTGTGTGTATATAAGCAGTAATAATATGTGTGTTACCGGCCACTGAGTCAGCTCCGACTCCTGGCCACCCTACAAATGTCTGATGTCCACACTGCCCTGTCCTCAACAGCCCCGCTCAGCTCCTGTATTCTAATGCCTAGCGCTTCTTTTATGGATCAATGCATCTCATATCCAGTCTTCCTCTTTCCCTGCTGCCTTCTATTTTCCCCAGAATTATTGTTTTTTCCAAAGAACTCTGGTTTCTTATGATGTGCCCCAGGTAGGACAGCTTCAGTTTTGTGATTTTTTACTCCAGCGATGTTTCAGGCTTCATTTACTCTAGGACCTGATTTTTCATCTTTCTGGTGGTCAGGTCCAGGATATCTGTAGAGCTCTCCTCCAACACCATTATGTCTTATCATATTCTTCTTCTTATTATTATTATCATATTATTCTTAACAGATAAATAAATTGGGGGGCAGTGAGGTAGAGTTGAAATTTGAATTCAGGTATTTCTGATGCTAAAGACAAATTTTGAAATTATATCACTCTGCCTGAGTGCACAAAATAGATACAATGACAATAGTATTATATGCTAGTAAATAATAATATTCTTAATGTTCTTGCTGCCTGAATGATGTGTAATTGGGAGTGGCTTAGTAGTCCAATTTAGTATCCCAATGACAGATGCTAGGTAATCAAGAGGAGTTTTAGAGAGAGAGACAGAGACAGAGAGAAGGAAGGAAAGAAATGATTGCGCCGTCCTAATGACTTAGCGAGGCTAACGCTTGCACGTCTAAGACAATGTTAGACGAGGACATAGGTAAGATGTAGGAACATTTTGTGACTCATAATGCATTCTTCAAAGAAAGAAGTACGCATCCAAGCTTAAAAAGACTGGAGAAAGCATATTACACAACAAACAAAAGGTTACGAGAAACCACAAGAACCTCTGGGGCATCTCACTGGCTTTGTTTGTGGACAAACCACATAAGGGTATGGGAACGCCGTGTATGTAAGTTATAATATATACTATATAAATAGCTTAATAATACAACAGAATGATAACTGAATGAGGGCCACGGTCTAAAAATAATGTCTCAAAATAATTTTTTAGCTTTCTTCTGAACATCTTAATACCTCATTCTGGTTTTGTCCTGTATAATCTATGGGTTACATTTATGGATCTACCTTTTTCTGGGTTTGGATTCTGGCATCTGCACTCATTAATTCTGGAAAACTATTTAATCTCCCTCTGTGTGTGAAATGGAGAAATAAACAGCACCTACCATAATAGAGTTAGCTATGATGAGGATCAAATGAGCTAATGTGTGTGAAGTGCTTAGGCCTGAGCCCAATACCGAATAAGCACACAATAAATGTTAGTTAATTTTATTATTACAAAATCATGTAAAGTATATTCAACTTTTATATTTTCAGAAGGTTAAAAAGAAATCTTATCAAAAATCTGATACCTCTACTGGAAAAAATTATTGAAGCATTAACCTTTCCAGAATTTTCTCTTCATAAGGCTTATTTGTTTCTATGTGAGCTACAAGTAAAGATAGTGTATATTTGGATAAGCAGGATAATATCTTACCATGAGCCTTTAGGGTAAAGAACTGGACTGCTAGGCTGGAAATGAGGAGAGATGGTGGTAATAAATCTTAACGCTCTATGTGAAAGACCAACTCTCTTTTTACTTTTTTTCTATTCAAGTGTATTTTATGCTGATAATTTGGGTAATTTTGTGTTGTTCACATTACCTAACACAATAATTACAAACTTGTTCTAGTAAAATAACTGAAAATCTATATAATCGCTAGCACAATTTAAAAGTTAACCATTAAGGATTTTTCCATTTGTTTGAATATGGCAAAGTATGTCATTATAATCTAATTGGAAAAGCCACCCTCACTGTGAAACCAACCAGTCAATGAAGAATCTTCAGAAGAAAATATTTAAATCATCAAATAAACCTGTTAACACTCCAAGTCAACATTCTCACCTAGTCACCTCTGGAATCTAATAGAAAAAGGAGGGAAGGTGAAGGAAGGAAAGAGGGGAACGACTCAAAATATTGCTTCTATGAAGTAAGGCACCATCTCCTCCAATATTTCTTTAGGAAGCACTCAAGGGACTCCCTGAGGAATTAACCTCTGAATGACACCCTGGAGATTTTTGGAGACTGGGCAATCCATGAATTCCAGGAAAGATTCAGAAAAGGTGAGAAGTTTGCTTTTTTGGAAAGTGTGAGGCTATGAAAGGCAAGGTAGGAAAGATGAACTGACAAACCTCAGAAGCATCTCAAGCAAGGAAATTGGATGGAAAATCATGACTGGAAATTAAGGAATAAAAAAGTAGTTCTCTTAAAGGCCAGATGGAGTCCTTGAAACCCTGGGTTATTATTATACTACAGTCTGAATACCACTGCTCTAGCATAGACAAAGTGCTCAGGGGATTTTCTCATTCAAATAATTAAAAAACAGGAGCCATACTCTCCTCTCAGCACAGAGGATGCAAAAGAGAATAAGAGACACTAGGTCCCTTTTCTTGTGTAGTATCTATTCCAGTGAGGGGGACAGAATATAAACAAGAAATCAAATGAATATGATAAATAATCTCTGACATTGATAGATACCATGTAAAAAAGAGTCAGTAATGAGATAAAAGTTGAAAGGGGGACATGTGGATAGTTGAGGTGAATAAAGTTCAGTGGGAAGAGCATTTCCAGCAGAGGCAACATCAAGTACAAACTCCCGGGGGCAGGCCTGTTTGCTCTATCCGAGCAGCAGTGTGAGTTAAGGGAATGAGTGAATGAATGAGGCCAGTCAGGAAGGTAGAGGGCCAGGTCCAGCAGGGCCTCACAGGCCACGGTAACATGCTTATCCCAACTGCTAGAAAGAGCCCTCAGTGAGCTAAGTCAGAAGAGATCTCCTCTTTGTAGAGGAGAGAGTTGGTCAGTTAGGCAATTACTGCAATAGTTCAAAGGAAGGACAATGGGGGTCTACCTTCGATAGTCACAGCACAGATCAACGAGGTAACAGGCTTGATTATCTCAGGGGCAGCGCCAACAAGAATTGCTGACAGGTGGGATGTGAGGAGTGAGAGAAAGAGAGGCGTGAAAGAAAATGCCAAGGGAGTTTTGTATTTTTTAATTCATATTATTGTTTGTTGTTGTTTTAAATGGGGGAAGAAGTGCTAGTCAAAATGACCATCATAATGGTAAATTTAAAATGGAATAGTTAAATGAAAAATAGATACTCAAAGCCTTTCATTACAATTAAATACTGACTCCTAGGTAGTGTCTTTTTTCATATGGAAAGTAAAGTGCAAAACAGTCTTTATATATAAGTTCATTTCTGGCCTCAATGTTAGAAAATCTGGGAAACCTGAACAATACAGGAAAATATAAAAGATGAAAAGTACCCAATCCCATCAACACGACACTGTCAGTTTATTTTAAATGCAGGAGTCTTCACTTTGCATGGCACTGTGTTCACGGAAACACATTTGCACATGGGAACTACATCCTCGCTTTGCACAATTCTATGGTACTTAAATCTCAGGAGTCTCAGTTAACACAGCAGATAGTGCAAACCACTGAGGAGTGTCTTTTCTTCAGTAAATTTTACATCATTGAGACAAAGTGCATATGTAATGTATCTTTCTTAGCAATTTATCATGTTATCAACTCTTCAAAAAAGTTTTAACAGTGGGATGATATTTCTTAATAGAGTTACCATAGATTACTTAAGGTAAAACATAGGTAGTTTCAATTGTTTCTCTTAAAAATAGCAATCTTATACTATACTATTATAAAAATAACATCCATTTTATTCCTAAATAATAATTTAATAGCATGAAATAACTCTGTTTTGGGCTGGCCCATTTTTTTTTGGAATTTTTACTAATGGAAGAACCCTAAGTGATGTTTTAGATTTCAGCCTAATGGCTGTATTGCTTCTATTATCAGTGTAGTTGGACCACAGTCCTATGTGTAAATCTCTTCTTGGTGATAAATGTGGCTGTTGTGAAGTCTACAACCTCTTTTCAGGCCACAAGGGTACCATTTAGCAAATTACCATAGCAACACACTATGGCTGCAACCACCAGAGGCAAGAGTGTCTTATCGCACTACCTTTATTTGTCCTCTTCCATCCCAAGATGTCTCTCTCCCATTCTGCAATGATTAATTCACTTGAGGTCATGTAGAAAGAGTAAGAGCACCTCTCTATACCTCTTCAATTTGAGAAAACAAGGCAATAAAGCAGGCAACAGGGTGAAGAACACTGACACAGAAATAGGACATTGCCAAAGAATGGAAATCTGTTCTTTGTAAACAAGTAAATAATTCAGCGTGCTTGACCAAAATCTCCTACAAAGTGGGGGATCTGTACTAGGAATTCAGGGAAAACACAAAATAAATACAGACTTCCTCCCTGACCTTCAGAAGTCCATAATCTATTAGGTTGCCGGAAAAGTCATGACGTATTTTTTTCTATGTTTTTCGTTGCAAAACTGCGTCATGACTTTTCTGACAACCCAATAATTAAACTAATATAAAAAATCAGAAGCCAAATGTGAATGATATTGTGGTACTGACTATAAATGCAATTACAGTTCTGAGAAGAAAAGAAAATGATATAGACTGGAGATACTTAATAAAGCAGCAAATTAAGGCATGGAAATTTGAGACAGAGTTTTCACATGTTTTTGAGATTTCAAGGAATGGAGAAGTTCATTTATTCAGTACACATCCATGGAAAAGTCTATTCTGTCTCAGGCAGGACACTGCGGATGCTTTTCTCTTTTCTTTCTTTCCTCCTGTACTTGTCATTAGGCCATGAAATCTATAAAGCACTGGATCTAACGGATGATCATTGAAGCCAGGAAGCCAATGGTTCTCAAAGTACAGTAAGTCCTCACTTAATGTCTTCAACAGGTTATTGGAAACAGTGACTTAAAGCAAAATGATGTATAACAAAACCAATTGTACCATAGGCTAATTAATATAAGCAAGAGTCACATTCCTACAACATTTTTCTGGTCACAAAAACATCACCAAACTTCTAAATGAAGACCCAAAACACTTCTAATACTAAAATTTGAAATATGTGCACTACACATATATTTAAGAAAGATTAATAAAAACAAGTAAGATCATTACTTTCCAACCTGCTTATTCCAGTTCAGGGTCGCAAGTGGCCCAAGCCTGTTCTGGTAGCTCAGGGGGCAAGGTGGGAACCCACCTTGGACAGGACTCCCGTCCATCACAGGGCACTCACACTCACACCCACACTCAGACTGGGACAATTCAGACACTCCAAAGTAACCTCCAGTGTCCATCTTTGGGATGTGGGGGAAACCAGAGTCTCTGAAGAAAACCCACACAGACAATGGGGAGAACATGTGAACTTCACATAGACAGTTGTCCTGGCCTGGGAATCAATCTTTTTCCCCTCATCAATGTTATAGTGAAACAACACGGAATGAAACACATTGTCCTAGGTCCTGCTGTATAGTTTGCAGTCCAGCAGCATCAGCATCAGCATCACCTGGGAAATCACTAAAATGCAAATTGTTGGTCCATGTTCTTAAAAACGCTCCGTCAGCACCTAGCAATCTTTGTATTAAGGAGACCTTTAGATGATTCTGATACACAGAACACATGCTTGCTAGAGACCAAACACCACTGATCTAAGCTAACCAAGGAAGAAGCCAGAGGCTAACATGAGGTAATTACTGCTTAGTTAACTGCAGAACCAAAACTAGAAACATTGTTTCTGACTCATAAGAGATCATTTTAGTTATTCGACTGTTAACATGAATGCAGATGTTCTCTTGGTTCCGGTAATTTCTTTATTTTTATCCCCTTGCCAAACATGAGTCTTGGAAAATTTAGGTGCTGCTTATAAATAGTGTACACTTTATAAAAATATGTATTCGTTTTTCATCTGGTAATAAACCAGATACAAAATATCTTTTATATTTTTTAAAGTAAAATAGAATTAATTCTTTCAAAAAGCACAGTAAAGAACCATACAAATAAGGAAAACCACCTTTCAATGTTTTTTGTGGGGTTTTTTCCTATTTTCCTATTTTTCTTTTATGCTTTATTGATTTGTTAGTTCTTTTTATATATATTAAGGATATAGTTCTTTATCATTATTTTAAATATGTTCCTATTTTTATATTTTTACATTTTAAATGTTTTATATAATCTGAAACATTCACATATTTTATTATTGTTGTGTTTTGTGCATTGAAACATTTTATCTTCACTAAGCAAAGGTGAAAATTTATCTATTATTTCTTTGTATATCTGTGAGTTAATTTTTATGTTTAACTTTTTAATTCACCAATACTTTTAAGTGATGATCTCAAATTTCAGTATTCATTAGAATCACCTGGAAGCCTTGTTAACTTACAGGTTATTGGATCTCTTTCCCAGTTTCTGAAATAGTAGGTCTGACATAGTAGGGTTAGCATTTCTAACAAGTTCCCAGATGTTGCTGATGCTGCTGGTCCTAGATCACACTTTGATAACCATTAGATAAAGAACTCAATCAACAAACAAAACATTTTCAACATGTACATAGGATTTGTGTATTGTGTACTGTACTAGTTTAGTGGCTAAACATAGGTACAAAGGGGTGAGATCAAAATGAGATAAAGAGCAGATTTTGGGCAACAGTGAAGATATCTTTGAATGTTATGAGTATAAATTTTTCTCTGACGCAAAACACTCCTGTCCAAGATTGAAGAAATATGTGTACAATAAGTACTCACTGAATTTAAATTAACTAAAGCTTCAAAATTCTCCCTGCCTGAGAAATAATATCTTTTTTAATTACAAACTAATTACTTCTCTTTATGTTAACTTTCATCACTGGAAAAAAATTATAAAGAAAGCATCTATGAAAAAATTTATGTGAGTGACACAAACTATCAGAGAATTCTATAATTATTTTTAATTAAACAAACAAATCATTCTTCAACTTTATTGAATTTTAATTATCAGCTTCACTGAAATTAAAACCTGCTTAATTACCTTTTCCAAACAATGAAATTGCAAAATATAAGGGCAAATCAAAAGTAAGATGAATTTAACATGAAAATTATAAGTTCTGTTTAATAGAAAGTACTTAGTAGTATGTAATATAGCATAATCATTCAAAATGTAACATAATCCATAACATCAATGCTTTGGAATCCGACTTTAAAGTCACACCAATGATGGGATACTTTTAAAACACAAAATACCATGAAATATTAGAGTTTCTATGAGAAAGATGATTCACTAAAAACTTTACTGAAAAGGTAATGTCAGTAGAATAACATGTTATCACTAGAAAATGGTGTCCCACTGTTGCATACAGTAGATCACAGGGAAGAAATATATGGGAAATGAATATCTGAGTAAAGCAAAGCCATTTATTTTCAAAACAGGAGAAAGCAACCCTACAGTAATGCTGTATGACAGTCATTTTAGTGCCTTATATCAAATGCTTTGATGTACCTTTGATCGCTTAGCGCTTACCTACCCTTTTTTTTTTTTTCTGGATAGAAAACTTATCAGTATTAATAGGATCCAAGAGTAGATTGAATAGAGTAATGGACTTTAATCTGACTCTTGTGAAATACAGTGACCCATGAAATCTCCTCCATGAATTATGCAACTCCTTCAAATAGTCATTTCCAAGAGCTTATAAACAGTGTGGCCTCTGGATACAATAAATCTAATAAAATGCATTCAAAAATGAATGAATGAATGAATGAATGAATGAATGAATAAATAAATAAATAAATAAATAAATAAATAGTGTGACCTCTAGAGTAATTCAATGAGGACACAATGTATAGGTTTGTTCAATTGGATAATATTTCAGGATTTTTAACAGAGCTCTGCTGATAATGGTAATTTGGGTAAGTTGAGATGAGCATCTGAAACATTAATTATTTCAATGTGTATAAATCTAAATTGTCAGTTCTATATTTCTACTTGTATTTATGTAACCACCTAAAATTCTTTAAAAACACTAATACCAACAAGTTAAAAGTTCTTTCATATTGTAGACTGCTTTATAGAAACTATTAACAACAATAAAAATATATAGAATGCATGTATACTTGTATTATATATTATATACATATAATTTAACCTAGTTCATAGAATGATTGCCTACTTTTTATATTATTTGATGTTAATAACGAAACACAAATGCTATTAGACACAAAAAGAAATAATATGGCACATAATGTATATTAATATAAAATAGTAACCCAGTTAATAAACTAAGTACAGTTAGAAATGCACTTAGTGAAACTGAAGTAAAAGCTTTATAACAAAATATCAACAACTGAAAAGCACACAAACATATTTATTCAAGTCTAATTGGTATGCAAATGCAATTAAGCTGATTCAGGAAGTATAAAACCAAGATACCATATGGTTCTTAGTTCTCCAAAACTGCAGACAGAAATGTGGATTTCACACACTGGTATCTGAGCACAGCACTATTGATAGCAAAATGCTTTGCTCAGTCATTCTTAGTGCCTTTTGAAAATATGATGTAGAAAATATAGTGTTTTTATCCCATCAAAATGTGTGAGAGTGAAATGCAGCCAAATAAGCAAGTCAATCATCGGTCTCACCATGGTGATTCGAGTTTTTTGTTGTTTTTTTTTCCTAGTGCATCAACTAATGCTATCTCAGTTATACAGTTCTGCTTATGCTCAAGTTTAAAAGTTCAGGATCATGAAGTAATTGTAAATGGTGTGCATTTATCGATCTATATGTACATTTTGAATGGACTGGTAACTATTCATAGTTTTTCTACTTTGCAACACCATAATGAAAAATGCTAACAGATTAAAAATAGACTGGAGAATGTCAGTGATTCAGTCCTATGAATTGCTTTCCTAGGCATGCTTATGGGTTTTTCTGTATTTTCTCATTAAGAGATGAATGAAACGCAATACTTGTGTGGGGGTGG
>NW_017732528.1:264456-265548 GCF_001890085.2 Hipposideros armiger | reverse complement strand
TATTTCCTGGAGGCCAAATTCATCATTACCATTTGTTTACCAGATTTGGAATAGTGGCTTCACTCCTTTAGTCCTCAGGTATTTGAAATCAAATACAAAAAAACACTTTAATATGATTGGTGAATTTGTAATCCTCCTCTTACCAACTCAGAATTTGATATTTTCTTGACGTTCCACAAATCCCTGTTTACTGTTTTATTAATATGGGCCTCTGAAGTGTATCTGTCCCCATTTCTGATACAAATTTACTTGGAACAAAGTCCCTTGACTTGTCATTTTTATATAGTATGAGGATTTTAGATTCTTTGCTTGGATTGTCTTGGCAGCGAAAATGTCAAAGATTAATCTCACAATAAGCTCTTAATATTTGACTAGCATTCATAAGCCACATATCCACATTTAAAAACATTATACAATTTTCATTCACGGCACACATTAATATAAGCCACAGTTACTTCAAAGAGCAAGTCACATACAGAGAGTGAGTTCCTAAAACATTTCCACCTATTACAGCCAATGGACCTCATCAATCATTGGAAGCACTAGGTACATAGGTATGGCTGTCTGCATATGAGTTGAATGAGGAACCATTTCTCCTAGCTGGTGTGTCCTGATATGTTACAGCTACTTTCACATAAACACACACACACACACACACACACACACACACACACACACACACACGTAAACATATAGCAAGAAACGGAGAAAGTCTAACACAAGATTTGTCTTTTTCATGGGAATGTCATAGGTAGGTGACAGAACTTTCATTCAATTTCTATTCCATACCTCATCTTGGGGATTCCAATACCTTCCTAGGAAACTTTCTGTGTTTCACTCTGCATCACTACTACGTGACTACTTCTTCCAGTATATAATGAATATTACAAACCCTTAGCTTTAGCTTCCATACTTCAGCTTCCAGAGTAGATCGGCATATGATCCACACTCTTTTTATTATATCTGTCTCTAATTCACACCACACTGATAAAAACTGTTTTCATATAGTCTACCTATTTTTATTCCAGAAAATTTCAGAATACAAGCATCCAGCAGAATACAAACATCTATATATCTTTTCTTTTTAATTAA
>NW_017732528.1:259148-259921 GCF_001890085.2 Hipposideros armiger | reverse complement strand
AGATGATTAATAGATAGATAGATAGATAGATAGATAGATAGATAGATAGATAGATGATAGAAATATTCCAGCCATGCAGAACATCATCCAAACTCATTTTAAAGAAAGAAGGCGGAGGGGGAGGAGGAGGAAAAGACGTGTGCTACATAGCTATGTATACATTGAATAGGGCAGTGGATTTCTTAACTAACATCAGATGGAGGAGAAGAAAGTTTGGAAACATACAAAAAAAATAAAAGACAAACAGAAAAAAAACACGCTATTTTCATTAAATAGGAAAGTATCACAATATTAAGTACGTTATTGCTAGTTCTAATATTGTTAGCTGATGTTGTATGAGGGTGTGTAGGTTGACAAAAATGACCCCAACATGAAAATATTCTGTAATAAATTGTAATAAAAGTAAAAACACTTTTATGAAGTGTATACATAATCAGTAAAACTGCTCATCTAAGCTAATGATAGAATGACTTCCCAGAAATCATGGCAATGGCTTCGGGAATTAGGCTGTTATTGTAAACAACAAAAAATTCAATGTAAATCAAATACAATAAATTCTAAAGTGAAATTGCAGAGCCTACAAAAGTTGCACGATTTCAGTAAGATCATTAAAGTGAGGTAGAAAACTGCTGAAAACGCACACAAAGCCATTGACAAATTAGAAGTAAGACACAGACTTATGGAAGAAGAGAAAATTGGGTGCTCTAAAAGTCAAGTGTGAATTGAAAACTGTTGCATCTTTCCATTACATCTTTACGTCTGCAAAAATGTTT
>NW_017732528.1:235613-256463 GCF_001890085.2 Hipposideros armiger | reverse complement strand
AATCAGCTGTGGGATAGAGCGAATGAAATTGTAACAGCTATATTCGATGTCAGAGGGGTAGTAGATTGGGGGAAGGGGGGAGGGGTTATCACTTTGTGAGGGGTGTAAATTTGTATTACATTGTTTTGTACTCCTGAAACTAAAAGGGAGGGAGGGAGGAAGGGAGGAAGGAAGGAAGAAAGGAAGGGAGGGAGGGAGGGAGAGAGGAAGAGAGGGAAGGAAGAGGAGGAGAGGGGAGGGGAGAAGAGGGGAGAAGAGAGCCAGCTGTGGGGAGCATAACTGATTGACAGCCTCCAGCTGCCACATCCTTGAATCCACCGCGGTGTTCCTGCTGAGGCCACACTTCGCTAGTGAGTTCCTAGTCAATGACTGAGCACAAGGAGACGCCTAGAATCAGGTAATTCCTACCAGACATGGGATTCCTATTAGGGGCGACTTTTACTTGAGGACTACTCGTTGGACTAGCTGAGACTTTCTGAAATGCTTTTGCTGTCCGAGGTTCTTCCTCCCCGTTTGTCCCTCCCCTCACTGCTTACAGGTGTCACATCTTGGTTGGAGTCTGAAGGCTCTCCAAGACTACGTCTGCTTCCTCCCCTTCATCCTTCACAGGTGTCTCCTCCGTTAAACCTCTGGCAAATCTGGTTCTATTTTGAGGTCTACTTTTGGGGGACTCAAACTAACATAATATATATAATTAATTTCATATGTACAGAAAAGAGGCCAGAAAAAAGTGTACTGGCCATTATGACTGCTTACCTCTGAAGAATGTAACCATAAAAGAGGAAGTTTTAATTTTTTTAATCATCATATATTTTTTTAAATTTATTTTAATTCTATGTACTTCATTTTTATAAATTGTTTTACATGAGTAAATCATTTGTTAATAATAATTTTTCTCTGATGTCACGTCAGTAGTCAAATACAAACTCAAGTGCTGGAATCATTATTCTATAAACATCATATTTGCTAGCTAGCAACTCTCTCTCATCTTACTATCAGTCTGGAACCTTAATTTCAAGATCACCTCCTTTCAAATAATTGGATTAACAGAAAACTGAGCAGTGTGACAATTTTATGTGTCAACTTGATTGGGACATAGGTTGCCCAGATATTTGGTGGGCATTATCAAAGCCGGTGAAGGCCTTCACAGAGAAAAAGACTGAGTAAGAAAGAATATGCCCTCTCTCTGCCTGTCTTCAAGCTGGAACATTGGTATTCTCCTGCCTTTGTACTTGAACTCACACCGGAACTTACACCATGAGCTGTCCAGAGTCTTCAACTTGCCAACTGCAGATCTTGGGATTTCTCAGCCTCCATAATTATATAAGCCAATTCCTTATAATCTCTGTCTCTCTCTGTCTCTCTCTCTCTCTCTCTCTCTCTCTCCCTCCCTCCCTCCCTCTCTACACTCATGCACACACAATAAAAAGTTGTCATTTTTAAATGGGCAAATAATACATTTTAAATTCAACATTATTTTCTCAATGAATGCACACTTTAACATCAAAATTTACAAGTAACAGTCTATGCTTATAGGAAAGTAAATGGATGGCAGCAAACGTCTTTGCTATATTCTGACATTGTTCCCTAACGTAAACCTTTGTGACCCCACTTTCTGTAGCACCTAGGTTTAGTGACTCAAAAAGGGAGATCTTGGGAGGTAATTCAAGAATACTCACTCATTTACAAACCACCTAAGAGACGCTTTGTTTGAATAGATTTAGTCTAGTGGAGAGGGAGACGTGCAAATGAAGAAGTAAAACATTGTGGCTTTTGCTCTCATGGATATAAGAATGGCGTCAGTCCACTGGTTGTCACCTTCGGCTGCACAAAGTTATCCCATCTTTCAACATTTCTTGGTTGATCCCACCTGTACTGATGTCTAACAACTAGGAGAGGGTCAGTGGCTGAAGCACGGACCTGATCAGAACTGACTCCGAGGGAACCTGGGGCACAGCCTCCAAGCCGTGCCCCGGGGCGCGTCTGCAACCACCTGCCTGAGGCTGGGGGTTTGCTTCCCTGTGTCTGAGCCCTTCTCAGACCTGTTAATCTCAAGCCTCCATGAAGCAGAGCCTTTCTTAGCTCCTGCCACCTTTTCTTGTTCTCCACAGCGCCATCATGGTGGAATGGACGTGCCTGACCATCCCTGATTGCCCACCTTCCTAGTCCTTAGTCACTTTTAATTTCGCTTCCAGGTCAGTTACTCCACGTGGCCTCGCCCTGGCAGCGCTGGCAGTGGATGTTGTATGCTCAGGGGCCACAGTGGACAAAACAACACCAGATTTGGTCAAGCACCCCCCCCCCCCCCCGAGGAGACTGAGCAGAGAGAAGGATGCAATCAAGACGCAGTACCCGGACACGATTGAGGCTTCTGCCGCGTGACCTGACACGCGGCTTCACAGCAGACTTGCTTTTTATAAGTAGGAAGAGGATAATTTAAGGATTAAAAGTATAGTACAGTAAATGCATAACCAGCACCGTAGTCGTTTATCATCATCATCAAGAATTGGAAGTGACCTGCTTTCGTATGACTGGCAGCAGTGTTTCCACCTGCACGCTGCAAACACCTGAGCAGCTGCAGTGCGAGCCCTCAGGGCTTCCCTTCTGCAGTGCAAGGGCCGGCTCGGCTTCCATGGCGGAGCCCCCGCTGCAGGCAGCCTCAGGACCACGCACCTTGCAGCCTGGACCAGGCGAAGGCCAGGCCCCGCCGCCTCCGAGGCCCCTCCGTTCCTCTGGCTGATTTGATAACTGACCATCCGGGCTACTTGTTGTTTCCTCTCCCTGGGCTTTAAACCCCAATTCTTACTCACCAATAAACTCAACAACAAAGAGCGAAACCAGAGTCCCTGGGCCCCGGCCTGAACCCCAATAAACATGCAGNCCTCTGGCATCCCAAGCGAGTTCTTAACCATCGCACCACTCGGCCGGCCCATGAGTCCACTTTTTAATTGTATTGTTTATTAATCTGCCATAGCAATCTCAAGGTGAACTATGCAAACTTCTTTCTTATGACTAATCTTTTTTGATTCTTAATTCCTCTTCCTTAATATAAGGTTAATCATAGCTACCTCCACAGAAACATTCTAATGATAGCTTATTCAAAGAGTCTGAAATATCCAGCACTCAGTAAACATCTGAGGATATAGCAGAGACTATTAGAAAGAGCAATGTCTTGGGGCTCAAGTTAGTTAAAAGCTTGCTCAAGAGCACGAGCTCTGAGCAACAGGGTCGCCAGTTCGATTCCCACATGGGCCAGTGAGCTGCACCCCAGCTGAGCTGCTGCTGAGCTGCCAACAGGTGGCAGGATGGCTCAGCTGGAGAAAGCATGTGCTCCTAACGACAAGGTTGCCTGTTTGAAATGGTGGGCTACACCCACCCACAATGAAAAGACTGAACTCAGCACCTTGAGCTGAGCTGCTGCCCAGGCAGCTCAGGGGATAGAGCATGCGCTCTTAACAACAAGGCTGCCAGTTCGATTCCTGCATGGGATGGTGGATACGCCCACCCGCAACTAATTGAACACAGCACCTTGAGCTGAATGACATGACTGGACTTGGAGCTGTGCTTGCTGTGCCCTCCACAACTAAGATTGAAGGACAACAACTTGGCTGTTCCCCTTCCCCAATTAAAAAAAAAAAATCTTAAAAAAAAAAAAAGAGAAAGAGCAATGTCTTCAGAACAAATGGACACAGTTCAGAACTGGTACTTATAAACTATGTAGCCAAAAGCATATTAGCTAGCCTCACTGACTCTAAGTTTCTTTATCTGTAAAACTGGAGACAACAATGCCCATCCCACAGAATTTTACCATGGATTAAATGAGCTAACATGCAGATGGCACTAGAATAATGCTTGACACACTATGCTTTGGTCTGGCTCTTGTACTGTTTCTCTTAATTATCCTGTATGTTATGTACGTTTGCAATAAAGAGAACAGGCCAGGTCGTAAAACCTGCTAAAAATGTCTATGCCTATAAAGAATGGCCTCCTCCACCACTCTTAACTAGCCAAGTTAAAAGAACAGAGAGAACTCCACTTGGATCTGGAACCGTGTCAATAAACATGCTTTTCAAATCTGTGATCTAAGGAAATAAACTATAAAAGATGAAAAAAAGCGAGTCTTTACATAATGTCAGATGCAATGTGGCAGAGCTGGAGTTAGGCTGCCAGGGTAAATACCAGAGCCCCATCAAGAGCTAGCTGTAAAACTTAGACAAGTGACATAAACACCCACAGTTTTAGTCTCCTTTTCTGTAAAATGAACAAGTCACAACCTATTATGACAACTAGACAACATTACACATGTAAAGTGGACAGTATCTGAAATACAGAAAGCAAACATTAGATATTATCATACTCGTAAAATGGATATCGGTGATCTATTTTCTAAAGGCTTCTCTTGCTTAAAGTGTGTTCCTTTACTCCTTTTTGGGCAATTAGTAACTGCTATTATTTCAGTGAAATATATTACATTTAAAGGCCAGACATTTCTCTGTAATCAGTTGATTTTGTAAAACTTATTCCAGGACTAGAGATCTGAAATTGTTAGAAAGTCCAAATGCTAAGATTGCAAATATTTCTGTAAATGTCAAAATTTTGCAGTTAGCATTGTTGATTTGTACACTAAAGTTTTAGACACGTTATACTTATGTTTGAGATGCCCTAATTATGTATAGCCTGTATTCTGATAAGTTGAATTAAATGAATTGACAGTAGAGCACAGAGGGTGAAAATGCAAAAAAGATAGTCGAAGCAAAATGGCTTGATACTATGAATCATTCCAATTATCAAAGATTAACTATTGTTCAGATCCACGGGCACCAGGCAACCTACTGACTGAGCTTTTGCATCCCATGCAGATCTCTCTAATAAGAAAAATATATGATGATCATGCTTATTCAAAAAGTTATGTCTATGTAATCATTATAATTATCTTTGTAAATTAATAAATTGGAATTCTGGTGGTATTTTTAAAGGGACTAGGAGATAGTGTTTATTCAAGTATTGTTACTTGCTGATGAAAAGCACTAAAGTAAATCTTCCCTGATGTATGCTTTGAAAAGCTATTATTTCACTGAAAAAAGAGGACAGTTACTGGTAGAGGCAGAATAAACACAGAAAAAAGTATGTTCATGAAAAGGAATATATATATATATATATATACATATATATATATATATATATATATATACACTTTTTTATAACTATATAAAAATATTTATAAAAGAAAGTAAATGTTAAGAAAAGTACAGGAGGAATCTACTTGAAAGAATTCTTTTGAGGTTCCTTATTTTAAAAATATTAATAAAGTTTTAATGAATGCATCTATTCTAAATTCCATTTTTATATATTAGTTTTGCTTAAAACATAGTATGGCCACAGACCTCCACATTTCATCTGTAAGCTACATTTCAGAATTTCATAAGGATACCAGTAATATTCAGTTAAATATTCTCGTGTTAGACTCCTTTGGCTATTGAGGCTTTACAAAAAGAAATTGGCATTATTCAGATTAAACGGTCCAACTTTCTAAAGACTTTCTGTTTCTCAAAGAACCAAATTGGGCTAGGTTAAATAGGAGTTTCCATGGTTTAAATCAAATTTTTACATTTCACACATCTTTGGTAAGCATTATCAAACAACAATAAATACTTGAGTTTCCTAGAATAAAGATGTTCTACACATCCAAAGAATTAGTAATCCATATTGAATCTCATGAAATTCCTACATTATTGACACCCATCTAAAGTCTCCCTAACTTACAGAATAGTCCAACATCACAATGATCATTTGGAGACAGCATACTGTGAAAAAAGGATAAAAATCTATTTGAGAGAATGCTTACATAACGGGGATATAAAGAGCTCCGTGGAACCCCTCCCCAGTGAAACAACTATTAACAGGTGAAAATTATGCAAAACAACCACTTAGAATATCAGAAAAATTTTCTTAAGGATATGTGACATGAGAAACATTTATTAAACAACAGCGAATAAATCCCAATAAAAACAGTGAGAGTCTATGGCATTTGAGCCATGGCCCACTACCCTATACCCAGCTCAGCCCTGGTGGCAGCTCTGCTACAGGTATGTGCAGCCAAGAACACAGGGCTCTCTCCTCCCCAGATCCTACTCCAGGACTATGGTTTCTTCCCAAGGGGAGCAGGTTACCAGCATTCCTCATCTTGCCCAGCTCAGTGTTGTCAAAGGTCTATTCCAAGCAAGAGCAAGCAAATGAGCGGGGCTCCCTTCACTCACACCCCTCTCATAGGGTGCAGGACTGCCCAAGTTTGGCTAGATGATGACACTTGGCCCTGATCACCTTTGCACAGCCAAGGTCCTAGGGTGCAGGTTCAAGAAAAATACAAGTACAAAGACTGCCATCACTGTCAAGGACCCCTCTCATTATAACAAGGGTGTCAGTCCTGGAGAAGTGAGCCACTGCCCTCTCCCCAGTTCTGGAGCACTGGTTCAGGGGTTCCTCCCAGAAGGAAGGACAAGCCATAAGAACAAAATGTTCCACAGGCTTCTTTAAGGGGACTGACTTTATTTGGGACAGAATATGGGAAGTGCAAGTCTAAGGACACTGTTAAAAAGAATGACTATTTTTATGGTGAGAAATTAACAGAAGACTAGTAATTCCATGAGAGTAAGGATGATAACGGTAGACAAGCTAGAAGTTTTAACAGAGAAAACTAGGGAAAGATGCAGCTAAAGAGAGCATTCCTAGGGTAGGTGTGAGTCTCAAAGTCTTGCCCCAAAGAACACCTCTGAAAAGGGGCCCAAATTTAATTGGATTGAACTGCAGAGCAATCTTAGTCTCTAGGTGTTGTTGAAAACAAGAGCAGTCAGGAAATAGAACAGACTAACATCTGGGGGTGATACCAATGGAGAAAGACCAATTATAAATTTAACAGGGAAATCAGAGTAAAAAACAGTCAAAAAGAGACTGACTAGAGCTCCTATTATCTCTTGATAAAAACAGATGACAGGGTGGCTGTACCCATGTCCAAAGAATGTGCCTCTGAAGAACAATATCAGAGGCCACATACTGTGGGGGAAATGGACTTTATTAAAATAGTCAGGTAAAATCACTAAACAAATAAAGAAGCAAACAACAATGAGCATGAGAAAATCTTAAAAGTAGAAAGAGGAAAACAATTTATCACATACAAAAGAACCCCCAGAAAAATAACAACTGGTTTTTCATCAAAAACAATGGAGAACATAAGGCAGTGGAGTGATATATTCCAAGTGCTGAAAGGAAAAAAAAAATGCCAGTCCAGGTTATCATATTCAGCAAAATAATCTTTCAAAACTAAAGACAAATACAGACATTCTCGGATCAACAAAAACTGAGAGGATTAATTTCTTAGCACATTTGCCTTTCAAGAAATACTAAAGGTAGTTCTTAAGGCTGAAAGCAAATGACACCCAACAATAATATGAACCCAAATCAAAAAACAAAGTGTGTCAATAAAGGTAATTATTAGAAAATTATAAAGGACAATATAATTATATCTGTTCCTTTCTTCTCTTAACTGATTTTAAATAATTGTATAAAACATATATAATTATATCATTGGTCCTATAACATGTAGAAATGTAACATATTAATAATAGTACAAAGAAAGTGAGTGAGAGCAAAGCTGTACTAGAGTAAGAAAATAACACCATATGGTAACGTGAATCCACAGAAAGAAATGAAGAAAACCAGAAGGTGGTAAATGAAAAAGCTAATATAACAAAACTCTACAAATATATACTGGCTCTCCTTTACTCTCAGCTTTCTTAAAAAACATTAAAAAATCTAAATTAATAATGATGACTATGTATTATCTGATTTGTAACATAAACTATCTCATTGTGTCTCTGCATATATACATATGCATTTTTATACTTATGTGTGTGTGTATATGTATATAATACGAGGCCTGACAAGTTCATCAGCTTGTTATAACAATGTTGCCAACCTCTTTTGGATATCAGAGGCGTTATTCACTATGAATCTGTACCAACTGGACAAACAGTTAACTGAGTTTACTATTTGGAAATTCTGAAAAGACTGCGTGAAAAAGTTAGACAAAAACTAAACTTTTCGCCAACAATTCATGGCTCATGCATCATGACAATGCACCAGCTCACACAGCACACTGTCTGTGAGGGAGTTTTTAGCCAATAAACAAATAGCTGTATTGGCACACCCTCCCTACTCACATGATCTGGCCCCCAATGACTTCTTTCTTTACCTGAAGATAAAGGAATTATTGAAAGGAAGACATTTTGATGATACTCAGGACATCATGGATAATATGATGACAGCGCTAATGGTCATTCTAGAAAAAGAGTTCCAAAATTGCTTTGAAGGGTGGACTAGCACCGGCATAGCTTCCCAAGGGGAGTACTTCAAAGGTGACCATAGTGATATTCAGCAATGAGGTATGTAGCACTTTTTCTAGGATGAGTTAGCTAGCTTAATGGTCCAACCTCTGTGTATGTGTGTGTGTGTGTGTGTGTGCGCGCACACCCGCACATATAAACAAAATGTTAATCTATGGCAGACATAAATCCAAATATATCAGCAATAAGATTAGATCTGGATGTATTAAACAATCCAATCAAAAAGAGATTCTTAACCTTCATAAAAACAACAAATAACATCCAAAATATGCTGTCTGGGTAAGAAAAACACTTTAGATTCAAAAATACAAACAGGATGAAAGTAAAAATATACCATACAAATAAATAGTGATGCAGAAAAACAAAAAGGGTTATATTAATAGCAGGTAATGTATACTGTGAAAGAAAAAGATGTTACTAGAGAGAGGGAGAATTATTGAATGTTTGAACAATTAAAATCATACAAAGTAGCTTCTCCAACCACAAAGAAATGAAGTTAGAAATGAATAACAAGAGGAAATTCGGAAAATTCACAAATGTGTAGAAACTACATGATGCATTCTTAAATAGCCAATGTCTCAAAGAAAAATAAAAAAGGTAAATTAGAAAATACTTTGAGATTAAATAAAGAGAAAACAAAACTTATAGGATGCAGTGTAAGTAATGCACTGAGGGACATTTATAGTTGTAAATACATCAAAAAAGAAGAAATATCTCAAATTAATAGCATCACCTGTTACCTGAAAACAGTGGCAAAAGCAAGTGAAATTTAAAACAAGAAGAATAAAGGAAATAATAAAGATTAGTATACAAATTACTGAAATAACAATAGGAAAACAATGCAGAAAATCATCAAAATAAAAAAAAATGAACAAACCTTCAGCAAGACTGAACAAGAATAAAGAGGGAAGACTCAATTATTAAAATAAAGAAAATGAAGGAAAGAATATCATTACAAATATAACAGAAATATAAAGGATAGTACGGAATACTAAGAACAACTGGATGACAAGATGAAGACAGATTCCTAAAAGATTCAAACTACCAAAATCGACTCAAGAATAAATAGAAAATCTGAAAAGATCTACAATAAATAAAGATGATTATTTAGTAATGTAAAAACTTCCCACAAAGAAAAGACCATGCCCAGATAGTTTCACTGAAGAATTCTACCTAACATTTACAGAAGAATTAATACCGACCCTTCACAAAGGTCCTAAAAAATGGAAGAAATGCTTTCTAATTCACTTTATGAGGCCAATATTACCCAGATAACAAAACCAGAAAATAGCATGGAAAACAAAACTAAAAAACCAACATCCCTTGTGAATTTACATGCAAATCCCAAGAAAATTGTAACAAACATAATTAAAAAGTTCATATATCATGATGAAATGGAATGTTTCAAGTAATACAAATTTGGTTTAACATCCCAAAATCAATCAATGTAAGAAGACGCTATATCAACAGAATAAAGAACAAAAAACACATGCTTGTTTCATAAGATGCAGCAAAAGTATGTGACATTCCAACATATTTTCATGATGAAAACTCTCGAGAAACTAAGAATAGAAAGAAATTTCCTCAATCTGATGAAAGGCGTGTACAAAAAAAATCCATGGTTATTATTATACTTAGTGGTGAAAGCCTGAATGATTTCTCCCTAAATTTAGGAACAAATAGGGATGTCTACTCTCACCATGTCTGTTTAACAATATACTGGAGGTTCTAGCCAGGACAAGTAAAGCTAATACCTTTACTTGCAGATGACATGATCTAGCATATACAAAACCCTAAAGAAAAAAGAAAAAAAAAATCAAATGATTGCACTTAGAAGATTGTTCAAGACAAAGATAAGTACATTTTCATTTAAAAACCTAAATGCAAATTAAAAAATAATTTGCAAATTCAAAAAAGAATAAAAAGAAAATCCTAAGGAATGTGTGAGCATGCACGTGCACACACACACACATCTTGATATGCTTTCTTTACTGAACCTGACAAGGAAAAGGCTTCAATTGTTACAAAGTTCAACTTGATCACTACACTTTCCTTCACCTCTCTGATTTCTCTGATGGGTCATATGACTAGAGCTGTGAAATACAGCAGTTTTATTGAATTCTAAATCCATGTCTTTGATGATTTTTGCATAAGTATGCATGTACATTCATGTCGACGAGTTGGAAAGTTATCCTCTTGGCATAAAAAAGAGCAACAGAGTGCAATTTGGGCTATGGAAGTTCTATTTATCACCTTCACCATCTGTATGTTTTTTTGGGCTCTATTGTACCACATATGGGCCTTAAAAAAAAACAAAAAACACTTCAGACTAGCCCAAGGCTCAATTAACCAACAGGATGCAAACTCTGTAAGGAGACAGATTCCAACGAAAATGCATGCAAGTAACAAGGATCCAATAATAGGGGCAAAGAAAAAGAGCTCATTGGTAACGCTCCACATCTGGCCAGCCCATACAATTCCTCTCGCCTCCAGTTTGCATGATCCCAGGACCTGTTCTTTGCTCTATCTACACACTCCTTTGTTCATCTGGTCCCATGGTGATGACTCTCACGTCTATGTATTCATCCCAGATCACTTCCTAATACTTCAGCCTAATGTGTCCAATGACCTATTTGATATCGCCACAAGGATGTCTAATAAATATTAAATTGAACTACACGACATTACCATTTTTGATGGTCAAAAATTGAATATAAGCAATTTCACATGGTTCAAACTAATATTTAAACTTAACTTGGTCTTAACAAAACCTTGAATTTCTCATTCCCACCATCAAATCTGTTCTACCTCGTGTTCTCCTTTCTCAACAAACTATACATGGTCCACCAGCATAATCAGCAAAAGTCAAGGGGTTAGCCAGGATCCCTCTTTTCATTCACTATCCACATCCAACTCATTGCAGTGGAAGTCACGTGGCTTTAACTAGAGCTTCGCAATATCATCCATCTCTTTCCAGGGGGCTCTGCTTCCATTCTTCACCCCTAGAGGATACTCTCCAAATACTACAAGAGTTATCTTCATGTCTATCCTCTTAATTAACTTCTTAATTATTGTGGCTTCTAGTTGCACATAAAACCTATACCCCTTATGTGATCTGACCCAGGCTTGCCTTCAGATCTTATCACCTACCACTCTGCAGTTATTGCCAGGAACATTTACCATGTTTCCCCCAAAATAAGACCTAACTGGAAAATAAGCCCTGGCATAATTTTTCAGGATGCTCGTAACATAAGCCCTACCCCAAACATAAGCCCCAGTCAAGGCTGTCAGCCAGACATGACTGTTTGAATAAATGTAGATTTTTGTACATGAATGAATAAATGTAGATTTTTGTACATGAATAAATGAATAAATGTAGATTGTTGGAGCAAAAATTAATATAAGACTTGGTCTTATTTTTGGGGAAACACGGTAGGTCCTTTGCCCCAGGTAACAACCTCCTTCCCCACTTTGAGTTGTCATGCAGTTGACTCTTTTTTTGCCCAGTAAGAACTCAGTTTTAAATATCATCTCCACAGGGAAACCTTCAGTAACTGTCCAATCCAAAGAGTGTGCTCAGTCACTCCCAATCACATCAAACATCACACATCACTTCAGTTTAATTTTCTGCATAGCATTTATCGCTACCTGATATGTGTATTGCTTGTTTTTCCAACTCGTCAATGGTATATTTCCCAACTAGAAAATAAGCTTCATGAAGCAGGGGTTGTGCCCACCTGGTTCACTGCTGTATCCCCCAGTGAGTAGAATACTTAGCACCAGTAGAGGCTCGATATATATTCCAGGAATGAATGAATTTTTTTGTGAACATGACACAAATATATTCATTTTTATTTCAGTCAGCCAGGCACTTAAATTATAATAAAGTTCAGAAACAAAGGCACATGACAGCAAAGATTAGGATTTGAAATCAGACTTAACTGGGTTGAAATTTCATTTGCCAATTTTAAACTATATAACATTAAAAAAAAGTATGACTTCTCTAAGTCTTAATTTTCTCATGCGCAAATGCAAACACACATTATTTGTAAACACAAAAAGTGCTGAAAATCAAAATGGTTGAATATGAAATGCAACTGTAAAATTGCCAATGCTTCATAAAGGCTTTTGTCATCAACTTACCAATCCACAACCAGCTACAGGATGTTAGGTGATCAATTGGTTTGTAATCCTAGTGAATAACAAAGCTCCCTTCTGCAAGATGACTGAATATTTAGAGAACAATATTAATTGCTGTCTCTATAATTTCTGCGCATATCTATTCCCTAAAGAGTAAAACAGGAAAGCTACTTACTCGTCAAATTATCCTAGGCTACTTGAGTCCTTGCAGTTACAAATATTCCATGATGTGTTCTGGGACATCTTAGTTAAATAGATAAGCCTAGCATTTCAAAGCTGAACATCATCATTGCAACTGACCATTTTGTAAACACCAGAAGCTGATGGGAGTGTGTGAAATTGGCCTGGAGGAACTCAGTAATACAGGGTCAAAATCAGTACCACTAAACAACTATTTCAACTAATGATTCTTCATATACAGATCAATATACTCACTTGGAAATGTAGTACACGTTACCTTGATGTGCAATGCTCATTTTAGCATAACTGCTCTGATTTTTACAATACATGTGAATTAAAAGTCTACAGTTAATTTTCAACGAACAATGGGCTGCTGTAAGAGCATGTAACGTAACCTACCAAGAATGTCTTTTTTCTGAACTCTGTGACTTATAAACAGGAAGCTAAAAGGAAGCATATCAAAGATTGTAACACACCCATTCTTTTAGAGAAAGAGTCAGCTACAGGCAGCATAACTCTTTCAGATGAGGAGACTAATCACACCATAAAAGAGACAAAAATGCCAGGCAAAATTTTTTCAAGAAACATTACATATGTTTACCATAAAAACAGAATTTAAAATGTTTTTAAAATTCTATCTACAAACATAAATAGTCAACCTTTTGTAATATTTAACTCTTTTATTTTCCCTCCACAATATTCAGAATATTAATAATCTAAAGTATTTCAAATAATCTACATTAAATAGACTTTGATATTTAAAATTAAAAGTAGCTACATCTGTTGAGCATCTTCATTGTACCAAATACATTTCATTCATTATTCTAGTTAATCTTTACAAAGTCTTACACGAGAGATGCTATTATTTTTATTTTACAGGTAAAGGAACACGGCCTAATGAGATAACTTGCCTAAATTCACTGCGCTGATGATCGAACTAGAATTCAAACCCAGGTCCTGTGACCCTAAAGTTCATTGTCTATTCATTCATTTATGATGGCTCTAAGCACATTTCTAAGCAATTTTTAGATTTTAGACTTGTTTCTAGATCTCTCTGGCAAAGCATTTAACCTTGGCCTGACGATATCATGCCACCTCACCGCAAAAAATGTGATGAACTTTTCTAATCCCAGACCATTTGTCAGGGCTTTTACTACTATTGAGAATGTAGTATTTATTATTCCTAATGTGTAAAATACACATATTATCATAATGGACTAATCTCATCAAGAAATTAGAAAACTCCATGAGTCTATCAAGCATCTTGTTGCAATTAGCAAAATCCTACTTCATAATTCTTTCTCCATTCAGGAAAACCATGTTTAATCTATAATATTTATTATATAAAAACCCTTGTGCAGCCCACCTCATTAAGGGAAGATGGTGATACAAACTTTAAGAAGCTTACTTTAAAAATTCTCAAAATATTTATTGGTATAAAGAAATGATAGAAAACAAAAGCGAAATTTGATAATTCACTATTGGGATAGCTATTATTTTCATTACTATAATATTTAAGAATTAACATTAGAAAAATAATAATCTATAAATAAACCACAGAGAAGAAATCGACATGCTTAGTTTTTGTTATGTGAGCCAGGAGAGAAACATGAAAATACCAGGGAAAGCCTCAATAACACAAAGAGGTTCCCAGGTATAGAAATCATTTTCTGACATTATAACATTTGCCTTGTTCACTCATATCACATTATAGTTTTCGTTTGTATATAATATACATACACTTAAGGGAAGAAAGAAGGAAAAGTTGAGTGACTACAGATCGAATAGGAATTACCAGCTGCATTTTCAGTCTTTAAATTCAACATAAAAGTTAATAAAAGTAGATAAAACCTAAAGAATGAAATGTTTACTTATTTTTCACTTTTAGAAGCCACAATCACAGTGTGTAGTGGAAAGGGCCTGGGCTTTGGGGGTGCGCGATCCAGGATTTACTTCCGGCTGTGTAACCACTATGTACAAGTCTCCGGTTCTGTCTGAATTTCCATTTAAAACTAAAAGATCCTAAACAATATGTATCTTAGAGAGCTAGATAAGGATCTGTCAAGACAACCAATTCTGTAAAAATCAGTCATGTGCGTAGAGTACCCTCAATAAATGCTATCAATAATTACTTGTTACTCTGCATAACAAAAGAAAAATAATAAACTTAATGTTTGCAAGAGTAATTTTCATGGAGCCATGGAAATGATGCATTTTGTGACTGTCTATGAACCTACCATACCATGTATTAGCCTCTTATTCTTGTGCATTTTTTTATCTCTTGTTTATGCTTTTCTGTACTAAATGAATTATGGACTCAATTATTTGGTACATTTCTTGGTACTTTAGCTAAAACAAAAAATCTACAATTAAAAAGCTATAAATATTAAGTTTGTTAAACTTGGAAACAGTATCTTACTCCTAAATCCACTACAACATGTAACGCTTTTTGTTATATTCATGGTACATTGAGATGAATTCATTCATAGAATGTATTATCACACATTAATTTCAGGGTTAGTGGTTTTTACCTTAATGTTAGCAGATTTTAGAAATTTGTTTCATACCAAAGCCTATTCCTTGTCCGACAATCATTCCATTAGTCATTTTATAGATGTGGTTTATAATGGTTTTTATAGCATCACCTATTTTCCGTACTCCAAATAAACCATTTGCACTTAAGTGTTAGTTTCTCAATGTTCGTGTTCCTGCAGCACTCTTTTAAAAAGGTAATTGCAAGCAATTTATCTGTTGGATTTATTCATGTGGGAATTTTTTTAACATGTATAATAAAGTACCCACCTCTCCCGCCTTCTTTTGCCTAAAGGGGAGGAAAAAAGCACCCTGAGGAAAGATTATAAGTCCAAAGCAAATTTCCAAAGCAATTATAGTATTTCCATCAAAGGCTTTTTTTCCTCTTTAACATAAAAAAGAATAAAACATTTATAACAAAACTGTTCTATGTCCTGGCTGCTAGAAAAAAATTTGTTTGCCAGTGGTAATTCCTATGTTAAAGCAACAATAGACATACATATTGTGAGTGACTTTGCACATGGCTATTACTGTGGTTCATAATAACCCAGGTTTATCAAGGAATTATTAATTAATACATATCTTTTTAAACACCATGTTTCATACCTGTACACCAGGGTACCTCTCTCTTACATATACATAATATATAATTGTTGACAACTCATTGACATGATTACAATGGTAAAATGATTATAAATGTAATTGGCAGTCACAAATTAGTCACAGGGATGTGAAATACAGTATGGGGAATATAATCAATAATGTTGTAAAGATCATGTAGGGTGCCAGACAGGCCCTGGACTTATCAGGGGGATCACTTCATAGACTATGTAGATGCGTCACCACTGAGCTGAACACCTGAAGCTGAAGTAGAATAATACTGAATGTCAACTATACTTAAATAAATTATATATATATATATATAGTCACAGGACATAAAGTACAGCATGGGGAATATAGTAAAAGGTATTGTAACAGCTACATACAATATCAGAGGGGTAGTAGACTTGGTGTTATCATTTTGTTGTCTAATCATTATGTTGTTTTGTATGCCTGAAACTAATGTCACCTAAAATAAATTTTTAAATGTAAATGATAGCATCTATAGAACACTAGGAAGCAGTTACTAATAATAACCTTTTCTTGCCTAAGCCACAATGGCTGTACTAATAGCAGAGAGAAAAAAATGACTAGTGACAAATCGATCTGTGCACTTGTGTGTTCCTCAGTGCCTCAAAATCAATATTGTTCTTTAGCTTTGCCAAATGAACTGTGTGCTATTTCTAGAGCAGACTCCAGAGGTAAACAGTTTCTTCATTTGCTTATAAAAGAGGTACGCATGACTCTAATTAGAATAGAGTTTAGTGATACTCCATGAGTTCCTTCCACTGAGATTGCTCAAACAACCCAAATAATTTGGGCATGATGCAGTGGCACACATAGACAGGCTTCCTATCCCACCGCAAAGAGCAAGGGGTATTGTGTGTGAAAGATAATAGTGAAAAATAAACAAAGTCCTAAGCTCAGCTACTGAAAGCAAGGATATGTGACTCATCAGGATAGACAAATATAAAGGGCTAAAATCAAGGCACTGCTAAACAATGTGACATTCTTAAAGCAATCAGAATTGTCGCTTTTGCTGTAACATGAGCTACAACTAGCATCCAAAAGTCAAGATGTGCCAGTTATGAACAACATGAGGTTAGAGGCATGAAAAAGTCATGTATAACCTTTTACTCCCCCAAAACTTCACTAAGTATCCAATGGGGACTGGCTCCAGGACCCTCACAGATACCAAAATTCACAGATGCTCAAGTCCCTTATATAAAATGGCATAGAACAATGTATGCAGTCATCCCTCTGCATCCCTGGATTTCCAACAGCGGGGCAAATATACTTTTTTCCATCCACAGCTGGTTGAATCCATGGATATGAAAACCTGGGGATTTGGAGGGTCGACTGTAGATTTACTGAAAAATCATCATATAAGTGGACCCATGCAATTCAAACCTGCATTACTCAAGGGTCAAATGTAATTGCTTCCCAGCTCTGAATGCACCCTTCAATAAATTGACAATTAAGTTCATGAACTTTGTTGCAACCATGTTGCTAACCTTTGTTTTTGGTATCAAGGGAATTATTCATTATGAATTTGTACCAACTAGACAAACAGTTAACCAAGTTTATTATTTGGAAGTGCTGAAAAGGCTGTGTGAAAAAGTTAGACAAAAATGACCTGAACTTTTCGCCAACAATTCATGGCTCTTGCATCACAACAATGTACCAGCTCACAGGGCACTGCCTGTGAGGGAGTTTTTAGCCAGTAAACAATAACTGTATTGGAACACCCTCCCTACTCACCTGAGCTGGCCCCTAATGATGTCTTTCTTTACCCAAAGATAAAGGGAATATTAAAAGGAAGACATTTTGCTGACATTCAGGACATCAAGGGTAATATAACGACAGCTCTGATGGCCATTCCAGAAAAAGAGTTCCAAAATTGCTTTAAAGGGTGGACTAGGTGCTGGCATCAGTGCATAGCCTCCCAAGGGGAGTGCTTCAAAGGTGATCATAGTGATATTCAGCAATGAGGTATGTAGCACTTTTTCTAGGATGAGTTCACGAACTTAATTGTCCGACCTCATATACTTTGTGATCACAGATGGGATTCTTTTAAGCACTTCTTATTTATAATGAGCATGATGCTGAACTTTGGAGTTAGAGAACACTGGAGGATACTGCAAGGCAAAGGGGTTCCAAGCCTTCTAAAGGGAAATCACCAGTTTGATTGCCAGTGCCCTGCCTGCTCTCTCTGCCCCCAGCTTGTCCAGTGACTGCTAGACAAGTGGACCACCTCTCGGTGCATAACCAACCCCTGAAATTCTCTGCTATCTAATGGGATGAATTACTACACCTTTCTCCAAACATGTGAACTGCTTCCAAGTTCATCCTTCCTTGGTACACTCCCTCAGCTCTAGGGCCTCATGTAGGTTTCCTTGTATATCATAGTTACTCTGTTGTCATAGTTTAATGATTTTTTTATGTTAAGCTCATTTCTTTAACCTAATATGGTTTCCATCTCCTGATTGGACTGACTGATACACAAGTCTATCTACCAAAAGCTGGTATCAAATCAATCTGATTGTGATTCACATTTTGAAGCAATTACAAGCTACACTTAAAAATATAAAAAATATACGAAATTGATCAATTTATTTAAAAAGTAAATAACAAATTAATTGACTACACATAATAGTACAAGGTAAATGAGTTATTTTGAATAATAGCAAATAGTATGGCATAAGTTTCAAATATGTAGCAGCAATCATTTTTTTTTACATTAATGTGCCTATCTTTCTACATCAAAGATCAATGCATAAAGTGCAGTACACATCTCAGTATCACTGAAATGATCAATATTCCTGACTGTAGCTTACAAAAAAATTGTTATTTACGAAGATTAACTCCTATGGGATGTAGGTGCATTGCTTCCTAATGAAAATGTCCAAAGTGTGTGTTTTATTACGTGAAACAATTCCCAAAATGTGTTTTCATTAATGAATGTTCTAATTCTAGAGGAAAATCCACCAACATAATAATTAAAATGAACTGTTTGCAGAAGACATCATTCCTCAGAGCTCCATTAGAGACAAACAAATAAAATACAACACACATGTTCTTTTTAGTATTATAGGGACATGTTTTTCAAACAATGTATCTTTGATTATTTCGGAGAGGGAGATGGGTAGAAGGAAGGTGGGGAAAGGAGTGGGGGAGGGAGGGGAAGGAGTGGGGGAGGGAAGGAAAGAGGGAGGGAGGGAGAGAGGGAGAATATAATCTTGACAGAAAAAGTCACACCTAAGAGGATAGCTTTTCTTCCAGGGCAATATCACCAGGCAATAGAAAATAATTTGAAGCTAAGTATAAATGCAGTAACAAAACCTGCATCTTAGGCACAGCATTTCTTGGAGAATGTTAGCTGTTGAATTACTTTACTTTTGGCAAAGCTTCTTTTCCCCACTTGACCTTTCAACACCATTGGTAGAATGCCAGGCTAAGCTCTCTAATGCCCACCCCCGCCAAGCATTACTTCATTAAGAACTTTCTGTAATCTAAAGGAAACATGTTGTGAAGAACCTTAATCAGCCATCCAACAGAAGCAATGATTAATAGACCCCCAGACTATTTGATCACTGGCATGCCATCCATTCCTGGAGTTTATAGTAGGATATCACCATACCCCTGCCACCCCATTATTCTCGATAAACAATTGAAGTGATATAAAGTACAAGGGCTTCAAAGAAAGGGCTGACTTTTTGAGCTATAGTAATTTTTTTTTTCTTTACACACAATGTATTTTGACAGCCTTTTCCGATTCTTATCAGCACCCTGGGATAATACAGGTTCTCATTACCAGCACCTCGTCCAGAAATATGCTCCTTCTGCTGTTGAAGGCTCTGATAAACATACAATCACGTTAACCAACACTCCAGGGAGCAGAACACACAATTTTGATTAAGAAAACTGTTGAATATTAACTAGCAGTGCTAGCTGAGACAATAGCGGAGCAACTTGTCCTTGAAACACACCACACTAAACCTGTTCTCAGGGAAAAAAATGTTGGTGTTTGACAGCTGCCACAACCCCGGAAACCCAGAATGCGTCTTATGATCAGAGTAGTCAGCTTCCAATAAAATCACCATAATTAAGGTGCTGTCACTGTTTTCAGTTTAAAAGTTCTCCTTTCAGAGGTTAATAAATTGAGACATTAAAAAAAAAAAACCCCGCCATATAGTACCATTTGGTAGTATTTCCATTTTTAGAGACTCCCTGGATAGTTTATGGTTTTAACAAATTATTTTCTAATTTTTTGTTTTAATTTTCTAAGGACTTATGAATTAAATTTTTCTATGGCTGAGTATAGCAATTATGAAAATGATTGTAATTTACTTACTAAAGTGGTAAATCCCTCTTTGACAAAGATATTGAGAAATATTTCCACTAGTCTGCTCAACTATGAACTCTGAATTCAAGTACTTTCAAACCTCATCTGCCTAAACAGATTGGGAGCATAAGAAAAAGAAAAAACAAAATTTAGAAAAGGATTTCCAAGCATAGTACAAACATTTCTTATACATACTATTAAAATAAAGTGAAAACATTAAGTACGGATGATAGAAAGGATACTCCATGCTCATAAACATTAATATTTATAAATGCCATTTGTCATCCTACAAACTTTTAAGAGCTCATCCTCTACAATTTGACTACATTAGAAGAACATTAGCATCTTCATGTAACAGGCATGAATTTCTGCTAAAAACTGAAAAACAAGGAAGATCAGAAATGTAAGGCAACTATGTTTTATTTTGCTCAGCTCTGCTTTTTTATCTTTATTTTATCCATAGAGTTCTTTATAGTATACTCTGACATGTAGCTCAGTAAATAACAAAACACACATCTATGTATGATGTTTAAACACAATAACATTATTAGGTTGTTTTTAATGCATCATAGACTAATCTATTTTTCTTTAAGTCCAACTTTAAAATTAAGAAACAAATGACAAAGAAAACATGCAATTAAATACACACAGGAC
>NW_017732528.1:228304-232538 GCF_001890085.2 Hipposideros armiger | reverse complement strand
GACTCCATGACTGCCACACATCTCAAAAAATCGATAAGCCCCAAAGCTCCTTGATCTTCCAGCCATGGGGAGTGTACTACCTTCCTTGAGCACCAGTGCTATTTTTGATAGAGCGGTGCATATGAGAGTTCCATGTTTAATTTCAGTATGAACAAAGCTTCATCACATTGAAATTAAATATGCTTATTCATTATGTGGCTTCTGATCCTCTTTCATCTTTCAATTCCTTGAGCTCTCATAACTGACTATATCCCTCTTATCAAATCAGCCTTCAGATAGTTGAAAACAATTTCCTTATCCCACTTGAATTTTCATTTGTCCAGTTTTTAATACTCCAAATTCCTTACATTTCTCTGAACTCCCTTTCCTAGAGGAACTGGAATCTCACCTTGATCGAGGTCTCAGTACCTTGAGATGGGCATAGAGATGATAGAAAATAATACTCAGTCTTCAGTATATTGGAAAGTAAAATCAGAAGTCAGTGAGTAGTTCAGATATCTGTTTCCATTTATCAAAGTGCCCCAAAACTAAGTGGCTTAAAAAAGCAAGCATTTATTTGCTCATGAGTCTATAATCTGAGCTAGGCTTATTTAGCTGGGTGTTTTAGGCTAGTCTAGTTTATGTCACTCAGGCAGGAGCAGTCTCCTGGAGGCTCAAATGAGATAGAAATCCAAGATGGCTTTACCAACATGCCTGGTGATTCAGCTGGGATGGCCAAAACAGCCTCTGCCACTGCCCCCCGCCCCCCCCCTCCTTCCTTCTTCCCTCTCTCTCCTCACAGGCTCTCTGGTAGGGTAGTGTAAACCACATTACATGGTGGCTCAGGGGTCCAAGTGAGTCAAAGTGGTAGTGGCCAGGCCTCTTAAAGCTGAAGCCCATAATTTGCATAGGGTTATTTAAACCACACTGTATTGGCAAAAGCAAGTCACACAGCCATCTCCTGGATTAAAGAGGAGGAGAAATAGATTCCACCTCTTGTTGAGAAGCACAGCAAAATATTTATGGCCAACTTTAATCTACCACGGAGGTAAAGCTGTTATCAAGCCAGTAGCACATTTGAAGCATCAATCTTCATGACTGAGAAGAGGCAGAAATGAGGAAAAAAGAAATAGAGTAAAAAGTAGGTGTGGACCAGACAGAACAAGTAGGTTCTACACCGAAGACAGACGCAAAGGAAAAATAAATTACTTTAGTGTGGCAAGCTAATCCAGAAATAAATTAGCAGTAGAGCTTTAGATCTTACTGAAATAAGAAAAAAGGGCAGTTCCAGCATTACTAGATGTATTACACCGGCCTAGTTTCATAGCTTCTTTGAGCCTCATTATCTCAACTGTCACATAGAGAATATACCAGCTGTCTCTTTGGGTTGATAGGAGAAACACATGAGGTAATGGATCTATAAAATTCTGTCCTGCTCCATAGTGGGAGTTTGTAGATTTTTTGTTTTGGCTTGTTTTTCCTTTTTGTTTCTTTTCTTAACTTCAAGAGAAGCATATCAGAGGCCATGCTAGACTCAGGAAAGGTTAGTTATTAGTAGGGTGGGAGCAGGATGAGTGGAACCAAATTTGGCAGGGCACTATGGGCTTGTCTTATGATTAGGAAGTTATGTATGTGGGAGTTTTGACGGTCTGCATATTGAACAATTTGGNCCAGAATTCACATATTTACTGCTAAATAAAATTAAATTCCTCATGCAATTTACTGGAGAAAAAAATAGAGTCCCGGATGCAAATTCATTCTATAAATCCATCCACGTGACACATCAGAAAACTCACCCTGTGTGAAGTACATGTGTTTAAGTATTATTCACCAATCCACACTTTCTTCATTAAAAATAAAACACAAACTCTGAATCATTATTGCAAGTCGGATGGAAATAGAAACTTGCACTGTAGTTGAATGATAAAATTAATGGATTGATTTATCCTTAAAGAAAAGAAAGAGTCCTTGAGGAAGTGGATCTTGACCAGGATATTGATACAAGTATATATATTTGTTTCTTGCTAGACGACTTGTAAGCAATAAAAGAAAAAGAAAAAGAAAAGCTTCTCGCATAGAGCTATGCTCTTGACCCACCACACGCTTTTCTCAATTAAAAAATGTAAACAAGCTTTTGCTTTTCAGTTAAGATGATGAAGAATTCAGCAATGTGACATTCTTTTCCCCCAGTTAGACATCCCTTATTCTGCATGTCCTTAAGAGCAGAGGTTTGTACATTTTCATGCTATCTTCTTATTTTCCCGTTTTGAGACAATGTTGGCATTGTTGTGAGTTAGGGCTGAAAGCAAAAGAAAAAGAAATCAGCCCCACCAACAAAAATCACTTTGTCCCTGTAAGCCTTTTGATATGAGGTGTATGAATTATTGATAGGGCTTCAAAGAAAGATTTGATTTTTTGAGCTCTAGCAATTATTTTTTGTATAGGTAATGTAAATCACACTGAAACCATCCTTGCTAGATAGCAAAGTTGTATATACATACATAGTAACAGCATGATTCAATTCTTGTACAGATAAATATATAGTCAAATTATAAAACTGAAGTGTTCTTTTTCTTTTTCTTTTTTTTCAAAGTAAAATGTCTAAGGTAGTGAGGGTTCTATATTAAGATTAAATGATGTTCATTCTAAGATTCAAGTGTTTATGTTCATGTTTCCAGGGCGAGTGGGGCATTGCATGAGGGAGGCAAGAGCCTCTGAGGAAAAGAAATCTCTGGGGAAAAAGAGAAAAGAGAATGGAGGTGCACACGTTTGGTTCAAGGCCAGCTGTCCCAGATGCTAGGGAAGATAAAATGTGCTTCCAATCGTCTTCCATCCCAGGCTCTGTGGATTTAAGCTTGAGTCCTAAGGCAAAGGACCCACAGGTAATGAGCAAGTAACATGTGAAAGCAGCTGCTTGTCTACAAAACCACCCTGGGACACTGAGAGCCCCAGGCATCAGCCGCGCTGGCAGTGTTGGCAGCAGCACTAATGACAGCAGCAGTGCAGACAGTGATAACAGCACATTTGGCAGCAGCAAGAGTTTCTTTGGCCCCCTGCACATCAGCTCCCTGCACCTTGAGCATCCGCAGCCGGGTCCCGATGGCAGCAGAGCTGTGGACAGCAGCAGAGGACCAGCAGCAGCAGCAGCACTAGCATCTCCCATGCCAACCAGTGGCACGTGGCGGTCTCAGTGACTGACACCCCAGCAAAGCAAGCAGGAGAGGAGAAAAGCCAAGGCAGCGCAGTGGTTATGACAGCAGTGAGCTTGTGGCCAGCCCGAGCTGGATTAAACCCACGCACTGCAATTTATGAGCTACAGCGACATCGGTCAGATCAAACCTCTCTAACCCTCAGATTTCTTGTGTGTAAAATGGAAACATCAGTCTCTATCAAATATGTTTGTGATGATAATTATGAAGTAATTTACCAAAGGACTTAGCATAGTGTCTAGAAGATGATAAAGGCTCAATAAAGGTGGCTTTAAAAAATAGAAGGCAAATCAAACAATCCATGTGCCGCGAGGGCTATGTCTCACATCGAGTCTCACAGATACACCCAGGAATTCCAGAAGTTTTCTCAAAAGAACATGGGAGAGGTTGGTGTATGCGAGGCCCTAGAGGAACGCTACATTGTGGCTGCTACTTTTGCCCTAGTGCTACCACCTGTGTAAACACAGGAGGTCTGGGAATCACAGGCTGAACTAATTACCGTGTGTTTTTTTTGAGTTTTCTAACTTTAAACTTTCAAAGTAATCATTTATTTTCCATTCATATGACATAAGCAGAACGTAAAAAGAAAAAAAAAACTTTTAAAGAACTTCTTTCCAACTCAATATTAATAAGTTAATTTCAGTGCAGTTTAATTTCTTCTAGAACTCCACATATAGTCTAAGATGCATACATGAATAGTATCCATATTTTAAAACTTATTTGTTACTTGTTATGTGCTAATTATGCAAGACCTGGGTGTACTGTTCATATTAATGATACATATTATTAGAACAAAATGGAAGATTATTTTCCAAATTATAATAAGTAGCACCATGATTAATAGCTTCTCTACTCCTGTTTTCTTTACTCATCTTCAGTGTTCATTCTACCTGCCCAGTAAACATGTGTGTTACAAGAAGCTTAAGTAGATATCTTTTATTAGACACTGATATTCCATCTTTTTGTGCTGAGGTTAGCAGATTCAAATGACTCCAGATAATTACAAATATTAGTAATTATAATTATATTAGTAATTAGAATTAAAA
>NW_017732528.1:206050-224286 GCF_001890085.2 Hipposideros armiger | reverse complement strand
GTCACTAAAATCACTGGATTAATAATATTTACAGTTAACAGACTCCTTACAGTGAATCCTTTAAGGTCATAAAACAAACACAAGGCAATTCAAATTACTAGATATTAAGGCTCTAGCTCCACCTGTGTCTCTCTAGTTGTGACACCCCTGAAAATGTCCTCCATATTACACTCTAGTGATCAATGTCCACATGAATCTCCCACATTCAAAAATCAATGCAATCAGTATTTTTGTGACCCAGTCACACACTTCTTGTTTATAATCTGAAATATTCTTAACCACTTAATTTGCACTCAGCTCCTTACATTAACAGTAATATTGAAGAGTTAGTGATTTCCATGTATGCTAAAATATAGAGAAATACCACTTATCCTGAATCTCTAAGAAACATTATGAAATAAAGTGTCTTTTATCACATTCCTACAGTCTTATGACTGAAAGTATATTGTGAAAAGCATGCATGTTGTCGTAAACACATAAAATCAATCCATTACTATGACATCTTTCAAATGACAAAATTTTAGAAATGGAGAACATATTAATGGTTGGCTGGGGTTAGGCATGGGTGGGTCAGGCAGGAGGGAGGCGGGTATGATTATATAAAGGCAACAGGAGGAACACTTGTGTTGATCGAACTGTTCAGTATCTTGATCACCCTATGCATGTAAGAAAATTGTATAGAACTAAACACACACTCAACCCACACAACTGAGTACAAGCAAAACTGGTGAAATCTGAAAAAGACTGGTGGATTATATCAACGAAAATATCCTGAATACGATGTTGTTATTATCATTTTTCAAGATGCTAGCACCGGGGCAAACTGGACAAAGGGTTCACCAAATCTCTATATGTGACAACTGTATATGAATCTACAACTAGCTCAATTAAAATTTCAATTAAAGAAAGAACTGAGCATGTTTTCAGAAGAGTCCCAATATGAAATGATATAGGCCTAAAAGGTACTCATGTGAATATGAAAGATATAGGGAAAAGCAAATTAAATATTTTTAAAACACTGTAGTGACAAAGGGATAAAAATATTTAATTTTACTTTGAAATACAAATACCAATATAAAATATCATGTGAGAGTTTTATGATCTGTTCCCTTTTTCTAATTCTCATATTTTCATTTGGAAACAATATGCTAAGCCAAATTTTCAAAGCAACCTCCAAAATCCGGCCAAGCCCAAACTTGCCTTTAAGAAAAGAAGCAATGCTATTAAAATGATTCATCCTCTGAACTATGCACATAACTTCCACTACCAACAATGAGGAACATTTAACTGTGGTGGCATGACTCACAAGGCGAGAGAAAAGTAAGGAAAAATAATTACAGGAGCACAAAAGATTGCAGTGGATCAAAGTATATTTTCAATTCCAAATCTTTTATGTAGGTCTCTCTTTTAATATGCTAATTAGAACTAAGACACTCTCTTAGCAAAACAGGGTCCTAGGGAGATCCCACTTAAACATGTCCCTGTTCAAATATGGGACATATCTGCCTGACCTGATGCCTTTCAACCAGCATTGCTTATTCATTCACTTGACCACCAACTTTCAATAAAATAAAGGCTTAAGTCATCTAGCATTAGTCTCAATAATTACATTAATTATAACGTTAGGGTAACCATATGTCCCAGTTCTCTTGAGACATTCCTAATTTACACATGTTGTTCCAGCACTACTGTTAATAATTTCCCTCTCAAAGTGTTCCTGTTTGGATAGTATTGTGCACTGTCACCCTTATCTACTATAAATACGGTTTATAGTCTATCTGCAGCCCTGCTTTTTAAGCTTGACCTCCTATCATCCAAGTTTGGGATTGGCCCCAGTTGGTGAGGAAGTGCTCAGTAAAGAGAAATCAGACTAGGGTGACAAAATGGCAGACCGATTGATTCCCTTATTAAAATAAGCTAAAATTATATTACTTTAAGTAAAATTCTATGTACTTTTGAGAATCAGCATCTATCCCAGTCCTGAGCCCAGAGACCTAAATAATAAAAGAAGGTGATGAATGTTCACGCTATCTAGGATTGAAAGGGAATCTTTGGCGAGATTGTTCACACAGCCAGGGAAGGAGATTTCCTTAACTTGCCAGGAAAAGTCACGACTGAGGCGTCATAGACAATGTTTAGAAAGTGCCTTGTAAATACTTTTTAAGAAGTGCCAGAAACCTATTGAAGACATTCAACATCCTTCCCTAAGTAGTTAAATCAAGTGTGTTACCTTTCTATCCACAAAGATACAACCAGCTTCCACCTTGGCACAGAGGGCTATGGCAGAAAACATGAAAGCAAACAAAATAATGGCAAGAATTGGACTCATCTGATTTTCGGGGGTGTCAGAAAGCCATTCACAACTTTCTCTATTAATTCAAACTTATTTCTCATGGGCAGCCCCACCTCAAAAGTCATTCCCATGCACCCACTTTCTTAGTTACATGTGCCTGAGAAATTCAAATTCAAACACCTGATGTTTTGTTGTCTTTGCATTACTATTATAAAGTGAAAACATATGAGTCATTCTTAGAATATTACACAGAAAAAAAAACAAAGAATAACTTAGGATTTAGGGTATGGATTTGATGTATCTACTTTATAAGCTATGTTTTATTCAATTAACCATAGTAAAAGCTGGCAGAATCATCCCTACTTGATATGTAATGTAGGTGAAACAAATAAACAACTCATTATCACTTGGCCCTATTTCTTGTCTTCCCCCAGCTCAGTTCAAACAGTCAAGGCCTCTAAAATCATTTTCACTCCCTCTGTCAAAGCCTACTTACACAAGAAGTTGTAATCATTCACACCGGTATGGTAGATATTTATGAACACAAACAATAACTCCTCCCAGGAATTCAATTAAATATATGTATTTTAATAGTGATGATGTTTTAAGTTTTGAGGTTTAATCAGTAGAATTTCAGGGATCAAAAAAGAGACCGTAAGAGGCATTTGGAGGGCATCTGATCCCACTGCATGTTATAATATCGTGTCTCATGTACTACTTACATGTGAAAATGGCTGGTGCAGGCCTTAACACATGACAGATACTATATAATACACTAAATTTTTAAAATTCTATAATACCACCTAATAATCATGGACAAGGTATCTAGTTCAAACATAATGGCAACTCTTAATGCATTTCAAAAAGATGTAACTAGTATATACAGGAAGCATCAAAGAAATATGACATCTGCATATTATGTGTAATTAACTTCTTTCTCCAGTTTTCCCAAGATTTCTTATACCACTATTAGGCATATCTTCACTAAAATTCTATAGAGAGTTCGTGTCATCTATTTTCTATTTCTTACCTAACGTCCAAACTATTTAAGTGAAAAATTTATACAAGTTACTACTGTCAAAATAATAATTAACTTTAAAATATATAAAGTGGCATAAAGATAATATTGTTTTCTAAAAATCAATTCCTGATTATAAAAATTTAATTTAAAAATTATCCTCAATACTTAAAAAAGCCAAATTATATTACAATCCATTTTACCAAATAACTAAATAAGCATATATTTATATAGGTATTGATTATTACATAAAAGAGAGAAAGGGATGAGAGAAAAATAAAAAACAGAGGATACTAAAATATGTATTTCTATATATTTATGTTACAAAGATACATCTAAATTGCTCCTGATCAGTTATATATTTTTTGAAACAATACACATATCTGTAACGATCAGGACCAGCTCTAGCTGGTTCTTACAAATAGTCTCGGTAAACTGTCCGTTGCCTGGTAAATTAAAGTGATTCATCAATGTCAATGCTGTAGCAAATACACAAGATTGGCTAGGGGAGAGGGCTACAAAGTACAGAAAAGGTGCCAGCTGTGTTGGATGCTTGATTTTTTTTCCCAGACAGGAGATACTCTATATATGTTGAAGTCGATCAAACCTGATTTCTGTTTTGTTATGTTGTCACACATCCTGTTTATTAAAATATTTCTAAGAATGACAGCTCGTCACTGAAAAATGCATAGCACATTAAATATCCTTAGTAGTTATCTATGTTTTTTTCCAAAATCAAAAGTAAATAAAGGAATGGGGAGTGGAGTCAATAGAATTATAATAGATATGTATGATGTCCAGGGGGCGGTGGATTGGGCAGGGGGGTTGTCACTTTGTGAGGGGTGAAAAGTATAACTACTGTTTTGTTTTGTATGCCTGAAACTAATAAAAAAATAAAAATTAAATAAAGGAAAAAATCTAAATAGATATTCATGTGCAGGGGGAAAATGACATAGATGACAAAGTCAAAAAAAGGAGATGAAGATCACGAGAAAAACAGGTACTACAGAAGTTCAGTTTTACGTTTTCCTTTTCATATGTGCCAAAGCAAAACCATTTAATAAAATTGTCCTTATTTATTCATATTATCATGATGATCCCCCATACATCCATTTCCTCATTCCTAATTGATAGAAGCAGTTTGAAGACTCAGATTTCCAGTGTTTAATTCATTAACTCTTTCAGCATGGAGTATTTTTCTAAAGTGTTGTTTTAGACACAAAAATGACACTGAAACAAGTTCCATCACAGTCCTTGCCCCAAAATAATTATGTTTCTCACAATCTGAAACTGAATAACATTCTATATGCCATATATAAGCAGTGGGATCTGAAAAAAATCTACACTTCCATCGCCAATGAACACCAAGGCATAAATTTTATCGGAAATAAATTTAAGCTCACAATTATATTTGGGGTTGGAGTTCAGGTGAGTGATCTAGGCTGAGGATGTAGATTGGAAGGCATCTACAATACATATATATAATAATAATTGGAATGATGAGAATATATGATACATAAAGAATAATTGTGTTAAGACAGCAAAATATTTAAGGAATGAATACCTGTTTCCAAGACATCTACAACTGGATGTTCAGTCAAAAAAAAAAAAAACAAAAACAGAACCAATCAATTCCTTCCAAATTTACTCCTCCTACTAAATTTCAAGTCATGTTTTTAAAGGCCAAAACAGGAATTAGTAACATTTTCCTCCTCACCAACCCTCAACAGTCAGTGCATCCTATAGATTTCTCCTCCTAAATAGTTTGTTTCTCCCCATGTCTATTTCTACATGTTTTATTCATATTATCATCCTTCTTGCCTATATTATTCAAATAAGTTCTAGCTTGTGTTTCTATCTGTGGTCTTGCTGACTCTCGTTTTTCCACTAAAGCCAGCATTAGTCCTCTAAAATGTCAACTTCACTCCTTTTCCTAAGCCTTCAATAGCTTCTCTTGACCTCAAGCTAAATTCCAAACCTTTCCAGAGGGCATAAAAAACATTCATCACCAACCTCATCCCTCACCAATATGACCCTTCCCCCATCACTAACAGTATACAAACACGTTTACAGACACTTTAGACTCCAGGCATACTACTCAACTTTCATTTATTCAAAAGTGTCAGGTTTTCTTATCACCCGTATTTTATTTGTATATTGCATGCCTCTTTCTGGAGCTCCAACATTTCCAGCCCATGCATAGCAAACTACTCCTTAGGAAATCAGACCCTGAGAGGTTATAACTTGTGCCTATTATGTAGCTAGTTGCACATAACTAGATAATTAAATCCAGAGCTCCTCACAATAAGTTTAATATTTTATTTCTTCTTTTATTTTTTATTTATTATCTTTATTACATTTATTGGGGTGGCATTGGTGAGTAAAATTATATAGGTTTCAAGTGTACAATTCTGTAATACATCATCTATATATCACATTGTGTGTTCACCACCCAGAGTCAGTTCTCCTTCCATCCCTCATATACTGCTAGTGGGAATGTAGATTGGTGAAGCCCCTATGGAAAACAGTATGGAGGTTCCTAAAAAAATTAAGAATAGAATTACCAACTGACCCAGCAATCCCTCTTCTGGGTATCTACCCAAAAAATCTGAAAGTATTTATCTGTCAAGATATATGTACCCCTATGTTCATTGCAGCATTATTTACAGGCCAAGACATGCAAATAATCAAAGTGCCCTTCAATAAATGATTGGATAAAGAAGATGTGGTACATAGACACAATGGAATATTACTTGGCCATAAGATGAAATACTGCTATTTGTGACAACATGGGTGGATCTTGAGATTATCATGCTAAGCAAATTAAATCAGACAGAAAAAGTCGAGAACCATATGACTTCAGTCATATGTGGGATATAAAACTGAAAGTAACAAGGCAGACAGACAAACAGAAACTCATAGACAGAGACAACAGTTTAGAGGTTAGCAAAGGGTAAGGGGGAGGGATGGTAGAAAAGGGTAAAAGGGGTCAAATACATGGTGATGGAAGGAAATCTTTTATTTTTTAAACTTCTTTTTTCAATTTAGCAGCAGAAATCTCTTTTACAAACGATATCTTAGATGGAACGCTAATGTGCACATCTTAAAAATAAGATGCTCTGATTGTTGCAGCTTTGTGGTTGAATGAATTCAAAACATCTCTTTGCCCTGGTATCTCTTGGGCTATTTCAAAAGTACTAAACACTTTATAATAGAAGAGTATGAACTCCAACTGTAAGTAGAAATCTTTGTATTGTTTTCTTATATAATGCCTTAGTTCATGGGAGAAGAAATTTATAATAACACATCTTAAATCTACAGAAGTGCTTCTGAAATTTAATGCACAAACGAGTCACTGGTGGTGGAGTGGAATCTCGTTAAAAGCACATTCCGATTGAGTAGGTCACAGATGGAGCCCTGGCTCCTGCATTTCTAACAAGCTTCCAGGTCATACAGCTGCTGCTGACCTAGCACCACCTCACATTTGAGTAGCAAGGGTCTGTGTTATGGGAAAAGTTCTCCTTTTTACCAACTTCTCCACATTTCTTCAGGAACAAAAGGTAACAATATTTTTCCATCAGAATTTTTCCCAAGTGGGTGAATGTAATTCATTTTATAGTAGTCATACACATACACAGCATGCGCGCGCACGTGCGCGCACACACACGCGCGCGCGCGCACACACACACACACACACACACACACACACACACACACACACCCCACAGCCGCTGAACCTGCACAACCCTGATCCTGAGAGGGTGGGCTCCCATCTGTCCTTGCCTGCTCCCTGTTCCCATGTAGCAAAAGTACACCCACATTGAGTGCTCCCCTGGGGGGGGGGGGTCTCAAAGATTAAATGTGGGGCAGGATTTATAGACTTCACCTTAGCCTCCACACTTACGAGCTGCCCAACTTGAGCCTGGCTGTACATCTTTGGGATTTGTTCTATTAAAAAAGAAGCCCTTAAAAAAAAAAAAAAACAAAGCACCATGTTTTCCATTGCACCCTTGCCAGAAAGTTCTATATTTGGGAAAAGACTGGGAAGTGCCTGGCCCGTTATTAAAGGAGATACTTTGATCCCTATTTGACCACCAGTGTCCTGTGTCTATTTTCTCTGTGAACAAGAGCACAGAGGAGAGAAGAGCTTCAGGCGCCCCTACCCACCTACACTAACCTAGATCGTATCTCTAAATTTAGTAGTTAGGAAAATCTGATGTGTTTTACTATACAAACATACTTCTAAAATGTGTATTTGCTATCCAAGCAGACAAAACATTGATTTTAGAAAGCAGGCATGCACAAGTATTTCTGCATATTTTTCAACTGAGATCAACTGTGTTTTCCCTGAACTTCAGGAAAGTCAGCTTATGTTGATATCTGCACAGTGATAGCTTACTCACCCATCATTAAACTTGCTAGTATGCTAAAGGCACAAAATAACTATGAATAGTTATATTTCTCATAAACGAGCAGGTCAAAAACATCCTTTACCCAGCCAGTATGCTGAAGAAATATTCACTGTCCGTTACTGAGAGGATTTTCATTTAATTAATGCTCACCCAAGTGAAAGACACTTTGAAAATGCTTTAAAAAGAAAACATTTTTTTATAGCTGTCTTTGTAAAGAAGGGCTACAATGTCATCTTGCTTTGTTAATGATAATGCTTCACCATCTGAGTATTACATCGAAATTATTTCTGAGGAAGAGTGCACATGCTTGGGAGAATTTTTATATAACTCCTATCTAATCAATTTTACATAAACTATTTCTTTGGTAGAATTCTATTCATCCAGAAGAAATAATGTGAAAAGAAAAATATAGCCCTCAAAACATTAATCCATAATACACTTCTTTGAAATTAATGAGCTTTTTAAACTGGAATTCTTACTCATCTGTCTCCCTTAATAATATATCAGCGAAAAGCTCATTACATAACTGTTCAATCAAACATAAACTCAAAAACCAAACAGGAATGCTCTATTAGAAGAAATAAAAATAGAACAAAATGGAACATCCTGGGAGAGTATACTTACTACAATTCTCAAAATTCTCTGTAAAAAGTAATGTAAGATTCACAGTAGACGATAACGGATGCCTCTAACCTCTCTGGACCTCAGCTTCTTCATTTATAAAGTTAGGGAAATGGTCTAAAAATTTTCTCTAAAATCCATTATCTCAAAAGTCTATGATAGTTGAGAAATCAGTGTTTACCTCACCCGAGAATGAATTAGTTAAGAGCTCTGGTGGTGCCTTCGGTACGTATCAAATCCATGGACTTGGCTAGATCTTCCAATGCAATGCTCTTCTTTAGGAAATAAACCTGCTTTCCATTGCCTAGTGATGACCTAGTAACTGGAAGCCTAGAGCCGAGAAACACTATTTATTCATTTTTGTGAATATTTATTGATCCATATGCTGATTTTAGATTTATAACTTTAACCTCTAGTGTATTCCTGGGTGCTCCCCAACCATCCTATGTCTCCATTCCTGTCCAACTCACCTAGGTAGTTTGTTCATATCTTTTCCTCTCCCCTCAAACTTTCAATACCTTCTCATACATCCTCACTCTCAGATGTGTCTATCACTAAGAACAATGGCATTTTAGAGAACTTCCCCAGACTTCAGTCCCATATTTCCAACCCACTTACCCCTGTGTAGGGTAGTCTCCCTTCCTTCCCATTACTAAGGATAAGCACTCCAGATGCCTATCCAAGGCCAAAAATTCTTCCACAATTGCACTTCATTCCATCCCCTCTAAGCTACTGAGTGGCCTCACTCCAGAAATAATTGTGCTCATTTTAAACTGGATCGCTAATTACATCTTCTCTTCTGGATTTTTCCATTAGGTTATTCCCTGCAAGCATAATGCATTCCATCTTAAAAGCACACACAATCCCTGAATCCCTCCCTCCATCTAGCTATTGCTCTATTTTTCTTCTCTCTCTTTTTTTTTAATAGCAAAACTACTCAAAAAAGTAGTTTATGCTTGCAGTCTCCAATTTTGCTCCTCCCATTTTCTTGTAAACATACTCCAATCAGTTTTTCTATCACCACCATTTAATTAAGCAGCTTTTGTCAAAACAATGAGTAGTCTCTATGTTGCAAAGACCACTGTTAAATTCAGTTCCCATCTTTTTTAAGATCTACCTGCAGCATCTGTCAGAGCTGAGTAATCCCTCCCTGACCGATCCCTTTCCTGTCCTTGGCTTCTGGTCCATCACACTCCTGGTTCTCCTTCTCCCCCGTTGGTTTCTCCTTCCTGGTGTACTTGCTAGTTCTTCCTCATCATGTCCGCCATTTCCCCAGGTGCACACTCCTCCACATAAGGACCTCTCCTCTTTGGTATGTATATCCCTTCCCCCAGAAGATCTCACCTCAATGCCACACTTTAAATGCCAGTTACATACTGTGTGATCCCAAATCTATACTTCCAGCCTGGACCTAAGCTCTGAAATCCATCTTCACATATTCTGCACCCTACACAACATTTCCACTTCAAAGTCTAATAGACAGCTCAACCTTAGCATGCCCCAAAGCAAACAACTGGTTTTCCCCCAAATGCATGCTCACCTTATAAACCTGTCCATCTCAGTAAATGTCAATCCCATCTTTTCAGTCCAGCCTATAAACCAGTCTTCAGTCATCTCTGAGGTCCCTTTCTCTCACACCTCACATCAAGTCTTTAGCAACTCAGTATGACTCTATCACCACCATCAAAGAGCCCTCATCAAAGCCATTCATTATCTATCTGCGTTTTCCTGATGACCCTGCTACCATGCTACTTCCAACACTGAATGACACTAGAGTATACCTGTTAAATATGAAGTCAGATCTTCTTACTCCTCTTTCAAAACACTCATAACCTTTCCTAGATCATACAGAATAAAAGGAAAGGTCCTGGGCTGGCTGAGTGGCTCAGTTGGTTAAGAGCACGAGCTCTGAGTAACAGGGTCACCGGTTCGATTCCCACATGGGCCAGTGAGCTGCGCCTGAGCTGAGCTGCAGCTTGAGCTACCAACAAGTGGCAGGATGGCTCAGCTGGTGAGAGCACATGCTCCTAACAACAAGGTTGCAGGTTTGACTCCCACATGGGACGGTGGGCTATGCCCACCTGCAACTAAGCTTGAACACGGCACCTTGAGCTGAGTTGCTGTGAGCTGAGTTGCTGTGAGCTGACAGTGGGCGGCTGGATGGTGACTGGACTTGGAGCTGAGCTAGCTGTGCCCTCTACAACTAAGACTGAAAGGACAACAACTTTGCTGTTCCCCTTCCCCAACTCCCCATTGCTGTTCCCCTTCCCCAATTTCCCAATAAAACCTTTAAAAAAAACCAAAAAGTCAAAGTCCTTCATAATCTAATTTCCAAAGGGCACATGTTGGGCTTCATCTCTCATGAGGCCACTCTGCTGCAGATACAGTCTCCTCTTCGCTCATCTCCAACAAGCCAAGTACTCCCCTGCCAAGAGGGTTTTGCACTTGATGTTCTCTTTGCCTGAAATATGCTTCCCACAAATTTTTCACCCAAAGATCTCTGCCCAAAGGTTACCTTTTCAGAAAGACCTTCCTTGAACATCTTATATAAAAATGCAACCTCTGTTGTATTCCATTTCCCATCATCCAGCTTTACTTTTCTCTTTAGGTCTTGTCACTGTCAGACACACTATATAGTCACACTCTTTCAGGATTAAGAATTCAAAACTCTCCAATATCATTTATTTGCTGTTAAATCAGATATAAAATATTTTGGTAAACAACTGTCTAATATGATTAAATATTGAATTTAGTTCATTAAGGCTTGAAATTATTTTTTACTTTGCTTTTGTGTTTCTATACAACTTTATGAAAGTCAGTCCTCCAAATGCACTTAACCATATGGGAATGTCTCTACCCTCTTTGAGTGTTATAACAAAAAGAAAGCAAACTTGGTGTAAATAAAATAGAAAATGTAAAGTGCCTTAAGATGGAATTACCAACTTTTTAATATTCAGTAGTAATAAAAATATTTCCAAGGGCCAGCCGAGTGGCTCAGTTGGTTAAGTGCTCACTCAAGAGTGTGAGCTCTGAGCAACAGGGTCACCGGTTCGATTCATGGCTGGAGCTGAGCTGCCGCTGAGCTGCCAACAGGTGGCAGGATGGCTCAGCTAAAAAAAAAAAATCAAAAAGCAAAAAAATAACAAACAAAAAAATATTTCCAAATGAAAATGCTGTATTAGACATTCAAATGTATCAGTTTCCATCATATATTTAAATAAATGCAACTAATTTGTATATTGACTATATCTGACATCCCAAACAGATACAGCTGCTTTTTGAGTAATCTTAAAAACCTGGGCTCTTTGCAGTGGACAGTTAGGAATTCAAATGACAATACCTTATGATAATTTAAAAATCTCTGGACTATATATAAGATACTTTGATTAAAGTTTTATAGACAAATCAAAGAGTCTCCAGAAGAAGATGCCTTATTTGATGATACATCTTAATGTTTTTTTCTACTTAAGCAGGTATTTGATGAGAGTTGTATTCAAATAGCCAAGGGGTTGGCTTCTGGTTGATGCCTGCATTTAAACTTGGCATTCCGACAAGATAAGTTAGGTAAATTACTTCAATGAGCCTGTCTCATTAAAGAAGAACTCTGTTTCCTTCCACCTTTACAATCATTAGATATTTTCTTCTTTTCTGCTTCTTTCCATTCTGCCTATAGATATGCTCAAAATAATCTTGAAACCTTTGAGGAAAAGAAAAGCAAAAAACATAGCACAATGGACTTCCTTGATTATCTTATTTCTCTCAAGACTTTATCAGTAAACTTTGTATCCCTATCTAATAGCATTCAATAACTCTCGATCACCTACAGAATGAAAAGATGAGATTCTTAGGGTAACCTACGGTGGCAGGTTACATTTTCCAAAAACTCCCATCCCACCATCTCTTCTTTAGTGTGACTTTGCCACTTTCCCCATTTGGAGGCAGAGTCAGCCTACCCACTTCTTCAATCTGGGCTTGCCTTAGTGAATTTTTTGTATCCAGTAGAGTACAACAGATTCATATGAGATGCCATAGTCAAAACAGCAGATCTTAGAACAACACCCAAGAATCTCCATTCTTACTCACTTTAAATGTAAGTATACCAGTTATGCAACCATCCTCCTTCCTTAGAATAGGAGTGCAAACAATGATGCTGGAATGGTGTAGGACTAACTATGGCTCAGCTGAACCAACAGGCATCAACAATAGAGACATGACTCTTAGAAATGGTTAAAAATACAGGAGGGGTTTGAGAAAACCACACATTTCTAGGCTTATAGGACTGGAGGCAAGATAGGTAGCCTAGGAAACTGACAACCCTCTCCAGGGTACAATGTGAGGTGTCTCACTGGTTACACAAGTAACAAATGACTGGATCCAGTACCTGCAGGTGGAGAAAAACAAGAACCAGTTTTATCCAGCAACACTAATCCTATGACCAGGGACCTGACCTTAAGCTAATAATAATAATGTTATTATAATCTCATTATAATCTCATTTGCATGGTGTTTACTACGATTCCTGTCATGCATCTGATGTCATGACAATTCTGGAGGAACCAAATAAGGAAGAAAATGTGGGAAATGGAGGGTCCTGCCCAAGGTGGGAGGAGGGACGGCTGGAAATGAATGAACCATGTCAATGAGATGCCATCATGAGATGTCACTATGAGTTCACCCTCACTTTCAAGTATGTACTTTCATTTTCAGGAACTCACTTTCACTTTCTTGCACCTGTCTCACTCTTGAATTCTTTCTTGCTCGTAGACAAGAACCCGTCACCACCGCTCTGGGTTGAGTCCTCTCTGGGACATCCCAGGAGCCTTTGGTGACAGGCTGAAAACATAACTGAAGATCTGCTAATCTTGTAACACAAGATTTGAAATGCTCTTACTCTTTCTCAAAACATTTAAAAGCACTCCTCTAGAAGTTTACTTTTATTCCAGTGGTGCACAGAAAAGCTATTAAATTCCAAGCCATTATCATATTGTTATGCAAAAGGAAATGTCTATGAAAGTAAACATTTTTAACACTTAGTGGACAATTTAAGGAAAATATACAATGTTGAATTTATGAAAATACACACAAGCAATTTAAATTTTAAAAGCACATCTCTCACATAAGACAATATAATTATTATAATGTTATTTAAGTCATATATAAAACCATGATTATGAAAAACAATGATTTTAACAGCAATCAATGACAAAAGTAAAAATTAAAGTAAAATATTTCAGATCTAGAACACATTATTTAAATAATTATGTTTAATCACTTAACCTATAAAAATAAAATCTGGAAAACTATATCATTGTTAATATGTGCATGTATATATTTCTCATTATTTAGGAAGATCATTAAAGTTCTAAAAGGCTTATTTAAATATTGTTTATACAAAACCAAATGGTTTATTATCACAGTGTCATGGGATTTGAAAATCACTTCTCTACTAAATTTAATTCATAATAGGCATCTGAGATCCACAAAGACAGTTTTATTAATTTCACATCCTCTACCTTTTGACCATTAACTAAAGCTTAATATAAGTAATGGAATGTTATAAATAAGAACTTTAAATGTTCTCTTCTTATTAAAACTACTGCCTAGTAAAATTTAAAAAATCATGTTATTTAATTTTATTAGAAATGATAGAGGAATACCTGAAACTACATACAGAAATTAGCTATGAGCAATGCAGATGAACACAAGCACTTACACCTTACAATTTAATTTTAAGACACATATTATGCACAGTCAATTTTAAAGCATTATTGCTTCATTATCTTTATGTGGACTTTTCAAAGGTAACTTCTCTGAAACAATGATTGATTCTTTTAAAACAGTGTAAACAGAAAAGACTGAAGCATAGACCCCTTGCTTGCAAGTGCAAGTCAAAGGAGGAAAGAGGAAATGGCTGTTCAGTTTCCTCCTGTTTAACCAAAGACCTTTGCCCTACATAGCTCTTTTCTTGGGTATTGAACAGGGTACAAGAGGGTATGGAAAAGCAAAGGGATTCCCCTGGTTAGCAGTAAGCAGGAAGTCTAATTTTTCACTATGCTAAGATTAGGACATAGGAGAACAGCACAATACTGACAGAGAAAGGGTGCAGCAATTTTAACATCAGTGAAACTGATTAAGAGGAATTAGGAACTGAATAAAATAGCGTGCGCTTGCGAGCGCACGCGCGCGCACACACACACACACACACACACACACAGGACACACAGAGAGAACACACACACATAGAAAGAGATGGATTTACTTGATTTACTTAATCTTAGAGGGGAAAAAAACAAAATAAAATATAGTAGGGTTTAACAATGATTAATAAATATTAATAATATTAATTCTTAATGTGATTAAAACAAAACTATACCAATTTTTTAAGACAAATACCGTGAGCTTAATCATTCAGAGAAATTTACTTTGGAGAGGAAGGTCTAAGGATTCAATCTGGCCCAAAGTAAAGGAAAACTGAAATTCAAAGTGTAATTCTGTTACCAGCCAAGAGAGTGCACCCCCCACTCCCCAAAGACTTTTAAGTTTTCTTTCCTATAGAAATGTTAAGTATAGAAATGTTAAGTCTCCTCCCTAGTTTCTTAGTTTCTTAGCCCCTGGCTTTGATTACTCTTCTCATCAGTCTGTGAATCCTAAACTAAAGATGGCTCCTAGCCTGAATCCTAGAATTCTCGTATCCCCCTGCTTCTTGACTGCTTTGTAAATCAGTTTCTAAATCCTAAACTATAGAAGTCTCCTACCACTGCTTCAGATAACTACCTGAAAGCCTGTGACTTCTTAATGTCCCCCAGGCCAGTAAGTTGAATGCCATACCTGTTCTGGGCCCAGACAACTGATGCCACCTGAGTGATGGGCTGAGTGGCCACGGGTTTCATAAGAGCTAACGTATTTATTAATTAAAATCTATTTTTCCCCATTCAAGGGCCTTGGGGATACAGAGGATGCCCCAACAAGATTGCCAGTCACAACCAAAGAAGGTCTTCCAGGAGGATCTTGAGACCCCCTTCCTCTCATCTGAGATCAACTAGCGTGAGAGTTCCGTGAATCCCCCAATAGGCAGGGACAGCTCTATGCCCCTGGACAACTGTATGCCCCTGCCCAGCAGGAAGCAGATACAGAAGAAGAGACCTCCTGTCCCTCAACTTCCCAGAAATTTTATGGGGATCACGTCTCTCAAGGGAAAACTAGACAGGCAGTTAGAGGCAGGCATTGGGTCTGCATTCCTGCACATCCCACAAGATGTGACCACCCGGTGACCTCCCCTCTCAACCCCAAACTTCTTTTCATTGTAACTGTCTACCCCTGAAACAAATGGGTGCAAAATACCCAACTAGATTAGACCAGTCACTTATACCTGCACAGTACCTCTTGTCAATCATAGATGCCAATCAAGTGGTCTGACGCCCTTAGGGGAACAGGCCATTCTAGAGAAAGGGGGTTAAAAACCCCAAGTCCTGGGAAGTCCACCTTTTTTTCCTTTTTGGACGCGCTGCTCTCTTGACCTCTTATTCCTTTTCAAGCACTTTGAGCCTCGCCTTTGTGCGGGGCCCACTCCAAACTCTTTGGAATGTAATTTCTCTTCTAATAATGGGCCCTTGAGCCATTCTCTACTGCTCCGGCCTACTTCTACTTCTTTGAAATGTACTGTCTCTTTGAATAAACTGCTTTTTCAGTACTTTACTCGGGCATCTCGGCATCTCATTCAATTCTTTGCTCAAGTTGCCAAGGACCTGGACTTTGCGCCGAGAAGGGCCCACTCTCCCACAACAATTCCACACACTAAAAATATAAGTGATGGTACATTCCATTGTTCTTAATTAAATTAGAACTATCTTACAGTCCCACTGATTAGAGCCATGGGAAAGCCAGTATTTAATGTACTTTGAGCTACTTTCTTAAAGACTGGGAATTTTTTTTTTTCACAGTGGACCCCTCAAGTAATCAGGACATATACAGAGTGTGTCAAAGAGTGCCAAAAAAATGTATACATATTTTAAGAAAAATCTATTAAAATTATAATATTCAATATATACCAATAATAAAAGATGAATCCAAGTCATGTTTGACTCCTGCAATTACAAGAGATGCTCAAAGTGGTTACCATCAGTGTCCAGACACTTCTGATTACAGCGAACTACTGCTGACCAACGCTGACCAAAGTGTTCACTTGTATACATTTTTTAGGCACCCACCCCCGGTATACTCAGATCAAAGAGGAAATGATCAGACTTCTGCTCCTTTCAAGAGACCCTGGTGTGGTCAGGCTGCTGTCTCTTCTACTTAACCTTAGACCTGGAAGCCACTGAATTCTCCCCTCCACCATCCGCCCTGCTCTGCTGATCACTGCAGAACCTTGGTTTCACTTGCCCAGGTCCCATTCGGTGCCGGTACTTCATAGAAAGGGTGCTCCACTCCTTTGTGCTACGTTTGACTCTGGGTGCCCTCACTTGTGTTTCCATGACCAGAATATTTAGTTTCCTTTCCATTCTGTAATCACACAGCTGTTCAGTAGATCATCCTTTACACTGTCTTTACACAGTGAAGTGAGGCAGCAAGGACTAAAGGATTCTCTCCAACTGGCCACTATAATGGGCCCCATTTCCTATGCACAGGTAGGCCTCTGGGCATATTTGGAAGGACAAGATTAAGAAGATCTGAAACTGATATCAGGCAAATATTTCCATTCATTATCAATAAGAAGCCTAACAAAAGCAATGCATGAGAAAGAAAAATCAACTACTTTGTAATAAATGATTAAATGCGTATTTAAAGCAGAGTCATGTCACAAATCATTTTACCTACGGTGTCCCCTAAAGAGAAGTCACAGTTGCTTCTGGAGACAAACTACAGGCTCATAATTTGACAGTGTTAAGTAATTTTGCATTTAAAAAAAACTAATGATGCTGGGCCAGCTGAGTGGCATGATGGTTAAGAACTGGCTTGGGACACCAGAGGACCCCGGTTCGGATCCCACATATGAGGGCCAGTGACACTGCCCTCCATAGCTAAGACACTGAACAACAGCTCAACCTGGAGCTGGGCTGCCCTGAGTTGCCGGCGACGGCGTAGGCTGCAGCCCCTGTGGCAGTGGGTTACCATGGGCTACTGTTTGTAGCCAGCAGCCAGCGTGAGCAGCCAGCAGCCACCGTGAGTGGCCGTCCAGAAGCCAGCGACTGATCTGCTCGCCCGGGAAGAGCACAGTGATGGTGTAAACTTGGGCCAGTGAAGCAACGTCCTCCACAACTAGACTGAAGAACAAAAGGACAGCAACTTGTCTGTTCCCCTTCCCCCAATTCCCCAGCACTGTTCCCATCCCCCCAATTCCTCAATTAAAAACAAAAAATCTATAAAAACTAATGATGAAAAATTTTAGAGTCCCTTATCATTTTTTTGAAAATCAGTGGCTAATCAAACAGATTGCAAATATTCCTGGGCCTTTTAGCTGCAGAATATTTAACAAGGTACAAACAAAGTATTGTGCCTATCATTTATCAATTTATATGAGTCATTAGAAACCACATAAACAGCTGTGGTTCACGAAAAATGCATTTCCATAGATGAGAAGATAGGTAGTAATTTCAGTGAATAAATGAATAAATGTCATCATCTAACTAAATGTGACAGATTGACTAAGTAATTAGACAGACATAATTAAAGTACTCCTAAATTTTCTGAGTAGTGAAAAAATACTCTCCACACACATCTTATACAGACTTCTGAAAATAGAAATACATTGGAACAGTGTTCCTAAGCATATGTTCCATCAAGGTTTCCATCATGTGGTAATTATTATTACTATAAACAAATGTGAAAACAACACTAAAATCAATTGCAACCCAAGTTCACAAATTTTACAAGTGCTAGGACTCGATGACCCT
>NW_017732528.1:190176-199780 GCF_001890085.2 Hipposideros armiger | reverse complement strand
ATAGATATATAGATATATAGATATATAGATATAGAGAGAGAGAGAACGAGAGAGAGAGAGAGAGAGAGAGAGAGAGAGAGAGAGAGAGAGAAACATATACACGTTTTAAAAAAGGGAAAAACTATTAAAATTGTAATAATATATACCGATAAAAGATGGATACAAGTCATGTTTGGCTTCTGCAATTACAAGAGGTGCTCAAAGTGGTTCCCATCAGTGTCCAGACACTTCTGATTATGGTGAACTACTGCTTGAGCAATATTATATAAAGCAAATATATGGAGCGAGGGAAGGCAGGAAGGAGTGGGAGACAGGGGAGAGGAAGAGAGGGAGAGAGAGAGAAAGATAATACATTTTACACAGGGGTTACAGGGTAAAAAAAAAAGAGCATAAAAAAGATTAAACATAGATATTGTTACCATGGTATGTATGTATACATGTATATACACACATATATATGTATACATACATTTATACATAAATACATATCTATATATACATACTAAAATACTCACACACACTTATAAGCTCAGTGTACTTCATAAGCCAACTGTCTCAGACTTGGAATTACAGAGCTGAAAGGAGCATTGAGAGTTCATCTCAAGACATCCTTTTCTTTAAACAGTTTAGTGCTTAACCCATCAAAGACCTGGCTATCTAGTCTATATTTAGAGCTCTCTAGGGATGCAGATTCATTATCGATCGCATTGTACTGCACTTGTAATAGACTCACAGGTGCCTTACTTGACAAAACCACATTTCACAGATCCTTGGTCCTACAGGATTCGGTTGGTACCTTCTAAATACACATGCCCTTCCTTATTGTCACAGCATGGCAGCTAAAGGATTTAGCTTCACATAAAATTGCAGTCAAAGAGCTCAAAAGGTACAGATGTGTATATAAAAGGGATGCTGTTGTTTCCAATACCATCATAGGCTAGTCATTCATTCCCTAACCCCTGGGCTAACCCTAGGCAAAAATAGGTGAAACTTGTTTTCTGAATCCACACCCTCTCCAATCATCTTTATTCCCCTGCACCAACGTTCTCTTGCCATTGGTTATCAACGCTGCATCAGGCCTATCAGGTTTTTCTACTCTCATAGCAGCATTCTCCTGTCCTATTTCTTACTCACTCAGGTCACTTCTCTTTGAAGACTGTTAATCTGAAAAACACTATCCAGGCTGAGATATTAAGGAGCTAATGGATTCATATTAACATGCCATGGTTACTAGAGTTTATAATTTTAGTAAGGGCTATCCATACATACAAAGAAGTCCATGAAAATAATGGATCTTGAAATTTTCAAATTTCACCATTATTCTGCAACATACTAAATGTATGCATAACAGTGGCCCTGAAAAACCAACACTGCTTTCAAACCTTCAGAAAACTTCTAAATATAAAACTGAGGACAGATGTTAAATGAAAAACCCGTTCATTCAGAAAGAATACTGAAAAAGTATATACTCATTGTCAACAGTGAAAATATGACTGGCAATGCATTTTTTTTTAAGTACTGAACTCCACTATCCTAATATTAAACTTCAAAGGAAATAAAATTAAAAGATATCCTAGAGGAACATACATTAGTGTTCATACCGCATAACCCCAGCCAGTAGGTCAAGTTGGTGGCAGGATAGGTGATGGAGTAGGTGGCAGGATAGGTGATGGAGTAGCGTGGGAGGTGGGAAGGATAAATAAACACAAATTGCAAAGAATTATTTAAATAAATGTTCTTGCCAAGAAATGCTACTACTTAACTGCTTCAAAAGAGTAAGTAAATCAATCTAAAAGGAGGCAATGGATTTGCATGGTAGAAAATTGGGGAGCTTTCTTTCAGCTACAGCTTTCAGTCTCAAAAGCACAAAGAGCTGAATTTTAGCCAATTTTCTGACTGAGTTTTTTGTTGTTGATGAGCATGCTTTTCATTCTACAATTGTTTCTAATGTCTTCGAAAAAGAAAGAACGACACTAACTCTTTTATTTCAAATTGTGTATCACATGATCAGTAATTATAGATACAAAGCCCTTTCATCTTTAAAAGGATAGGCAGTCCTTCAAGATTACATTCATCGGTGGTATTTACTCCTATTTCTCACTTCTCTCACAAAGCAAAGTGAGACAGGATATAAGGAATCAAAGTATTATATTTAAAAATAGCACATAGATGTTGTAAATAAATATTTCCATTGCAGATTTCTTACAAATGTTCTTGAACCAATTTGGGGGACCTTTTTTAATATGGAAAAAACCCCTCAAATTTTAATTGAAGCTCCACAGCAGCCAGTTAGAGAATACCAATGGCCTGATGATGCTAGGGTAAGTGTTTATTTACGTGTGTTTAGTTTGTGTAGGAGTGTGTGTGTGTGTGTGTGTGTGTGTGTGTGTGTGTGAGAGAGAGAGAGAGAGAGAGAGAGAGAGAGAGAGAGAGAGANGAGGAGAAATATTGGTGGAATATTTCATTCAATTTTTTCCACTGCTTACTCAGACCTAATCCTCTACAAATACAACACTTAATTATTATTACTATTACTATTATTATTATTATTATTATTATTATTATTATTCTACTAACCTCTTCCTCTAGCAAACCACCTCCCACTCAAAAAAGGTGTTTTATTTTTACCTATCATTTTTCATCCAGTACAGTACTGGCGATATTGCAGGAGACCAGCTCCTGCAGGTCCAGGGGTCCCTTCAGGTTGTGGCGGAGTGCGGAGACACAAGCATGCTTTCTCAAGAAGAAGTGTCTCACTGTATTTTACAGCATGCCCCTCTTTATACCGGGCAGTTTAACCATTGTTCCATTAGTATCAGGGTTTTACTTCCTCATAATTCTTATGCTCCAGGGTATAGCTATACCTTTTCTATGCTAAAAACTAACTTATCCCAGCTACGCCCAAGTCCCTCCACCCTCAATGACTGCGACCAAGGCCTGAGCCTTTGCATAATCGCCTAAAGGATGGTTACCATGACCACCCAACATTTATTCTAAAAACTATTGTCTAAACAGGATCTCAAGATTTACAGGGTGTGTACTTTGACCTTTACTAAGAGACTAGTAGTGTGACTAAAATCACCTTTAGTGTATAAAATATAATTATTGTGATATATCTATTAGAAGGGGTGTAAGATCTTTGTCCTACTGGGGATGGCATCCAAAGGGGAATTTAAATTCTTTAAGATATAAAGCAGTATCTGTTTCTCAGTCAGAGCTTCAGAATTTGTCACAATTGCAGTGTGTTTGACCATGTCAGACACTGAGGCACAGAAGGCTCCCGGCACAATATAAATCATCTTCTTTATTAACTTTCATGGGCCAGGAACCATGCACTAGGTGCTTTGCCTATTTTCTTCTCCACAGTCTTAATAAAGGAATACTATTAGTATCCCCACGTGTCATATAATAGTCTTAGTGAGGTTAGTTGCTTTCTCCAAAGTAATGCAACAATTGTGTAGCAACAGTGAAATTCAAACCCAGGACTGCATAGCTCCATAGCTGAAATTCTCAACCTCTACTGCAATATACTGCTTCTCAAAACAAAAACTGAATAGATGTTCACTGAATAAATTAAATAGATATGTTTTATTTTTATTTCACGTTCTCTCCATTCTGGTTTTTTTTTTTGGTTTTTGTTTTTCCTATTGGTTTTGGTAAATAACAGGGTAGCGGGATAATGCCTTATATATAACTTAACTCGATGAAATGCCTTTAATGTATAGTAGAAAACACATTTTAAAAGTCACAGCTTGGCTCCTTATCCCATCCTGGGAAATACTATTTATGACTGTTTTGTTTTTATTTGTCTGGATGCACCAAAGACACTGTAAATTCCTTGAAGGCAGGAAGAGTTATTAGGATGAATTCTTGCTCTCCTCGTTTTTCTACTTTACAAGAATAGTGGAATTGCCATTTCTCACCAGAGGAGACTATGGGAGGAAATACTGTCAGTGCTCCTGCCTATCTCCTTACCAGGTCCTTCCCCAAATAGGGGATTTCTGATTATCCAGAACCTAAGATGTTGCTGGGATCCTTTTCCTAACTGATTGGAGTCACTGTGGGTTAAGAGCCAGTTTCCACTCATGATTAGCCCTCTCATCTTTTCTGCCATAATCGCTACTCATGCTGCTAGTGTGGGAAATGGCGACCTCTCTCTCTCTCTCTAACCTCTCCACTTCTTCTAGGTAACTTGAACTAGGTAACTACTCTCTAGGCCAGAAAAGGGCAAAGCAGTCCAGGCCAGCCTGGCGTTAAGCATTGGGCAAAATAACCTCTTTCTGATAAGTGTAGCTCATTCTAGTGGGCAGGCTTCAAACCGGATTTTATACTCTACCCCCCTCAGACTATAACAAAGTTCTTATGAAATACGCAGACACACAGGAGAAAGAGGCCTCATCAAATCTTCTACTCTAAGCAGCACCCGGAAACCATTCTTCTAGAAAGCCCGTATTGGAAGGGCTTGTCCAGACATTCTTCTACTTTTCCAGTAAAGCCTACAACAACTTACTAAGTTATGAACATAAATAATTGCTCAAACAAGTCCAAAGAGCAATCAGAAGATAGAGGCAAAACAAAGTTCCTTAAATATTTTTATATATGATACTCAATTCTCATTAGATTCTTTGGTTGTTTTTAAGAACTATGTTGCTTTTTCAATTTGTATTAGCTATATAAAGTTTTTTGGGTTTTTTATTTTTTTATTTCCAGTAATGTTTTCATGTGTCATATTAGCAGAGTTACAAAGTTTCTATTTTCAAGTTGCTGCTGATAATAATCATTTTGCTCCAAGTACCAGGAAGAAATCTTTGGTTCCATTAACAGCTGCACCTAGCATCTTGCCCAAAGTAAGTGTTCTTTCCTAATGACATAAGAGAGCTGGCAAGAGGTAACAGAGCAACCAGATGGCAATCTGGCAAAAGCAACAAATGCAGGACAAAGTAAGGTTTAGGATAAGTGAAATACTATCACTATTGTCTGGGAGCAAGTAGGCAAGGATCATCTGCCATTTAAAATTTGTAAATCTCTCACTGTCTGTCTCTGTCTCTGTCTCTCTCTCTCTCTCTGTCTCTCTCTCTCTCTCTCTCTCTCTCTCTCTCTCTCTCTCTCTCTCTCTCNTAATTATTATTACTATAAACAAATGTGAAAACAACACTAAAATCAATTGCAACCCAAGTTCACAAATTTTACAAGTGCTAGGACTCGATGACCCTATAGTTCTAAAGTATTCTGCCTTACTATTGCTCTTAATATTACAAAACTAAAACTCAAAAGGATCATGTCCCAGTATATGATAAAGAAGAAAGTATGTGCTGCAACATTACGTGTGGCCTACTCTGTGACTAAGACACACATACAAGTTCACAAAGTGCAGTACCCCAAACCAACATATTTTTAAAAACAACAAATGAACAATTTAGTCTCTTATTAAAAGCAAAGCAACAAAGGTATAGAAAAATAGAAGGGGCTTTTTTCATTTATATAGGAGCCAAAGGATATTCCAAACTAGACAAAATATAATGTCTTATACCAACTCAATCTTAATGTTGACAAAGAATAAATACTATTCGTTAAGTTTCTTGGAAACCAAAGCCTTGCCTATTATCAATTAGTATATTTAAAATTATTTCAGTGATTAAGAGTGTTTTCTCAGTTGAAAGCACTGATTACCGAAAGTCTCCCTCAAACAATTTTTTGTTGTTCAATCAATTTCACTTTCCTTGAAAAAAAGAGGAAAAAGAGAGGGCTGAAAAAGTTAGTTATGTATACTTGAGTTTGCATAAACTTTAATTATAAAATAATTTGCTATATTACCTAGTTAGAAAAACTTGTTACATTTCAAAAAAATTATTACCATGGTAGGAGTTATAAAGTGGCTTTTATTAGGCCAAGGTTAGATAATGCTTTAGTTGAAAACAAAAGGGCTAATTAAATGGTTAAATAGGATTTTCAGGAAATACTACCATTACTTCTAAGTGTTCTTTTTTTGAAGAAAAGGAAAATAACAAGTAGAAGTGCAATACAGTCTGTAGATCAATTCTTCTGTTCTAACACTGATAAAATATTAAAATATTTATGGATTTGGCTCATGATATGTTGATTACATTTACTGTTACAATGTTCATTTTTAAGTATTGTAAGTTTAGAAATGTCATAAAAAGAAAATGTCAAAATTTCAAACCTACTTCAAAATCAATATTTGTAAATGTGAAGATTGCTGATTTCAGTAAATACAGCAACAATTTCTTTGTATCACACACTGTAGAAAAGCTTAAAACTCAATAAAGAGATTAAAAGTAAAAAGACTGACAATTTATTTTTTCATAAGTGAAAGATGAATCTGTTGATAAATGTGCTTAAAGTTATAACCAAACTAAAGGTAACCTAATGATAGTCATAATAATTACAAAGATCACAATAATCTAAATGATTTCAAGGCGTTTATGCTAGCAAAACTATCCTGCTCATGCAAAGCCTTGTGGATACATATTTCTGAAAAGAATCTTTATTGATTCTTCATCACTTTTTTCAAAGAAGAAGCTCTTTTTGGACTGATGGCTTTATACATTACCATCAAAAGGTCTCTTACATGATTGATTTGAAACAGTTCTTTTGAAATTTAAAGGTCAATAAGCATCTCTTATAGTGCTCACTGTATACGGTGTTTTCTGCACAAGCTGAATTCTGCTAGAGTTGAAATTCACCAAGATTAAGTTCACTGAAATTTCATGTTAGAGCCAACATAAGGTATCGATTTGCAACAGCAAGGGTCAAAAAACATTTTACCATGGAACAGTTTTATTTTTTTTAAATCATTTTCTATTCCTATTATGACATAGCATCAAACCTCTTATAGTAACTCATATGTCACTTCATCTCATAAAAAAGTTACTTCAAATATTCAAATGCTTTATATACTATTGCTTAAAAAATTTGAATGCATCAGACAGTGGACAAAGATTACTCAATTTTTTTAAAGCTTCACTTTTATTAAAGTATGACAGACATGCCTATATGTTAATTGAAAAGATCTACACCAGCCCTCCACAGCCTCAGGTCTCGCTTCTGAGGATTCAGCCACACATGGATTGAAAAAATAAATAAATAAATAAATAAATAAAAATTTAAAAATCCCAGAAAGCTCCAAAACTTGAATTTGACACTCACACCATGTGAGTGTCACACGAATGGAGTGATGTGTAGGCAAAACCTGCTGCAGCTTATATGCAAATACAGGTTATATGCAAATACTACGCCATTTTATGTAAGGGGCTTACATCCCTAGATTTCGATGTTTGTGGGATCCTGCAACACATCTGTCCATGGTGAATATTGAGGGATGACAGTATACCTAAAAGCTGGCTACAAGCTACTTAATTTGGTTTTATACATTACCGTAATAGTTTCTTGATTATTTTAAGACAGTCACATGGGTAATGCAAGCGAAATTCTTCATTTCAACCTTTCCTATATTTTATGTGAGAACATTTCCTGTTCCTGAAACTCACAGAACTTAGTACACTTACAAAACACTATTTCTAGATTGCCCTCAGAAGAGTAACCAAGTTACTAAGATTATACGAAGACTGTAAGAATTACTTCCTCTTATGTTATTTAAGCATTTTTCTGATCTGTTCTTGGTTTAGCTAGTAAGGTCTGAGCTTCCTTGCTGTTTCAGTTTTGAAAAATAAAGAATGTTTTTATTTAAACAATCTATTAAACTTTGGTCTTCTAGCTAGCCACAGGGATTGACAGGTCATAAAGTAATTGCATCAGTCAAGACGACAAAAATGAGATAAAATATTCTACGGTTGAATAACTTCCATATTTACACAGCGAACTTTGTATGCACACAGTACAAATTATTTAGCAGTAAATACATTTCATAGGTTTTTAAAGCTGGGGAAAATTCAAAACACCATGGCGTCCAAAACTTTCATTATTTAAAGTATAATAAGCTATAGTGTGCATTCCAAATGTATTTACATAGATAACTACCACTAATAAAGTTCAGACTACCAAGTACATAAATAACAAGAGCTGCCAGCTACCGAGCATAGTTTCTATGCTGGATACTATACCAACTGCCCTTGAATCATAATTTTATTTAATCTTTATAATAATAGTATGGAATAGACAATAGTATGCTCACTTTGTAGATGAGGAAATTGTGGTTTAGTTTAAATAAGCTGCACAAAATTAAGTTATTGATAAGTAAGTGGGCTGGAATTCTGATCTATATATAGCCTAATATCGCTGTCCTAGAATAAAAGCAAGGGAGCTCTTCTCTTCCTAAGTATCCTTTTGTGACTACTGATCCATTGGACCTACAAAGACAACCCCAATTAATACCTCAGCTTAGTCTAAAAGAACTGAATGAATGGCTGAATGTTTACTAAATATAGTTGATACAGTATGTTTAATGTATAAATATTTAAATATTCATCAATAACCACCTAATATGTTAATAGACAATAAAATCAAAGTCCCTGATTTCAAGATTTCTAGTGCATATTTTTAACATTAGCTTCCTTGTTCTAGGAACTAGACTTATACAGAATTTGTTGAATATATCAATGGGCATTTTCCTCCTCTATTTTTTTCCTCTTAGTTTTTAATGCTTTTATCATGTGAGGTACATGTTAAAAATACACAAATGTCTTCCCGCAGGTACAAGTGTGCTAAGCTTTTTAATGGCTTATATTTAAAACTAGCTGGACTATTACTGTTATTGAGCAAAAACAACTAATGTTAAGTGGCTTTCTCAGACTGCAGTCAAGGAAGTACAAATAGAGATCAGACTAAAGAACTATGTAGAAGGTAAAACTATGTAATTAGGTGATCAAATGAAGTAATCACTTTCAACATATATTGCAACTTTCCAGTTCCCCAAATGATTTTGTCTCTAATACCTCTCTTAATCTACAAAACAGCTTCATAATCAGAAACCTGTCTCCAAGATCCCCTCTTTTCTTTTCATACTTAGTTCTTCAATTCCAAATTCATGTCTTTACCACTATACTAGAAAATGGCACTTTAATTAATACAATAAATGAAGTATGACCATAGATTTCTCACCCACTTAGCAACTCTATAGGCTTACTGAATACCAACAACGTGCAGGAACATGTCCTACACTTGAGGTTTGCCCGCAAACCAGACAGGCCTGGCCCTGCCTTCAGGGTGCCTGTAGACTAGAACTCAAGTGATTCTTAGAATCAGTCTTTTTGTTCATAAGTATGCACTGAGCTTAAGAATATCAGGCTTTATTTTTTCACAAAGTAATCATGGACATTAGAAAAGAATGAATATGCCACTACCCTCAGTACCTAGGAGTTGCTCCTGAGATGCTCAGCTGGGTGCCATTTGTGTGCTGAGGTGATTAAAGGCATCTTAATAAAATTAAGATTTAGTTATTTGTGGTGCACAAACTGTTCTCTGGAAAGAAAAATGGGTTTGTTCTTGTTTTTATTTTATAGATGTACTATGTCTATATTCTTTTACAACATGAGGAGAAATATTGGTGGAATATTTCATTCAATTTTTTCCACTGCTTACTCAGACCTAATCCTCTACAAATACAACACTTAATTATTATTACTAT
>NW_017732528.1:134973-183971 GCF_001890085.2 Hipposideros armiger | reverse complement strand
GTGTGTGTGTGTGTGTGTGTGTGTGTGAGAGAGAGAGAGAGAGAGAGAGAGAGAGAGAGAGAGAGAGACAGAGAGACAGAGAGACAGAGAGAGAGAAGTATGATAAAGGAGGTAATTCCCATGTACCCCAAGGCATAGTTTGAAGGGTGGCAAAATACTGCTACTGTATTCTGTCAAATCTAAGATGTCATTATTATTTTACACATCACTAAGAATGAAAAAAAGAATGTTTCCAATTAAATTATGACACAGTGTTTTACTATCACACCAGTTTTAGGAATATATCTTGTTCTCAGACATGTTAAAATGTGGAAAAAATATAACATGGTACTTCTCCCTAGTGATTTGTCAACAGGTTTCAGATTCTCGTGATGAGTCATCTTTGTAAATAAAGCTAGGATTCCAAAACGTCCTTTTAAAATGCAAATATTTTATCTAGGAGGTGTAGCTGATTAAGCCATTAACAGTCATTAACATGCATTAATCTATTACTACTCATTAAAACCACAAAGAATATTAATTCATCAGATTATCAGAGCAAAGGAAAGAGAAAAGGATGCAGAAAGAGATACAAAGAAAGAGTAGGTGCTTAGTTTAAAGACTTAACATAGGCTACTACACCGAAAAGGCTTCTGGTACACTAAAAGGAGAAAAATGAGGTAACCGCATGCTGCAAAGTTAAGGTAAGAGGATACAAAGCACAGATGGTGAGAGGAGCAAAACAGGAAAAATAAAAAACAAAGCAAGTTTTGTAGTTCTGCCTATATCCTAGCATGAGGACAATTAGATGTTCTTAGGATAAAGTAGATACTTCCAAAGAAATCACATTTCTATCAACACTTCCAAGAATGTTCAAAATGTGGGTTGCCTGATGATAGTTATATGTATATGTGTGAGTTTTACATTGTTAAATGATAGCTTCAACTTTTCTCGAGATTAGAAAGCAGTTTACCTACTTATGGTTTCTATTTCATATTTTATGATCTGTGACACCTTTTCTCTAAGGCTTCAGGAAGACACTGATTTATACTAAAATGAATCACAGTGTTTGCTACTGATACTAAGAGCAGAGTTCAAAGTCACTCAGGGTCAGATACCTTAGGTTTGATATACAGCTGTGCCACTGACTTCCTACAAGACATGTAGAAATGATTTAACCTTACTGCACAGGAGTGTAACTACCTAACACAGATCCCTTGAAGAAGATAGTAGCATTTTCAGTTCATGATAGAAAGACAATATAAAAAGATGAAATGTTCTGTAGGATCCTGAGTAAGTTCCTTAACCTTTTATCCACCTCATCTCTAGAGTAGAGATAATATTGTCTGCCTAAAGATAGTGTCCTTAACAGATTGTTACTTGGTGATCAAGATCCAACATTCATTAACGTGTTGTACTCTTAGATACCTGTATATAAGGTAGTTGACTACTGCCGAATGTAATATATTCCTTGAAAACAGATTATTGGGGACAGGGATACCCATCTTGCCATTTCTATTCAAATAGTACTGGAAGTCCTAGCCAGAACAATTAAGCAAGAAAAAGAAATAGAAGGCACCTATACAGAAATAAAATTATCTCCATTTGCAGATGACATGATCTTATATTTATGTATATAGAAAACGCTAAAGATTCCAGTGAGAAACTGTTAGAACAAATAAATAAATTCAGTAAAGTAGCAGGATATAAAATCAACATATAGAAATCAGTTGCATTTCTATACACTAACAATGATCTACCTGAAAGAGAAATTAAGAAAGCAATCCCATTTATAATAGCATCTAAATCAATGTGACCAAGGGGGTGAAAGAACTGGACAATGAACACTGTAAGACTGATGAAAGAGCTTAAAGAAGACACCAATAAATGGAAATATATCTCATATTCTTGGATAGGGAGAATTGATATTATGAAAATGTCCATTCTACCCAAAGAAATCTACATAGTCAATGCAATCCTGATCAAAATCCCAGGGGCATTTTTTCACAGGAAAAAAAAAAATCGTCCTGAAATTTGTTTGGCACCACAAAAGACCCTGAATAGCCAAAGCAATTTTGAGAAAGAAGAAGGTTGGAGCTTCCCACTACCTGACTTCAAGCTGTATTACAAAGCTACAGTGATCAAAACAGTGTGGTGCTGGCATAAAAACAGGCACATAGGCTAGTGTAACAGAATAGAGAACCCAGAAATAAACCCACCCGTATATGGTTAACTAATTTTTTACAAAGATGCCTAGAACATACAATAAGAAAGTACAATCTCTTCAATAAATGGTGTTGGGAAAAGAAACAATAAAAATAATGCAAAAGAATAAAACTGGACCCATATCTTATACCAGTAACAAAAACTAACTTGAAATGGATCAAAGACTTAACAGTAAAAACAGAAACCATAAAATCTGTAGAAGAAAACGCAGGGGAAAACATCCCTGACATTGGCCTTGGCAATGATTTCTTGGATAAGACACCAAAAGCACAGGTAGCAAAATTAAACAAGTGGGAATATATTAAACTAAAAAGCTTCTTTCTGTACTGCAAAGAAAACAATCAATAAACTAAAAAGGCAACCTATAAGATGGGAAAAAAGTTTCACAAACCATGTACACATATCTTGTAGGATGCCTTTTGGACATTGTTCCAAAGAAGACATACAAATGGCCAATAGGTGCATAAAAAGTTGCTCAACATCACTAATCAGGGAAATGCAAATAAAAATACAATGAGATATCACCTCACACCTGTTAGAATGGTTATTATCAAAAAGACAAACCATAAAAAATGCTGGTAAAGATGTGGAGAAAAGACAACCCTCCTGCACTGTTGGTGGGAATCTAAAATGGTCCAGGTAAGGAAAACAGTATGCAGTTTCCTAAAAAATATTATGATCCAGCAGTCCCACTCCTAGGTATATATCTGAAGGAATTTAAATTACTATCTCAAAGATGTTCAGTGCAGCATTATTCACAATAGCCAAGATATAGAAACAACCTAAGTGTCCATCAATAAATGAATGGATAAAGATGATGTGATACACACACACACACACACACACACACACACAATATGGAATATTATTCCACATTATCAGCCATGAGAAAGAAGGAAATCTTGCTATTTGCAAGATATAGATGCACCTGGAGGGCATTATACTAAGTTAGGTAAGTCATACAGAAAAAGACAAATATGTGAAATCGAAAAAAAGATGACTGCTAAAACCAAGAGCAGAATGGTAGTGACCAGGGGCTGAGGGTTGAAGAAATTGGGCAGATGTTGTTTAAGGGTATAAACTTTCAACCAATAAATAAGTTCTGAAGATCTAATGTACAGCAGAGTGAATATAGTCAACAATACTGTATTACAAACTTCAAAGTTGCTAAAGGGCTAGATCTTAATTGTCCTCACCACAACAGAGAAATAAGTACATAAGGTGATAAAGGAGTTAGCTAAGACTAAGGAGGTAATCATATTGCAATAAATGGTTCAAACCAACACCTTGTACATCTTAAACTTACACAGTGATATAAGTCAATTATATATTAATAAAATATATGTAGGAGATCCTCAGACAAACATTTGTTGAATGAATGAATTCATATTGAAATCAAGGCTTCAGAGAAATAAAAAGCAGTTTCTCTTCGCAAAAGTTGGAGATTGCTAATCCAAACAAATTGTGAAAGTTGAAGGCTTTCTCTTGCCCTCCCATCTAATCTGTCTTTCGCTCAGTACTGCTGATAGCCAGCCTTGCGCCAGAAAAACCAGAAACAGAGGTGGGATCCTACAATGAGTAACATTCATGTTAGTCTTGTCCTGAGGTCCCTTTAAGAACTGATGCTGGTCAGCCTCACTCCACACCCTAAGGTCAAGTAACTTCAAATTCTTGTCAAACCCTAGGAAATAAGGACTTTGTGGCACAAAGACAGGAATGGCTAGTTTCTTTTGTTTCAAACTATGTAGAAAATCCAGAACAGCAGCAATAACTAAGGTATCATTTCATTCTGGTATGTAACGCACATCATTCTTTTCGGCTTCTAAGGTCCTATTTCCACTGCAATCCCTGCTTCCCTCCCTCCTTCTGTTCTCACATGGCCCCGCCCAGCTGTACTAAAAAGACATTACGCCATATTGTAATTCCTTTTCACTGTTTACACGTCTCATCCCAGGAGGCTTGAAACTAGTCAGGTGTGTCCAACCCTGGGCAGGCTAAGCAAGAATTTTACCTGCTTAAATTCAGAACAATTTAACAGCTTTGACTTTTCCAGCAGCTAATTATAGCTGGGTGTTAAAAGCATGGAAAAATTCCACTTTTACTCAATAAATAAAAAGCTTCAATAAAGTAGTCTATGTCTTCGGTCTATTGCACTCTCTCTTCAGAATATTATTTGTCAGAAAGCTCTGTTGTCAATTTCTCTACTCCCCACGCTTCAACAATACCTTTAAAAATGTTTGACATCTGGATTCAAAGAGTACTAGTCTCTGAAGAAAAATCTTAGGGAGTCAAAGCCAGATCTTGAGCCATTCCCACAGATCATGTTGGACTCAATTGGTGCTAAACCCCCACAGGGGTTCCTGATATAGATCAATACGCTGTAGGATTGGCCGGTACTGTGCTTTGCTTCAAATGAAAACCTCAGGTCTTCTGTCTTATTTCCTCAGTGCTGTCATCTACTTTCTAATGTGAAAATCAACTATAGTAATAATCGAATATGCACAAGCATGTTACTTTATAGCCATGACTAAATGTCTTACTAGTTTCAAGAGATATGTTCACAATTTCACAGAATCTCCTCCCTTATATGTTATTTCTAGACTCATGCTGGATATTTCAGGCACACAGTAGCCACTAGGGAGGTATTTCCATTCACACATGCTTCAAAATATTTTTTTGTTTTCCTAGAGGAAGACACAAACACCACATCCAGTTTTAAATTTTCAGTATTATTTATGTATTTCTTATCTTTATCTGGTAACTTGGTATCATATAAATAAAATCCAAATGTTTTTCAAATGAATAAATGATTACCCTGAAAATGGTTTCATTCAAATGCTTGTGAAAACATCCTTCAAATATATTATTTGCAGTGAGATGAAATTGTGCTTGACACGGCCCCATCATGACAACAGAAGAGAATTTAATTTACAATAATTCTAGTGCTGGCCTTAAGAAAACATTTAAACTTGGCAAAAACCGCCTTTGAGGGTTAAAAATGTAGTTAGTGAAAAAACCTGAGTCAGAACAGTTGTATACCTGGGTGGGTACCTTTTCAGAGGTATTGTAGTATTAGTTTATTATTCACTCCACGGGGGTGGGCGGGGGTGGTGGTGGTGGTGGTGGNGTGTGTGTGTGTGTGTGTGTGTGTGTGTGTGTGTGTGTGTGTGTGTGTGTGTGTGTGTGTGTTATGGGAGAATGGTAAATGGCACTGACATCTTGGTAGGGAAGGTGAATAATTTCAAAAGGTTTCCACTCAGAGGTTATCTTCACAATGAGATTATCATTCCACTCTTGTCTTCTAACCTCCCCACCCTTTTCCTTTTATTGTATAAACTGCAAATAATTCATCACAGACTTTGTACTGACAAAGAATCTTTGCTCACCAAATTTTAGTCAGTCTCCTGAACTTTCTCCTATGTGCATATGTACACTTCCTTGTAAAATCCAGTTTCAGCAAGATCTCTGCTAAGTCAGTTTAAGGAGAGCCACCTTCAATATCTAATCGCCCTCCATTTCTCAGGTTTCTCATCCACAGCCAACTCCCACACCCAGTGCTGTCTGATCAATCCAGCCTGCCTTCTGCAAGAATCCTGTTGGGTCGGTTTAGCCAGACCCCTTACCTTGTGACATTTCATCTTAGAAATTTTCTATCCACCAACCTCCACCCTGCTCCTTAGCTATAAATCCCCAGGTTTCCTTGTTGTAACTAAGCCCAATTCTACACTGAGGCCTCTTTTGTCACATTGCAATAGTTCTGAATGCAATCTGTTTTTACTGCTTTAACTACTGCCCAGCTGTGGTTTTTCTTTGACAGTGCCTAAACCATTATTATGCTACACATGTAGTCAGAGGTTAGTTAGTATCCCTATTTGTTGGTTAAGAGGTAGGGGGAGGGGGAGAGGGAGAGGGAGAGGGAGAGGGAGAGGGAGAAGAAGAGGGAGAGGGAGGGAGACACGGAGAGAGAGAGGGAGTTTGGCAATCATAGGGATACAAGTGGTGAGGAAATCTAGCAAAGGAAATTAAGACAAACCATCTACTTTGTAACTTTGCTTATAAAAAACACTGAATATTTGATTCAGTGTCATCTTAGATGTAATCATTTAAACATTTTCTCAAGATCCACCAATAATTTTTCAGAAGTTTCCTATTTCAGAATGATAACATATAGAAAAAGAACAACAACAAAAAAAAAAACATCTTTTATGTTTTCCTTATATAACAAGTGAGAAAATTGAGGATATAAAGCTTAGAGGAAGGGGAGAGGAGTACTGAAAAAAACAAATTATTTTCTGTTTAATTAAAACAGATTTCCTTAATTTCAGCATGTTTATTTAATAGCAAATAAAATTATATATAATTGTTATTAAAGCAAACATCAGTAAAAAACGTTAATACTTTATTAAGCCAATTTTTAGAACATGTTCTTCCATTCATATATCACTGATGAATGCAGTTTTCTTTCAGCACAAGTATATTAGATGTATATTTCAAGTACTTTTGCAAAAGTCAGTCTTTCTATTACTAAGTGAAAGAAGCCAATCTAACAAGGCTACATACTGTGTGACTCCAACTATATGACATTTTGGAAAATACAAACTATGGACACAATAAAAAAGATAAGTGGTTGGGAGGGGGGAGAGTAGCTGGGGGCGAAACAAATAGGCAGAGCGAGAAGGTATTTTTAGGTCAGTGAAAATCATCTGTATGATATTATACTGATAGATAAATATCATTATACATATATCTAAACCCATTGAATGTACAAACCAATAGTGACCTCTTAGGAAAACTACAAACTGAGTAATTATGAGGTGTCAATGTAGGTTCATCCTTAGTAAAAAAAAAAAAAAAGTGTTCCATTCTGGTGAATTATATTGATAATGGGGGAGGCTATCAATGTGTGAGGGCAAAGGGTATATGCAAAATCTGTGTGCATTGCTCTCAATTTTATTGTGAACCTAAATCTGCTCTAAAACATAGTCTTTACATTTTTTTTAAATAGTCAATATTTCCTCCCAGCTCACATTGCTTCCTCAAATCTTCCTTTCCAAAACAGAGATGAACAAGTTTTACTAAATATTATCCAATGATACTTGATAATCTGCAATTGCCTAAATAAAAGAAGTTTAAATAGTCCATTCTTTCCCTGAAAAATTAGCCACAGACATTGTGATTTTTACCCAACAAACTGATCATTATCCCCATGTAACTCTCTGAGAGTCTAACAATCTATCCTGAAAGGCCTCCTTCACCTCTGGGTAAGGCAAATCGACTATAATATCTGAGAGAGGTCAGTAAAGAATAGCAGAAAGAATGGTTCTGCTTCATCTGGGCTAACAACAATGAAAAACAATAATTGTTCTGATTGAACCAATTTTGCTTCCTAAAAACTTCCATTCATCTTAATCATAGATAATTTGATTTTTATCTCTTGTAGGTCAAGTAAAGTGAATCAAATCAAAGGCAAATATGTTCTTAGTATTTTAAAACCATAACTGCTATGTTCTAAAGCACAAGAAGTCAAGTTTTGTAATAATTAGACAAAGGCAATTCAATTCCACCCCAAATTTAAAGAAAAAATATAAAACAAACAAAAAAAAATGATTTGTAGTACATAATTAAAGTCATCTTGAGGGATTTTTTCTAACTTTAACATAAACAGGCGTTTTATCTCCAAAAGCATCAAATCATTATCCTTTTCCTATGGGCAAATTAACAGATTTATTTAAGAAATACTATGCCCCCAGACTCTCTATATAAATAACCAGTTATTGCCACATCCCTTATTTTATCCCAAATCCTGTGACTTAAACCCCATTCTTTCTCAGCCCAACACTGAGATGTTCTCACTGACTTATTTTACGGAATACTTCCTTCTTTCCCTTGCAGACAGCTGGGAGAAGTAGAGAAAACCAGATAAAGCCAGTCAGCTGAGTCACCAGCTCTGTCTGCTGTGTGCGTCAAGAAGCTTTCCTTTGTCAGTAAATCCGGAAGTTGTCACACAGTCTGCCAAAGGATGTATTAGTGAGGATGGAAACTACTGGGAAAGTTAATTTTTCAGTCAAAAGGTTGCCCTTCTGAAGTTTCAATCTAGGAAAACAAAACTGAAGAGTTCATTGGACCCATGAAAAAAGCAGATGAGCCCTCCTCCCCTGCACCTCTTCCTCGGTTTCATTATTTTTCTTTCTCTTTTGCTTCTTTCCCCTACTTCTTTCTTAGATTTTCTCCTTAACCCATTTCCTTCCATTGTTCTCTCCTGAGATGGGTTGCAGATGCGGAGCAGAAAGCAGAAATGGAAGTAGACAGGTAAAGGGATACTGATGTCTTTTGTGTCTGGCTTATTCCTCTTAAAATCTTGTCTTTAAAGTTTCATCCATGTTATAGCATGTATCAGAGCCTCACTCCTTTTGCATTATTCTTTTTTACATCACATTACTCATATATATTTCCTTGATGAAAAAATTAATTGCATTTTGTGTGAATTACTATTACTACCAGCATGGGTAATTATTTTTAAGTGCTTACTTTGTTCCAGAAAACTTTGTTTTGTATATATTAACTCATGTGATCCTCACCACACGTGAGGTAGGAGTTATTAAATATAGTCATCATGTAGATATAAGTAAATTGAGGCAGGCACAGAGAGGTTAAATAACTTGCACAAGGCTAGTTTGTGAAATGGTAGAGTAACTACTCGAACCCATACAATCTAGCTCCTGACCTACTGTCTCAGCCACACTTCATTTACATGATGATGTTCATTTCAAAGTGTTATTTTTTATCAAATCCATGAAATACTTACTAAAACCTATATATTCTCTTTCTCAGTTTCTCCACCCTTAATGGGAGTGATGCTGTGCCTCTACAGGTGAGAGGGTAGGTGACTGAAAGAGAATATGCTAACTCATTGATTCAAAACAGGAATTTTCAAGAAGGTGACTGACTTATAATAATGAGGATGCAAAGGGAAAAGTTTTCGAAGAGATAGCAATCATCTCTTTACTCTTAATTTTGGCTTAATTTTGAGAGTTGTCATATGTACTTAAAATAGTTCATTCCAACTCAAAAAAATAAATAAATACACTATTAAAAAGATTGTAAAATGCCTAAAAACTATCTTTACTTGTCTCCACTAAGTGTAATAAAGCAAAACAGAAAATAATATATCTCCGACAACATTTCTGTTTTAGAAAATCAGATATGTGCATGGGAAAATTGTTTAGTAGCCATAACAAAAGTGACCCTAATTTAAAATTTTACTTGTTTTCTTTTCTTTCCTATCATATATTAGGAGAACTTCAACTCTCCTAACTTGACAGGATTATTGCATATTTATTTTAGACATGCCTTATAAAAATGACAAAGGTATAAAACAAAGAAGGTTTCATATCTGTGGAGAAACAAAACCATGAAAGGCTTGTTAGTGTGTTTACAATTATACCAGGTAGAAATAATAGAGTTTAACTAGTAAAGGAAAATTGGGTTAAACATCGGGAAATAATTTCTAATAAAAACAGCAATTAGACTATGTAAGAACGATTCAAAGGATGTCACTGGACATCCATGATTAGAACCACTCATAGGAAATGGTTAAAATGCTTTCAGTTATACCTCAGAAAATCTCTTGTACATGGTGCAGATATGGAGTTGCATAGCTTTCCATTCCTGCTAAATTACCTATGCGCTCCAGATGCTACTCGTAGCTTATCTCTAGGCTTTATCTATTTTCTTTTATTTTAATTTTACTTTTATCTCTTAAACATACCATGTTAAAGGCTTTCACGCAAATATTTTCTTCAAGGAAAGAAAACTGATTACTTGCTCTGATCATTCCTGCAGTGTCTCAGAGTACTATTTTCTATACAGCACAAAGCAATAGCTGTGTAAAACTAACAGGAGTAAGTGCTTACATCAGTATCACTAGAAGTCTGATAAGCCACAGAAATTAAAAAACAACCTTCCTGGGGGTTGTGTGTGTGTGTGTGTGTGTGTGTGTGTGTGTGTGTACACGCGCATGTGCATGCGTGAAGGTTTCTCATTCAGGATAAATTATGAGAATAAACCCCAAGTATTGTATTCAATGCTTATTTCGTCAGTTCCAAAGATTACTATTTATCCATATATCAAAAGAATTTCACATTTGGGAAACATATAAGATTTCATTGAAAAATACAAGCACTCTTAAAAATTATGTGCATAATTTAATCACCCAAACTTTTCTCCTTAGGAGCAAAACAATCATTCCACAAGTCTCGGAAGAATTACAATTGTCTTTCCAGGATGTATTCCTGTGCCCATACTGCTGTCATTTCATATTCCAGCTTGTTCATCTGGCATAGTTTATCATAACTCACCCCAAGCTTTTCTCATTTAGTGAGTGGGAATAAATTATTCTTTACAGGCCACCCAGGACACTTATTAACACTTATTTATATTCCATTTTCCTCAGTAAGGACACATAATACTATAATAAATGTCACATTTGAACTCATAGTTTTCTAAAAAAGGCTTCAATACTTCAAAAAGAAATTAACATCAAATATTTGATCTTTCAAAAAAGCCAACATAAAGGGCCTGATTAGAACACTGCCATAAAACAAGACGGGGGCGAAATAGGGGGAAAAAAATGTTTTTTCCCTTAGAGACAAATTGTTTCCATTCATTAACACTATCTAATTTTCCTGCTAGTTACTGTATTTTGCTATAATTTCAAGAAGATTAATTTTTTTAAAAGTCTGAAATGTCAACTTTGCAAAAATCCTAGGAATACTTTCTTGTTTATGTTCTAAATTGTATATAAATCATGCATTTCAGATTCAAGCACACTACAACAATTTTTAATGTCAAAATAAAATAATGTGTTCAAAAAATGCAATAGCTCCATTTAGGCAATCAGTGCTACTTGCCATGCCTGCCCTTTGTAAAATAAAGCATAGCCAGAGTAACCAGAACTGTGCACCCTCCTTGAAATATAACATTTTATGACCTGCTATGAGAAATCTTATGGTTTCAGCATAATTTGTAATAAAAAATGTACAAAAAGAGCTAGTCTTGTGAAGAAAAGCAATGATAGCTCGCTTGATTTTATGCTTACACATGCAATGATGGATTTAACCTCCACCATCAGTGTGAAATTTTTGGGGAGTGACCAGGGGAATTTTGTGGGAAGACATATGAGAGGAATAAAAAAGTGGAGGAGCCTCAGCGATCACTTTGCTAAGACCTACAACATTTTCAGAGAAGTGCAGTCCCTGAGTTTACCCCATCAACAGTATACTCCACATTTGAAGTGACAATTACTGGGTCATTTCAATGATGGCTACCCACCCTTGATTAGGAACCTGGAGATGAAGCCAAAAGCCGAGTCCATTCACTTCATGGTAAAAGCACTTTAAATGTCCAAGGAACCTTTCAAATAAAAAGGGAAATTGGCAAGTTTGTTGCAGCTGCTGCTATAGTTGGTGTTTTCACTTAGATTGAAATGACCAGCTGCCAGAGATCAATATCTTCATTCCCTTTATAAACTATTTTCTCTTCTCTTGCCCTATAACTACAGGAAAATGTGGCTTATTTTAAAATGAACTGCTTTTTGATAGCTGAGCATATATCTATCATGATTTTCAAATTCAGAGATGATGCTCACAATCTTGTCATTATCCATGTGTCCTGGACACAGTTTATCTGAAAATATCACGGTAAATTTTACCAGAGGGCACTTCCAATATGCTGCTGATAGAGTCCGTCATTTCAGCTTTGTATCATTGCCTCATGTACCGGTACCACTTCGCAACCCCTCTGCTCATGTTTTGCTCATAATGTGATGTTAACTCATCTGTCAACAGCAGGTTGTTCTATGATGAAGTAAAGGAGTGTGACTTACAGCAAACTAACTAATTTGTACCCAGAGAATAAGTGGCCTGAACTACATTTGATTTGTTATACTCTTCAGAAGTGCCCAGTTCCCAATGAAACAAAAGGAAAATGTGAACCTCCCTTGGAAGTCCTGCCTAATTTTATGTTCTCCAAAATATTCCTCATTCCGAAGTTTAAAGATGTCAAAATAATTATGGATTGGTCACAGCGTTAACAGTATTTGGAATGGTTCTAGGAGTCCTCAGTGTTCCTGAACACCACAGTAGGTCCAAAAGTAAACCACTTTTTATGGAAAAAAACCCAAAACTATATATCAGGCCAACTTTGCCCTCTAGAAATACCCCTCATAGGAAATTACCAACCTCAACAGGGGATTCCTTTCTCCATGAATTCTTGTAGAAGACCTCTTGATAATTGGTATGTTCAACACAGTTCCTAGCAGGGACCCATTTACTGTGTTTATTTAAGAAACTAACATCTTCTCCTTGACAAAGCCAGGGCCCTTGCATTCTTCCTCTTCTCTAGGATTTCGCTTCCAAAGTTTCAAAAATGGTATCCTTGTTTCTGAATCTCTTTTACCAAATTAGCCTCTTTGAATCTATGATGACTGCACGCTCCTCTGCATCCGCTGTAAAAAAATGTTATAAAACTTTTCCCTCAATTTACATAACTCAACTGCTTCTAAAGACTCAGTTTGTTGCCCTCTGCTCTTCTGACAAGAAGCTCCTTCCGTCAGAGGGCTGATCCATCCTGATAATCCCAAGCAATCTTACTCTAAAGGTACTTCCAAACCCCTCAGCCCATCATTCAAAAGTTCTGTCTCACTGCTTTGTCCACTTCTCTTTAACACAGCGGTTCTCAACCTTCCTAATGCCGCAACCCCTTAATACAGTTCCTCATGTTTTGGTAACCCCCAACCATAAAATTATCTTCGTTGCTACTCTATAACTGTAATTTTGCTACTGTTATGAATCGTAATGTGAATATCTTTTTGTTTTCCGATGGTCTCAGGNTCTATAACTGTAATTTTGCTACTGTTATGAATCGTAATGTGAATATCTTTTTGTTTTCCGATGGTCTCAGGCGACCCCTGTGAAAGGGTTGTTCGACTCCCAAAGGGGTCGCGACCCACAGGTTGAGAACCACTGCTTTAACACCACTTAGAATCACTCTAGTTGAGATCACAGTCTGTTCAACCCATGAAAATCCCGTGATTATTTCCACTTGGTAACTCTATTTATATTGAATAAATCCCCATTCACCTTCCATCTACTTATCAAAATGTTTACTTTTTTATTTCTAACACATATCTCCCTTCCTTTGTATAGCTTTCCTTAACTGAGTTATTTAGGCTCTATTTCTCTTTCTCACTCTTCTAAATAACCATTGCACTTACTGTATCTATACTTCATTTGGCAAATAACATTTTCTTATATTGTTTTTTAGCTTTTGAGAGATAACTGCCATATAGTAAACTATACCTTTCAAGTGTTAGTCATTGATAAGTTCTGGCATACGTATGCACCTATGAAATGATAACCACAGTCAAGGAAATGAACATATCTATCACCTAAAAGTTTCCATTCTTTATGTAATCCCTCTTTTCTTTCCATCCTGGCCAGTTCACACCCCACCACCTCACCAAGAAATCAGTGATCTGAGTTTTATCACTACACATTAGTTTCATTTTCCAGAATTTTATACAAATTGAATCATATACTATACACTCCTTTAGTCTGACTTCTTCCACTCAGCATAATTATTTTGACATTCACCCATACTATAGCATGTATCAATGGTCCATTTCCTTGTATTGCTTAGTAATATCCCATTGCATGGATACAATTTGTTTATTCACTGGTTGGTGGCCATTCAGTTTGTTCCCAGTTTTTGGGTCTTATAATTAAAACTGTTAAGAACATATGCATACAAGTCATTGTAGGAATATATGTCTTTATTTCTCTTGGGAAAATACTATTTGGCAGTATAGCAAGGTCATAGGTAGAAATATGTTTGACATTTTAAGAATCTAACAAACTGTGTTCCAAAACGGTTACATTCCTAGCAGCAGTGTATTAGGGTTCTAGTTGCTTTATATTATCATCAGCACTCGATGTGGGCAGGCTTTTTAATTGTAGTCATTCTAACAGGTGGGTGGCTACTGCCAACAGGTGCTATGCCCAGTCCTGTGAGTGTATCAGACCCTGTTACCACTACCCTTTGTGGATATTTCTTTTGCAGGCCTCAGCTAGTTTCCTCAGACATGTACTATTGGGTTGTCAGAAAAGTCATGACACATTTTTGCAACGAAACACATAGAAAAAATATGTCATTACTTTTCCGATAACCCAATACTTAGTACTCAGCTAAATACCTAAGGAGGACCCCTCTACAGATCCCTGGGGCTCTCCCTTTGTGTGCAGCTCTCTTTTCCAGTACTGTGTCCTGTAATCTCTAGCTGCTGTTGTCTCTGCAGACTTTCAGCTCTGTCTCTTCATTACAGAAAATTCACCAGGCTCCACCTGAGTTCCCTCTCTATGCACCAAGACTTAGAAACTTTCAAGGCACTAAAACTGAGTAAATTTTAAGTCTCATCTCACTTGTTCTCCAACTTCGATGGTCCATTGTTCTTTGTTGACTGATGTCTAGTGTCTTGAAAACTGGCACTTCATATATTTTGTCTGTTTTGTGCTGTTTCAGGTATAAGGCCAAACCTGGTCCATCAAAGGCATTCGCTTCTATTCTAAATTACAGACTCTTAGTATGCCTTAGTTTAAACTATAAACTAGTTGTAAACTCCTAGCACATGCAGATTGTTCTCGTATCTTCTTATTCCTCATTCTTTGGAGATTCTGGCTTTCTAGGCATTTCAGACCACTTATTATTAAAAGGCATTTTCTATATACACCTCTCCTTGTCCCCTTACTCAGGATTATAGAGAAACTTTAGATATTAAACAAACCTATCAGCTGCTTTGACTAAAAGATATAGTTTAATCACGTAGGTGTGTTGTTTCTGACTTGGATAAAGAGGGGAAAAGCTGGTATATTGGCCTGGCCTTCCTATGTGTCTACAGCTGACTGGAACAGTCCCTCTACCCAGGGCCTATGCTCCTTCGTAGACCACGGTACCACTGGGCCCTGTCAGTGGGTATCTGTGCTTGAGATCTTGAGCAATGGCCACTGGACAGAGGCTGATCCATACAGGAGGTATTACCTCAGACCCCTGAGAGCCCCAAAACTTACAAGGGCCTTCAGAGATAAGAACTTGTCTCCCACCATTTCAACTGGGGAGACAAAAGCCTAGGAAAGAGAATGTCAATTCATTTGTAATGGAGAAAACCTTGCACCGTAACTGCTTTAAATAACGCATGCCTCTCCCCACCCTTGGTCAGTTTAAACCACTCTCCTCATAAAATCTTATCTAATAGCCTGAGAATTCTCAGGAATCATTGCAATGGTGCAGGTACAATTTAAGAAACATAAAGCAAGCCGTCTTCATGTTGACATTGAGTTAATCGAGTCTGATGCCTACCAGATAATAACTGCACAGGTATAATCAATGCTGCCAAAGAACCTTAATGGACCATATCAACCTATCAGTGATCTGTGAAAATGACTTTGGCTGTTTTCTCAAACCAAGAGAAAATGTTTTCTTTCCTAGTCTTTGCTTTAAACCCTTATCCTTGTGCCTAGCCCTTTTGGATTGATGATATACAGATATGGTTGATCTGGATTGACTTTAGTTCTTTTACAGAATTCTTGTGAATTGTTTACTTTAATCACACATTACAGAAAAGCAACCCTCCGCCCCAGTATTTGTCTGAGACTCCTAAGACATTGCACTTCAGGACAACATTGGTAACCCAAGCTCTTACTTATCAGGAGGGGATATTGGAAGAGACAAAGTGAATAAAGTGAATTCAATTAAGCTTGATCCTAAAATTCAGGAATTGCCTCAATCAGTCTGGGTGACCGTGATATTGACTAGTTATTACATTGAAGGGATGTAACCATCCAGAGAAATGCTTCTCAAAGTATTTGTCATAAACAACCAATTTTTTTTAACCCTAATTGCAGATAAATACTCTTGTAAAATAAAATAAACATGAATTACTCCTAATTCTTACTGTAACAATTTGTGGCCCGGTACAGATCCATGGAATCCAATTTGAGTAGCACTTTTTAGACAACTTTATACACTCATAAATATTTGTTAAATGTACTAGACAGCACAACTCCCAAGTTAAAATCTTAATTTTTGTGTTCAGTGGATTGTTTGTCCTGTGTTTGAAAATATGCCTTCTGGGTGTCAAACTCTTGATGTTTCACAGGTGGCTCAACTCAGAATAGGAGATCTGAGCTTTTCCTTCCAAACAAGATCTCACAACCAAGCTGCCTATTGGTAATTGACACCAGCAGTGTTCCAATCATCAGAGTCCAAAACTTCAAAAAACTTTAATATTTACTGTACCTTCAACATTTATATCCAATCACAAATTATGTCAAATTTTAAAATCTTATTCTCCAATCTTATGGCACATCACCCACTACCTAACTCCATCTGTACCAGACACATGCATCATTTCAATTCTATGTAACCATCTCATTTTCCTGTTTGAAGTGTAGCTTTGTGTACATGACTTTCAAGGTTGCATGTAATATTTTATTGTTTTCCCAGAGCAATGGAGGTATAATGGATGCGAGCACAGAATCTAGAACCAGAATGCATGGTTTGAATTTAGCTCTGTACTAACTAGCTGTATAAACTTGAGATAAGCTGTTTAAACTCTCTGCACAACCACGTCCTCATCCATAAAACTGAGTTCATTAGAGTATCCCTCTGACATGGTTGCTCTGCAGTTTAAATGTTAATATATTTAAAGCATATACCTGTACCCATAACTAATGCATTATCAAGGGTAGCTACTATAATTATGCCTCACCCAATCTTATTTCCAAGCCATTTACAAAGAGTCTTTCTGCTATAAATTGACAAAAACTATTTATCATCTTCCACATTTGAACAACACAAAGAGCCTATTTCTATTTACATGCCTTTTCATAATTTCTTTCTCTTATATTTTGATTTTCCCTGTGTGTATCTTTATCCTATTCCATTTCAAAATACAGCATATTCTAATCTCTTCCAAAAAGCCTTGCTAGGTTACATTAACCTGTCCTGAGTTCTTCCAGAACAAGTATAGACTACTCTCACAATGGAAGTCACCATCACATAAGGACTTCATGTTACACTTCATGAGCAATCATCTCTTTTTTTTAATACAGCTATTTAACATGAGGAAAGAGCATGATGTTTTACCCAGACAAATTTGAATTCCACCTCGTCACTGCCCACCTGTATAACCTTTGGCAACTATTTGACTTCTCTGATTCTCAGTTCCTCTGACTTTATTATTTAAATAATGCTAGTGATAATTCTATAAAATGCCTCTACCAACATAAACATATCCCTCCCTCAAACTGATTATAGAAACTGAGAATAGAAATCATGTCTTATATTTTTTCTATACTCTCTGTTTCTCATAGCAAATAATACATACAAAGTAGTACTCAATAAAAATTAGTTGGTTGATGGTGTATTTTTAAGAGGGTACTATAGCATAACATGTTTATTCAGAGCGCTTCTAATTGTACAACGCAGACATTTACTGCTCTGTATTTTCATGGTACACCCTCTCTCATTGTGCTGCTAAGTAAAGAAGTCAAGTAATCTCCTTACAATATACTAATCCCCACAGGCTGGAATAATTATAACAGCTTCAAGGGACTCACACAGTGGAATTTGTTTCTATGTGAAGAAAAACTTCTGAAGTGTTTTTAACTTAAAACATCTTTATTATTTGGAAGTTACACTGACAGATTATCAAAAGCAACCTAAATTAATAAGGGTATGATTAAAAAGGCTTTTAAGAAAATAATATATAATAGGCAAGGGAAAGCTGAGAGTGTTTAATAGTTGTAAATGGTCACTTTACATTATAAATATCCTGTTTTCATAAGGGCAGATAGGCACAATAAACATTTAGGCTAGGTTTTAATAGGAGATTTTTAATACTTTTTTCTGTTTCATTTGCTTACTTTGTTCTTTAGATTCCACATATGAGCAAAATCACACTGCACCTGTCATTCTGTCTGACATGCTTCACTCAGCACAACACCCTCCAGGTCCATCCATGCCATTACCGAATGGCAAGAACCCATTCCCTTCCATGGCTGAGCAATATTCCATTGTATATACGTGCCACCTCCTCTTTATCCATTCTTCCATTGATGGACACCCAGGCTGCCTCCACATCTTGGCCACTGTAAACAATGCTGCAGTGAACATAGGATGCACACGTCCCCTCAATATAGCATTCTGGGTTCTTCAGATAAATACCCAGAAGTGGGATTACTGGGTCCTTGTCTCTTGTGATAGCCTTTGTTTTAAAGTATGGTATAAGCACTGCTACTCCAGCTTTTTTGTTTGTTTGTTTGTTTGTGTGTTTCCGTTTCCATGAAATATCTTTTTTCCCACCCCTTTGCATTCAGGTGATCAGGTATGACCCAAGATGCTGGGACTGTGAGAGAATCTAGAAACGTTTAGGGGAACCTGAAAAGTAAATTAATATCCAAAGGGAATCTTGGATGATATCAGCCAGAATGGAAGCTAGTAGGCTCTCTAGGTGAGATAAAGACATCGTAAGGACAAAGAGAAGAGGGACAGTAGGGGAGAAGAGCAAAGGGCAGGCGGTCCAGGTTAAGTGGACTGTCACAGAAGACTCAGCCGGGAAAATTAAACAAAAGGGTTTATGCTCAGAACTAAAAATAAAACAAGAGGGACACTAGGAAAATACATACAGTAATGATTCACACCCAGAGAAACCAACAAGAAAGAAGCATAGAAGAAGGTTAACTAATAAGTAAAGAAGAAATGTTTAGTATGTAACGAGAAGGAAGAAGCTGTTCTCATGCTCCCCACGAAAAACTTTGGTTGTGATGTAGAGACCTTTATGTTGCATTTTAGAAACATGATGGTTGATAGTAACTCCACAAGTCTTCAAATTATGTTCTTTTTCTTTCTGAGAGTAATTTGGTTTCCTCATATCTCAAATAAACTTGTTTTAAACTGTCTTTCTCATTATCCTTTTGCATAAATGGCTACTCATTATTGCATGGATAGCTGCTGACAAAATGGCAATTTACAACCAAAGTCTTGTAAATTTCTTAAATTCATTGTGTATTCTTACCTTTGTAACAATATCCTTAAAATTAACACGTTTCTAATGGTTGTGGATGAAAAAATGTATTTAGGAAGTAATCATATACTTAAAATAAAACAAAGTTTTAAATGATTAACTTTGTTGATGCTTTAATATTCAGCATCTTTGCAATTCTTTGACTTTGTAAGCATATTTAACAGAAATATGAAAACCTCAAAATTATATTGGTGAATTTTATTTTACCTGGTTTCATAATGCAAGGTGAACTTTATTTTTGTGACTATTGATTATAATAAAATTATACATAAGATAACATAAGATTATGTTTGAGTGAAGTCTAATAATTCCACCAAATTGGTGTTTTTAGCAAGCAACTGTCTCAGAAATTAAAAATATAACAAAAGGAACTAAAAAGTTACATGCTCTCAGTCCAAGAATATCATGATCCTAATTTGCTTTAACACTGGTAAATTAATTAAACTACCTATATAGGTTAATTATATGTTATTTAAATCAAGGTGGTGTACAATGTTCTTTAAATAAGTTTTAAAAGCTGATATTTAAAACTCTTTTAAAATTTGCTAGAAAAATACCTGTATTTTGATGATACTAACACAATTAGGTCCTTTTGTCTTAGACCTGTTTTTACTGCAATTGCTTATTTTTGTAAAATTATTTTGGAAATCACAAATGGGAGGCTTAAATGAATTACATTCCTTAAACTTACATTTGCATTTCACTTATATTAGCAGGGAATTAAAGTGTGAGTATTATCCTCACTTTGATTTTTAAAAATGCTATAAACTTGTAATGATCTAAATAAAATGCCACATTGAGGGTCCTATTTCCAAAAGCTGCTATGTCAAGGTTCCAAATGTGTGGTATACTGTTTTATAATCTAGGATCACGTACTTATTTTTCCCTATATTAGCTATTTTAATTTTCCTATTATTTGTAGTATGAGTTGCACTCATAAACTCATGTCTTGAACCACCATCTTAAACTCTAAAAATCAACATCTCAAGCTTTACCCGGGCTTTCCCTAGGAATTTTAACATCAAATTAATAATCTTCTGGTTATAATAATTAACTCATTTCTACTTTATCATCTCAATTATACTTATACTTCTTGAACTTACCTTGCCTCACCCTTCACTATAAAATTTTCAACCTAATTAATCCTGACCATTCAGATTCACTCTCTATGTCAAGCAGCCCTTTAAGGTTAAAACAACCCTCAGCTTATTGTCTAGTGTTTCCCTCTTTTGTAGCATTTATCACATTTGTATATCATTATAATATAAAGATGCAATTATAATTTGTTTACAAATCTGTCTCCTCCAATATACATGATCCAAGAAGTCAAAGGGAGTCCTGATTTATTGTTGTATCTCTGATAAGAGAGTTATCAGGACTTTCTTCTGCTTCCCAAGATAGTTTAATCCTACGCCAGCCTCAACAGAATGAGTCAATAATAGTATAATATTAGAGTAGTGTCAGGAATTCCCATTCACATCATTTTCCTCAAACTAAACAGGTTGGGCATAACCATAACTCAATAAAAAATTAGGTTAAAATCGTACCTAAGAACAGTAGTCTTTTTTCCCCCTCCTGTTCTTACAGCGGATAGAATCATTTTAGGCACATTTTAAACAAATAGGCCTTTACTGACTACAAGTGTAGGTAAAGCGCCGGCTACTGTATTTAACGAAACAATATTTGGCACAGTTGGTATCCGAGAAGATTCTATCAAATGCAAGACAGAAGTATTACACTAAGGTCAGGATTCCTCACAGAGTGCCGAGGAGACAACAGATCCAGCCTTGGAGCTGAGCATGAGGATCCTGAGACAAACAATAAAATGATGCAATTGGTGATCTTCAACATGGTGAAATTGTGAATACAGTTTTGGATTATTCAATTAACTGGTTCTCTAGTGACCTGAATTATTAATACACTTATCTAAGTCACTGTTCCTGTCACATTATAATCCACCATTTTTTAAGAACATGGTTCTTCTTAGTTTTATATTCAAACACTGAATACTGTAAATGAAGTGGATAAAACTCTCACAAGGCTATCCAATATACAATGGAAGAACAAAAGGAATTGTTTTCTGTCACAGATCAAAAGGTAGAAACCACATCTTCACAGCACCCCGCTGCTTCTGAATTAATGAAGCTTATTTGTGACTCATTGGACTCTCTTCCTGTCACTGCTCAAGTCACTTCCTACCACTGCTGAGGTTTTGATGCTTTAACTTTTTTTTTCTTAGACTACTAGTATACTGTTTAGGGTACTGGCACTCTCATTTAAATAAAGAATAAGTTTGAGAAGTTCTTTTCCAACTGAAATACATAGTCTATTGTGTTAACTTTCATATACAGAAGGATATATACAAGCATGAAGGACTAATTTTAATTAAATACTTATTTCTGCAAAATGTCATTAACAGATGAGAAGTGAGGCAGGAGGAATATATAAGAATTTTGCTGTTATAATCATTAAACATTAATGGAGCGTGAGAACTTATGTCAGAGCATATGAAATATGGAAATATGTAAAATATCAGTCTTTCAATTTGGGAACAGGAAAATGTTGGAAAGCAAGTTAATGAAGGGAAGGCCTGCTTTTTGGCACTCTAGGGGGAAACAGGTCACTTGTCAACGTATATTCCAGTGAGAAGGTAACAGTCCAAATAAGCTTGCCAAGTCGAAGAGGGTCAGCCTGAGAGAACACGGCCTACACCTTCTACCCCCACAACTTTCACCAGTTTACCCCTTTCCCATTCCACCACACTGCACCTTTCAAGACACTTCTTTTTTTCCTTTTTTTTACCTTCTGTACCAAGAGAGTAGACCTGCTATTAATATCCTTTCTACCCAATGCAACATTCCTCTCCTTAGTTGAAAAACCCCATTTTATAAAAGGGAGCTCTTCAATCTCACATAGTTAAAAGTTTTAAAGTGGTTACTACAGTGATTTTGTTTGAATTCATTATAGCAAAATACAAACAGCTAATCCATCAGAAAGTATGTAAATTCTATATTTCAGTTTTCTCATTTGCAACATTTGGATAAAAATTATATTTAACTCGGAGTTGATGTGAGTACTAAATGATTTAGTATGTCTAAACTATTAGAACACTGCCTGGGATATAGTAAGTTAAACAAATGTTAACTATTATTATAAACTGACTATGCAATCTGTTCCTATTCTTCCTGGAGGAAGAGAGAAAAGAGACGGTGGATACTGCATACTTGTAATAACTCAAACAAAGGTCATCAGTGAGCAAGAAAAGAACACAGAACGAGCAAATGTACGAGTGGAAATGTGAAGACTTCACGAGTTTACAGAATAAATTCACTTTTGTCTTTATATTTACTTAGGATACAATATCACAAGCTGTGCATTTTTGTCAAGTGTCTCAGTTTTATTATGCATGATTTATAGTTTTGGTAAGCTTATCTTTTTGGCAAATAAGTGTGAATTTTAAAAGTTTTTGTTTCTAGGGAATGTATTAATTGTGGTATATGTGGTATTTGGCAAAAATATCACCAAAGCACAGTGATGGTTTAGTCCCATACATAACTGAAAGCACTGAGATCATCAATGAGATTGTTCCCAATTCCACTTTGTTTCAGAAGGCTTTTTTTCCTAATCCTCATCAACCTCTTTTCTCTCTCATCTTCCTTTGTAGAGCTATTTTTCCATTAGTGTTTTCCATTCTATTTCTCCCCAGAACCTCCAGTATCAAGCTTCATTACCTACTTTATCTCCCTTGTGATTCTTCAAGATTCCCCTCTCCAAAGGAATCCCCTCTAACTATAAATAGCCATTGCAATTAATCATTAACCCTATTTCCAGTGTCTTCTGTACCGGTCACATGATAAAAACTGGTGTCCCAAGAGCCTTCCAGTGAGTTACTGGTCATTAGCCCTAGTAAGTTTTTGCTTGTCGCACTGGAGAATGTGGCCATCTTCTTTGTTTTGCAAATCTAACTCCACTGCATTCTTTGTCACTGAACATTTTTTTTTTCAGTTTCAGGTGTACAAAACAATGTAATAGTTATACATTTCACCCCTCACAAAGTGATAACCCCTTTTCCCCAATCTATTGCCCCTCTGATGTCGTATATATCCGTTACACTTCCATTGACTCTATTCTCTATACTATAGTCCATATCCTGTGTCACTGAAGATTCTTGATGACCTTCCTAATATTTTAGTAACTCGGTCTTATTCTTTGGCCCCAGATTCTCACACTAGCCCTCTTTTATTCTCTTTTTCTAATCTCTCCCTTGTAAACACAACTCAAACTCACAGCTTCAATTGTGGTCATAAAGGTCAGTCCTGTGATAGCTGTATCAACAGCCCTGTTAGGCCCGACCTCTAGGTACACTTTTTAGTCTTGCATTTCTAATTTCCAAATACCAGGGTCTACAGTCTACCCCCTCTCTTCCACCAGACAATACTACCATTTCACTTTGATGGCAACCAGTTTGAGGAAAACACTTTTATGGAATCAAATCCTGCTCTGTCGCTTCGAGCTGTATGATCTTAGACATATTATATAATCTCTTCAAGTGTAAATTTTCCAATCTTTAAAATAACAGCAACACTACATACCATAGGATGGTTATGAAAAGCATAATATATGCAAATTGCTTGACAGTGAAAGGTCATGTTGTAAATATTCAGTAACATCAGATACTAAGACTTTAATTATCATACCTATCAAGTAAATATTATTAATAAGAATTGAAATGGCTTGACACAATTCCTGAAATAAAGTGATCTTCAAAAAATGTTAAGCATTATTTATTATTCTGGCAAAACATATCAATCTGTATATCAAACACGATGGTGGCAATGTTAAAAGTGGACAGAGTCCTGAGGTTACAGTCAAGAGAACAGGTTGTAAAACTAGCTCCAAAATGGAAAGCAATGTGAATTAAGTAAGTCACTACATTCTGTGAATATTAAATCACTCACCTGTAAAACAAAAAGCTTTGAAAAATTGAGCTCCAAGGGCTCTAAAATGCAATGGCTCTATGAGTAGCTAATTCAGTATATCCAATTATTGACTCACCATCAATTCCTCCCTCAAATGTTTCCCTGCGGAGTTTTTTCTTTCTCATAAAGAAACACCCATCTTCCTAGCCACCAAAGCTAGATTTTCACACACTGCCTCATGTCTTCTTCCCTGTGTCAGAATATTATATCACCATTTAACCAGGTGCTAAAGCCAAAACCATGATTCATTCGAATACCTTTTTAAAAAATGACACTGACAAATTTAAATACTAATAGCAACTCTGAGCTTGTTGATTTACTGCTCAAAATGTTGAAGGCTTCCCATCATCTACAAAACAAAACCCAATTTCAGTGCCCAGCTTTCAAGGTTTCCCACCATCTGATCCCAACTTACCCTTTTGAGGTTATTTCCTACAACTTTCTTCAGGCATGCTCTGCCCAGCCAAACTGAAATTGTCAGTGCTCCCTACACATAGATATTTCCTTTCCTTCATATGTTCATACAATCCACTCTGCCTACATGTCCCTCCTGATATCTGAATGCCTCAATCACATTGAAGCAGGCACTGCAGGCTGCCTACTAAAAGATCCATTCTCCCTTTCCCATCTCCAGCACTACATTCATTCTCAGTGCAGTATCCCAAAACTCGCCAATGCGCTGAATACTCAGGAAAAATCAAGCCCCATTTCCAACTTCAAGGATGAGCCTTGGTTCTTTTAGGCCAATATGCAAATTCTTTCATCCTGACCATAGAGAAAGAGTGAATAGGTATCCGAGGCACTCCAATCAAGATAGATCTCAGAACTTCCTTGAAATACTGCGGTAGCGTTTCTTCTTCCAGAGCTCGTGATGCACAAGTTGTGAGTCTCAGAATTTACTCCTGCCACCCTCCTACCAGTCAAGAAAAAGAGCAGAGCTGATAACATCAGAGAGAAATAGAGTAGATGCTCTGAATGAACTATTTCTGTTCACTGTTCTCCATGAGAACTCTTCTAGTTATAGGGCCCAATAAAGTCCCTGTGTTAAGATACTTCGATTACTACTAATAGGCAAAAATATTTCAAATTTATATATATATATATATATATATATATATATATATATATATATATTTCATAACCAAATTACAATAGAATATATAGATGAAGAAAATCTCTCCTTTCAAATCACACAGCTTTTTATATGCATTTCTATGGTATTTGCATTCTACCTACTTAATGTGTTAGGGTGTATTGTGTATTTGTCGTAACTACCTCCTTAGAACACAAGCCCATCAATGCCAAATCCATGTCGAGTTGATCTTGGTATCTTTCATAATGCCTCATACATTGTTAAGATAGGATAAATAACTGTTTAATATTGAAAAACTGAACAAACGGGAGAAATCAATCTATGTAGTTATCTCCTAGAATCAATTATGTTTTAATAAAAATATAAAATGATTATGTGAGTTTTCTCTCCAGGTTATTCTTTGCACCAAGTGTCTTCTTAATCACACAAAATATTCTGAAACTCTATCAATGTGTTTTAGATTTTAAACATTTAAATGCATTAAAAGTATATATTAATATTAAATAACTGCTAACCTCTTTTTCAGCTTCAATATCTGTATACCACTCTAAATGCATAGTTTAAATTTTAAATTATATAGAAAATTGTCCCACATAGATTTTTTAAACCCTATATAATCACTTTAAAATTAAACATTTTCAAATAATTCAATATTGGACATATTGTATTTAAATAAACAATTCCTGAATTGAACATTATAAATATATCTTTTTGCAGAAACCCTGTGTCATCATGTTTTTTGATAAATCTAAAATATAGTAATGAGAATATATTAAAAGTGTTCTAGGTACAGATTTTCATTATTCAGTGATAGTAGGACTTTAGTTCTAATTGCTTTGAAAGTTTCGCTTTAAATCTTTCATATTTTCATTCATGCTAATCAACTGAGCAACTCTTTGTCATGGTTGTGGAAGCTTTTATTAAATCAAATGCTTTACTTTGTGACAAGGATAAAAAACAAATAATCCATTTGATAAGATTTTAATGATGATATTTTAAATACACTCCAACCACAAAATAATATATCAAAATGATGAGAAATGTCAGAGATAGATAGATGATAGATAGATAGATATAGATTTGGATATAGATATAATTTGGATATAGATATAGATACTAGATATACAGATACATGTGTACATTTGTTCACCGAACTAGTAACTATTTAGGATCCTTAATTAGACAATTTATTAAAGCCATATATATATAAATACTGAATGTATGCACTACATCAAATGTGTTTTCTACAAAGATATTTATTTATTTATTTATTTATTTATTTATTTATTTTTTTTATTTATTTTTTTTTTTTTAGCTGTGTCATCCTGCTACCTGTTGGCAGCTCAGCGGCTGCTCAGCTCGGGCTGGATTCGAACCGCTGTTGCTCAGAGCTCAAACTCTTGAGTGAGCTCTTAACCAACTGAGCCTTTATAAAGATATTTAGATCAAGTAAAGCTCTCTTACTTAGATATCGGTCTTTCTTTTTAATTACAGTGTCCTATACATGAAAGATCATGGTGGTAAGTTGGTTAGTACTGGTTTTAACAAAATGCTACTATTACATTCAGGACATTGACAGGGGTGATAAAGATGAATGAGGCCTGAGTATAAACAAATATTTTTATGTTCACAATGCTTCACAAGCTAGTACTGATATTGTTTTTAAAGGTGAGTTTCTACACATACACAACTGGTCACAAATCATGCATCTGTTTCATTTAAAGTGGCAACAGAGAGGACCTATGACATGTATCCCCACTAGGGTCTAGCCAAGAACTTACCAGAAATGTGTGAAACCCCACATTTCCCCCCACAGTTGCAAATGACATTACTATGGGGTCCTTTTTCCAAAAGAACTGAAAAATAAATTAAAAATGCAGACTAATTAATGTTGATTTCTATTCCTTTGGAAAATTAAATATAGCTCTGGTAGTCAGCATAAACACTGATGACTTCAGACTTTCTTATGTTATGTACTATCTATAAACTTTCTAACTATTTTACACTGAAAAACATAATGTGATTGCTTAAGTGTAATACAAACAACTTGAATATGAAAAATATATTGGCCTGTTGTATCCCCTTTATTGAATGTCTCAATTTTCCTGCATCACTAAATATTTTAAGCAAAGTTCTAAATAATTTCAAAATCGACCATGTACAAATAAAATTTTCAGCTAAGACCAAGCCTATTTCTTATTTTAAATTGTCTAAACAAGTTTCATGGTTTAGTTCATTATAAGTAGTGTTTCCAAAATTGTCATATAGAGGACAAAGTTATTTATTCATGAGTTTAATTCTAATTTCAATTAGTTACGTCCCTCTCCCAAAATGAATACATTTTTTTAAGAATCACTAAATATTCAGCTTGACTAAAAGGAACATCAGACATCTACTAGTCCAACTGCTGTAAGTTATTTCCGAGTTAATCTTGGGTAAATAGCACTACCTCTAATATGAATATCAACTGTATTATTTAACTACCAATGAAACAGAAGTGAACTTCTATTTCACCAATATTAGACTCCCGCTGTTTTTGAAAGGGCCACTAAATGGCTTGGCCTTACAAGAAAATATGGGACCATTTATGAAGAAATCTTTAGTTAGACTCTAAGTCTATCTAGTGAAGTGGTTAACAATATAGATTATGGGCCCCACTAAACTACTTCTTATGTGACCTTGACCTATTTATTACTTAACATCTCTAACCCTCAACATCTTCATCTGTAATATGAGAAAAATATCATTCCCTCAGGTTATTGTGAGGACTAAATGAGTTAGTATGTGTAAAATTCTTAGACTAGTGGTTAGTAAATTTAAAAGTGTTATCAGTATTGGATATTACCTGCAATTACAAACATCACTGGATTTTTTAAAAAGATGCCACAAGAAGTACAGAGAAAGTTCTTGCAAAAGCAAGATACCTTTCACATTCTAAAATAATTTCATTACTCACATCTTTTATTAAGGATATGATCAAACCAGGTATATGAACAATGCAAAAGATTTCTACATAACATTTTTTGAGTGAATATTTTCAAGAGACTAGTGTTAGGTTTTCAAAGTAAATCCATGGGCATTCTAGGAAATCTACACACTACTGGAACTTACAAACACTATTTATTTCATTTATGCTCATTTGCTTATTTGGGGGGAATAAAGAACCATTAATTTCATCAACTCCCAAAAGGTGCCTATAACTTATAAAGTTAAATTACTAAAATTTGAGGAGATTCAAGATGGTAGAGTAGATAAATGCTATACTTGCCTCCCAAGTGAACACATCAAATTACAACTAAATTACAGAACAATTAACCTGGAGAACCATCTGAAGTCTAGTGAAACAGAAGTTTTATAACTAAGGATAATAAGTCACTTCCAGACTGGTAGGAAGAACGGAGATAAGAAACAGCTGGTCCTACAGCCACGTGTGGCAGTTGAAAATTAGGAAAGATATCTTGACCAGAGAGGTTTCCCAAAGGAATGAGAGGCCCCAGCCTCCGACACCAGGCTCCCCAGCCCAGAAGCTGGTGCCAGGAAGAGGAGCCCCCCCACAACATCTGGCTGTGGAAACAGTGGGGATCCCAACCATCTGCATGGGACAGAAGGCTGTGGGAAACCCAGACATCCTCTTTAAGAGCCTGCACCGGCACTCACCTTGGGCTCCAGCAGAGGGATGGTGACTCTAGTGGCATCGGAGGCATATGGGAAGAGATTGAGTTGTGTACCTTCCGGGCAAGGACTGGAGGAACAACCCCCATCTTCCCTGCGAGCGACTCTTCTCTTATGCTGCTGGCAAACAGGTGTCATTTTTTCCTGTGTTGAGCCCGCCCCCACAGGCCAAATCTGAACATGATTGGCCTGGTGAGCTCTACTGCTCCACTCTGCTGACTCACTGAGACCCTCCCTCACCCAACTTGCATACCACAGAAGGCATTATTAGCAGCTGAACCTTATGGGAGCTGGCAGGTAGCAGCAGGCCTTGGAGTGTCCTGGCTTTTTGCAGAGCTACCTCAGACCCAGTACTAGTGGCAGCTGTCCTCGGTTGAAATTATGGCCCTTCCCACGCACCTCCAGGTATAGAACAAGTAGTGGTCAATGACGGATGACTTCGTAGCTCCTACCAGGTACTTGCCAGCTAGTTAGAGGCAGTGGCTGCCCTGGTCCTGCACCAGAACCCCTCTCAAGAGTCCCAGAACCAACATACTTGGAGGTTGGCTTCAGATAACAGCAGAGTACCATCCAATTAGCCCCACAAGTGGCACACACATAGGACAGTCTCAACAGGCACCAGAGCCTGCTGGAGCAAATCACATTTGTGCAGTAAGCCTCCCATACAGCACCCATAGCTGTGGATGTGGCCAAACCCCACAGCCAGTCAGCCTGAGGGTCAGTACCACCCACTGACATGCCAACAGCAATCAAGGCTCAACTATAACAGCAGAGTGCACACAAGGGACACACCTGGAGCACTCGGCTCAGGTGTTCAGGGAGACTGTGCCACTGAACCCCACAGAACCCCTACTACTTAAGAGTACCCAACCAAGACTGGGAGACATAGCAGCCCTACCTAACACATAGAAACAAACACAGAGAGGCAGCCAAAATGAGGAAATATAGAAATATGTCCCAAATGAAGGACAGAAGAAAACTCCAAAAAAAGAGCTAAATAAAATGGCAGCAAGCAACCTACGAAATACAGAGTTCAAAACAATGGTTATTAAGATGCTCAAGGAACTTAGTGAGAACTTCAACAAAGAGATAGCAAGCATAAAAAAGGACATAGGAACCATACAAAAGAACCAGTCAGAAGTGAAAAATACAATAACTGAAATGGAGAATGCACTAGAAGAAATCACCAGCAGATTAGATGAAGTAGAGAATTAAATCAGCAGTTTGGAAGACAAGGTAGCAGAAAACACCAATCAGAACAGCAAAAATTTAAAAATGAATACAAGAAAAAAAAATGAGGATAGTTTAAGACACCACTGGGACAACATCAAGAATAACAACATACGCATCATAGGGGTACCAGAAGGAGAAGACAGAAAGAAAGGGATTGAGAATGTAACTGAAGAAATAAGGACTGGAAACTTTCCTAACCTAGCAAAAGAAATAGACACACAAGTCCAGGAAACGCAGAGAGTCCCTAAAAAGATGAACCCAAACAGGCTCACACCAAGACACATTATAATTAAAACGGCAAAAGTTAAAGACAAAGAGAGGACCCTCAAAGCAGCAAGAGAAAAGCAACTAGTAACTTATAAGGGAGCTCCCATAATATTGTCAGCTGATTTCTCAACAGAAACTTTGCAGGCCAGAAGGGGTTGGCACGAAATATTCAAAGTGATGAAAAGGAAGGGCCTGTAATCAAGGGTACTCTACCCAGCAAGACGGTCATTTAGAATTGAAAGACAAATAAAGACCTACCCAGACAAGGAAAAGCTAAAATAGTTCATCACCACCAGGCCAGCATTACAGGAATGTTAGAGGGACTTCTTTAAGATGAATAAAAAAAAATTATAAAATTTAAAAAAATGTGATCACTTCTTTAGGTATATAAATGTTGAATAGCTATTGTGCACACCTGAAAGTAATATAATATTGTATGCTAACTATATTTTTAATAAAAATCTTAAAAGTAAAAACATTACTAAAATTCACTCTTTGAAAGTCTTCTAATAAATTATCTTGCTTAAAATTAATCACATTCTAACCTACACATTATAAGTTCACAATGTTACGCAATACTATTTTTCTTTTAACAGAACTGCATTGGTACAGACTAACAGAATCACCTTTCTGGTTTTCAATATAAATGTGAAAATGACTTTGTTGTGTTTATGGATATATTTACCTCATTTTTCAAACATATAATTTTGCCATGGTAATTTTCTAAAATTTTAAGCCTCTTGCCTCCAGTGTACTTATTTTTCCAAAAACTAGTGGTTTTGAGGCATGTATTTCATACAATTATTTTTCAGAATAATTTATAGTAGCCACTTAGGTGTTTGAACATTGCCAATATCACTTTCATATCTATAGGTGCAAGATGCAAATTTTAATAAACAGGAATGACTTCTGGTTTGTAAAGTCCTTTTACAATGGAATACTTTATTTGATATAATAAAGCTATGCCAGATAAAAGGAAGTAATTTATTTCACCACATACAAGCTATTAAGTCATTGACAAATTGATTAATTTTTCTGAGTTTCCATTTTTCAAACAAAAATGGAGATTCAAAACAACCTATCTCATAGGGTTGTCCTGAGAATCAAATGAGACCATGAAAGTTGAGAATTAGATGCAGTGCCTTGCACACAGAATGTATTCAATAAGTGTCAAGTTTTTAAATCAATAAAACAACCAAAGTAAATTAATAAAACAACTAAGTTAATAAATTTACCACAATACAAGAAGCAGTAGCCTGAAGACAAAAAAAAAAAGACAAAAAATAAATAAATAAAGACTATGGTTTAATTATGGAGTTAATAAAAATGAATACTTAATCTTATATGTTGAACACTTTTATAAGGATATTGTAGTGTTTTCAAAAGGAAGTAATCTGTGTGTGTTTTCAGAGATTAATAACAGCATTTATGTTGATTTGACAAAAGTCAAACATATAAGAGTATGGCCAAAGTAGTGCCACATCCTCAAGTTAAAGAAAATCATTAATGCTCTAGTGAGATATTTTCAAAAACATGCTGTTCTAATAAATGAATTATCCTGTGGATAAATAATCAACTATTAAGATATTTTATGAACATTATCAGGTCACATCAAAATTAGCTAATATAATGTTACACTGATTTACCTTAGCCAAATTCAAACAGTTAATAAAAATATCAATACTAAACTAAATCTTCCAACCCCACCTCCCTCTTTTATTGTTTAACTCACACCTTTCTGGTGATCTACTTCTTGAACCAAGTACAAGGTGGCAGACCAAACTTGTGAGCGACTAGAAGGATGGCAATTGTTTTTCCAGGCTAACTCAGGGGTAGTAAGTAATACAGGACAGATGACTTAAAGAAGAAAAAAAAAATGATCTAGAGATCATACCCTTTACATCTGTTAAATTTAAACATAAGAAAAAGCATAATTGGGAGAAAGGATTATTTTATACTCTACAAAAATTTAAAGACACTTTACATATTAAAATATTCCTCTGATCTTCTATTCTTGCACTGTAGATTAAAATTCTACATCTGTGCTATATAAATTTGGTCCCACTTTTCAAAAGACCAGCAATACAAGAATGTAAAAAATAAGGGGTTTATGCAATCATGTATGAAAAAAAGAACAGTACTTATCCAACTTGTTCACTATTTTAGTTGAATATTTTACTTTGAAACATTTTTTTCTCATTTAAAATTTATTTGCAATTTAAGTCTGAGGGAGGTTAGAATGCTACTTCCTAGCTACCTAATAGCAGTTAGCTTTCAGCAAATTCCAACTACAAAGTTATGTAACTGTAATAGTGGTTCACAGATTATTTCAGGAAAGGAAAGGGGGAAAATCTTTCCATCACTGGTTATTGTCACAAAAAAAAAAATGCATCTTAGGAAAATGCCTATGAGTGCACGGATCATCACAATATGAAAACTCTGGTCTTACTTTTAATTTACATAATCTGTAGAATTTGATTTTGTTTTCATTGCACACATTAAGCAAAGGATGTTAAGCTTTGACTCCAGTGTTAAAGATCCCCAAAGGATGAAGACATAGTAAAGGAAAAAATATGTAAGTTTGACAGTGAGACACTTCACAGATAAAAACGTATTAATATAGTTAAAACAATAATGAAACATCTATAGCACGGTCTTTAAAACAATGTTTGCATAAAGATAATATTCCTCTAACATTTAGACATTTGTAGTCAGTTCCTACATCCAGATTGTGAATTTAAAAAGCAAAATCACTTTTAGTTCAATAGGTATTGAAATGCTAAATACATAGTCAGCCCAAGTCTATGGGAAATGTGAATCCAGATAGGACTGAAGAGAACATTGGTATAGCAATGAAATTTTATTTTAAAGGCAATAACATATAATACAAAAGGCAGACATACTACAGTTATTGTTTCTTTCAGCCTTCCCAGATTTGTTTTATAATGTAACTAATTATTTAAGTGTTATTTTGATTCTGTGACATTCTATATTCACTAAATTGAGATTACTCTCTGCATAAAAAATGATGTATTTTGTCTGGTAAATTGGAAAAGTGCTCTACTCTCAGATTTTGATTTGAAATCTCAAATCGGGTCCTATGATATCAAAATATTTTAGGGTAGAAGATAACAAAAGAATAGAATTCGTATTTCAAATACCATCTGGAAAGCAAATAGAATTAAATTATTTTATATTTTATCATATTACTTGATAGCTGGAAGTTTATTGGCCATCAAACTTTTCTTATCAAAATTATATGTAGCCAGAAAATAGCCTTTATTTACTCAAACATAATAATGGTCCTAAAACTTTGTAAAAATATTTCTCAAGCAGTTAAGTAATTTCAGTAAGCTGATCCCTTAGGCTGATTTTTAGAATGTTAGATAATAACAGTTTAATTATTGGATAATACAAGAAAGCATGTAACTAATCAAAATGAATAAATGGAACATTTGAAGTCTCAAAGGGGGAACTAAGACTTAAAATATTTTAAATGAAAATTTTCCACAGGCATATTACTTAGTGATTACAATACTAGTCTGAATATCTGAAACCGATTTCATGTAATTGTGCTAGATACATGGAAGGCGTAAAACTCATATGCTATCCTACTGTATTGTCTAAGCATTCTAAATTGCCAAGATCACTTAAGAATCCAGTTGGCATTCTATGCCTGAAATGACCACTACGTATATTTCAATTATATTCCACTACTTTATCATTTATTTTTCCTCACTACTTAAAACAAGTATTTACCCAGTTGCTTCACTATGTGCATTGACTAAATCAGAATCTACAAAAATATCAACTAACTTATATCCAAGGCAGTGACATTGAAGCAATTATTAATAGTTGGCGGTGGGATCAATGTTACGAGAAGTACACGGTAACCCATATGTACTTGACTTAATGATGTTCCACTTAAAATAATTTAGTCCCCTACAAATTTTATTAGATGGGAAAGAGCAGACATCATGTTTGAAATTACAATTAATTCAATGAATAGTAAAGGCTGCCGTCTACATTACATTTGCCCTGGTAAGAATGTGAACATGACCTAGTTATAAACTTGACCAGGCAAAGTATGGGAGCACATTCAGAAAAGCTGCGAGCTACACTACAGTGAGATTTCAAGGAACAAACTCCAATTGTTAATTTATGGAGAAGAAGTAATAAATGAAACAAACTGACAATTAGCTTCTATCTTTAATTTTTTTAAAATTTATCTTATAGCTTGGGTGCCAAAGTGACCTTATAAGCGATGGGCATACAAATCACAGTGTTTGGGAGAATGCAGTTGAAAGGAGTTTACAGTTCACGTGTATTACGGATATCAGCACACTGACAGCGAACATGGGACCTGCGGCACAGCTCCAGTTGAGTGGCTGGGCAACTCACAACCTCTCTGAGCATCAGCTTATTCCCCTGGTAAAACGAACAAATATTATTCTACTCTATGTTAAATCAAGCAGCTAATACAGCTCATTTACAGTCATTATTTTTCCTTTCTCCCTCCCAAGACAAAATCACTACATAGAATTTGGTACACAACATGCATTTCTATACATATTATGCAGCCATATACAATATGTAACTTTGATTTGCATGTTTAAGACTAAAATAAATGGTTTTAAACTCTTATAAACATATATCTGGGAATAGTAATTAAGATTGTTGCCAGTTATTCATTATTTTAAAAAATGCTGCATTTGAACTTTTTTTTTAAGGTATTCTAATACACAAGTGAATTTCTTGTAAAACCTAAGAGTGGAACTGTTTGATTATTGACTCTTCATATCTTTAAATTTACTAGATATTACCAAAGGGGTATCCAAAGTGTATATAATGATTACTCTCACAAGAAATGCATACTAACACTACTTTGCATTCCTACCAAAACTAAGTAATGCCAAATCTTAATGTCCATCATTATGAATACTACGAAATGACATGCCACTGTTTTAATTCACATTTCCTAATTATTAATAAGATTGAGAATGTTTACTTTCCTATGAGTTTCCTCTTTTATAAGCTGCCAGTTCATATCTTTCAATCTATTTGTTTTTCTGTTGGGTAGTTGGTCATCTATTGTTGCATTATTGGCTTTAGCTAAATATTAATATGCTGGGGGGAAAAAAAGCACACGTGAAGCAACTTCCACATTTTACTAACATAATTCCCCTATTTATCCATTGTGTAGAAGCTAATTCACATTACAGAAAAATGCGTTGTAGCGGAACAGACTATACTTAATTGTCTGGTGCCAACTAGGTATTGCCCACAACTCAGAGTGCAGCACAGGAAACTCCCCAGGCAGGTTCAGGTCCTCATGGAAGGTTTCATGGAGTTTGGCCTGTAATGACAGCTTGGATTTGCATAACAAGAAAGGATTAAATACATATGCTGCCTCTGGGAGGGTGCTGTAAGTTACAAGACCTTAACAAAATAGAAGATTTATGTTTGAATTAACAAGGTGTGGTGAGCTTACGGAGGGCCTCAGAAGTCAGACAGACAGTTCACATTCATTGAATAAGAAACAAAATGCAGTTATGGAATGAGAAAGTGCCATGAGAAAATACCCATTTAGAGACAGTAAAGAAGATGTGTGTTGTTCTATGCTATATGAAGAGCAAGGTTATCAATACAACATGACAGTCCTTTCTTCAGACCTGTTTGAGTATAGACTGAATCACCTTTGCATAGGTTGAATACAAATACAAATCCTTTAAAGTGCTAAAATGAATGTATTCACGGCCAACATTGTGTAAATGAAGTTGACCTGCAGTGGGCAAGCATACCTTTCATAATCCAATTTTACATGAGTTATACTTCAACTAATAAGTATAGTAATTTATCCTATTATCCATTGACATGATCTCTTTTTTGGTTGCTCATGGAGAAAATGACATTTAATTGACAAGGTTGAAAAATGTACATTTTCACTCTTGAAATTTACTTATACAGCCATCTAATATACTTGTTGATCTTCTACTAAAATTAATACACTTAGAAGACAGGGCCTCTGTCATTCATTTTCTTTAAATTATTCAATTGCCTGGCATTGTCTCTTGCAGATAGTGCATTCTTAATAAATAAATGATTACAAAATGAATAAGGAACAAATGAATGATGACCTATGACTACAAATACCAATAACTGACTAATGCTAAATTATCTATGGCCAAAGGAAAAACATGTGTACATCGACTTATCACGTAAACCAGAAAGGGCTTGTTAACATATTATACCTCATCCCCTGTGATGGTTAAATTGTATGTCAGTTTGGCTTAGCTATGGTGTTCAATTGTTTGGTCAAACACTAATCTAGATGTTCCTGTGAAAGTGTTCGTAAATATGATTAATGATCTGGAGTCATTGTCTTTAAGCAAAGTAGATTACCTTCAATGATGTGAGTGGGTCTCATCCAATCAGTTGAAGGCCTTTGAAGAAAAAACTGAAATTTCTTGGAGAAGAAGGAACTCTGCCTCAAACTGTAACACAGAAATCCTGTCTGAGTTTCTAGCCTACTGGCCTGTTCTACAGATTTCAGATTTGCCAGCTTCCACAATCATGTGAGCCAATTCCTTAAAATAAATCTTCTTATACACTACTGGTTCTGTTTTTCAGAAGAGCACTGACTGATTTAACCATCTCCCTCAGAAAAAAAAAAAAAGAAAAGAAAAGAAAAATACCAACATTATTAGAAAAAATTTAGACAAGACAGGTCCTATTTTAAGACATTATGTTACTATGTACATGTATGTTTGCATATACACAGGTTTAACAAAGATTGATCCAACTTTTGAACTAACGTCAAATAATATTCTAGTAAAAATATTTTAACTCAGTGATATTTGTACAGGGTTTTAAACTGGTATTGATGGAAGTGTAAACTCATTAGCTTCTTCTATTGAAGAAGAAAAGAAGAATGTAATCACAGCAGGCCCCCATCTTTTCCTGACCACACTCTACATCAGAGGTAATCATCACTTTTGGTCCCTACAGAGTTCTAGGTGTGAATGAGTGCTGAGGGTTCCTGGGGCTATGCACACACAACACAAATGATTCACATGATTGCTAAAATTCATGCCTTTCTCTTAACAGTTTCATTATAAAACACCTAACCAGTAAGCACCTGTCATACTCACTCTTGAAACAGTTTTAAGGCAACTTTTCTTTGAGATAGATTAAACATAGTTTTTATAGGAGTGTTTCATCTCTAGGACTATTATAAAAATGGCTCTAGTGGCTTTTAATCCCTAAAACCAATGATAATCATATTACTGGGCACAATTCTAAATACGTATTTAGCAAAAAAATAATTAATTTTCCAAACTATGAGTTTTTTGGGGGATGGTTAAAGAAAACTTTTGTTTTACTCATTTTTTACACTTTAAAAATCCTGTCTTTTACATCTAAGTTATTCTAAATCCATATTATTTCTCCGAGTTATATAACTAGTTTCCAAGGGGGAAAAATCATTAAAAAATAAAGCTTCTCTTTTTACACAAGTTGAAACATTACTGCCAACAATAGGTAAAAGAAAAACAAAACAAAACAGGAAAGAGAGACACATGACCTACAGATATGTAGTACATATACTTAAAAAGAGTGAAAGGGAAAACTACAAAGTGAAAACATCCCCCACAAAAGGCCATGCAACCATTTCTTATGGTTCCTGCACTTGTAAAATGCAGGGAATTTCTGAACAAAAGAGAAACTGTGGTATCTTACTATTCTTGAAATATCCCAATAAGGGAAGATATAAACAGGCACACAAATTACCAACATCATGTAAAAGTTATTAGTAAGTCAGTATCACACCAGGGACAGAATGTATTACATGTAAATAAATGTGTGTTTCTACAATGATGTAGCTAATTATTACCACGAAGGACATTAAGAGCAATAACATGTGTGGAGGGCGAGTCCTGGAAGAAAGCCTACTTACTCTTTATGACTGTCCAGATCATTAATGTGGCTCCAAGAAGACAGAGAACACAAGTCTACCAATGTCCATTCTCGCCAAGAGCCATGGATAATATGGGTACTGCAAGTGGGAACTAAACTATATGTTTCAGGAGGACAAGAACCATATGTTTTGTAACCAACATATACACAGGGCTTAGTAACATTTGTTTACTGAATGAAAAAATACTGTCAGCCTCACATGACCTCAGATTTACAGAGATTTTAACATGCAGATCTGGGTTATGAGAAATGAGAGGAAAGGCCGTATTCCCGAAGCCTTAAAAGTGAATGTGCAGTGGATGTGCTGGATTCTGGTTTGAGGACGTGATAAACCAGACTCTCCTTTGACCCCCCACTCTCCTAATTAGCATGGGCATATAGGCCATAGTTCCTAGAATCCCTCCAGTCCTTTCAGTTTAATCATGCTTTTAGCCATTTTAGGCTACTCAGTTCCAAGTTACGAGCAAATTTTCAGCTCATGAAAAAGCCACGGAGGCTAATATTCAAAGTGAACCTAGATGTGACCCAGGACAGTTGCTGACACAGGGAGTATCTCACACGAGATGGGCAAAATCCAAGTCACTCTTAAGCAGTATTCACTCCTTTATCAATTACTGAGGATCTTCACATCACTGATTTAGACCCCCTGCTTGAAAAAGAGAATAAAATACAAAATTCCTGCCCTCTAGAGCTCACAATCTAGTGGGCATGAAGTACAAGCAAGCCGTGAATTATGATACTTTAAATGGAGATGTGATAGTGATACACACAGGCTGTTATGAAACTCAGAAAAGGCTTCTTGCATGGGGTTGGGGCAGGCTTCCTTGAATTAACATTTGAATTGAGCCTTGAAGGACCCACTGGAATAAACCAAATGATGGAAGGTTAGTCACTCCATGTGAATGATATAGTGTCTGCCAACATCAGGCCATGGGATTAGGAAACACAAAAGCAACAAAATATGTTGCGCAATTTTCAAAGACCAGTTCAGCAGGAGTCTAGTACCCTGGATAGCTCCCTTGCATCAAAGGCAACTGGAAAACAGTTCTAGCAGATTGGAAGGGGGACTGGAAGATATCCAGAACTTCAAATTTACCAATCTGTCCCATACTGAAATTATAACTCTTTGGTTTTTAAAGTACCTCATCCATCCCTTTCCTGCATTAGACTTCTGGGGTTGTTTTTTCTATCATCATCCAATGAACCCAACATTCCTTAGAAATACCCTGGGAGGCAATTCCTTCCTTCTCCTTGCTAACAGTTAGCAGTGTAGGATCTTAATCTCTTCCTGTTTTGACAGCCTTTAGACCTGGGACCCTCACAATTCCCCCAGAGATAGTTCATACTACACTCTCCCTCTAATCAACCCCTAGACCCTTCCACTGTAGAGTGCTTTGTCATTTCAGAATACCACTATATTTACACCTTGAGGTATGCTGTAGGAAATATGCTTTCAAGTTGATTTTAGCAATAATGTTGTTATACATTTATATTATTGTTGTGCATAAAATTTGTACTGTTTTTTGATGGCCCATTTTAGTAATCTATACTTCATTTTTTAATCCTATAGGAGGTGTATTCTAACTTTGGAGTAATTAATTTATTAATGTATACTTTTAGTGTTCTTGAGTCTGTTTATACATGAATATAATATTAAAAACTGAAAACAAAATCAAATAACTATCCTTGAGCTATCTGACCAATAGGTAACATTCTTTTGAATGTTTAGGAATCTGATGTACACACCTATCATTTTGTTATCAATAAGATATTTTGAAACTTTACCTGTAGTAAGTTATTCTTAGTCTCCATTTCCACTACTGAATTCGATTTGGTTTAAAGTCATTTTCTTCCTTTTCCTAACCATCTCATCTGATGTTTCTGGAATATCTGTATGCTTTTCTGCCTTCAAACTTTCCCTGAATGCCCAGAAGAATACTGAATATTATTTATAAAGGAGTACTACTGAGTAACCATAGTTCATATATTCAGAGTTAATGCTCTGATCATTTGTATATCTATAAATAACCAAAAACCAACCAAACAAACATAAAAGTAGTTTCTAAAGGAGGAATTACCTAGAATGTTAAAGCCTACATTTGGATTTATTTCTTCCATGTCTTTATTCACGTATACTTGTTTGGTCTAATTTGCAAACCCGATAAAGGTTTCTGATAGTTATCTCCTACTGTTGTAAAAAATAAACATACAAAAAATAAAGAACCCACATACACACAGCAATAGCAACTCATTAACGGAATCACAGTTATTTACCTATTTCTAGGAAAGAGCTAATTGCAGTGAATAGGCACATAAGAAATATGACACGCTAGCCTAAATTTGGTTGTTAATTAAGGTATATTGCTAAGACACCCAGAAGAGTTGAATTAGGGTAGTACACCTGGCTTAACAAATACTTCTTGAACACAAGAATACCACTAGGTTTCAACAACAAATGGGAAAAATTAGAGGAGGCACCGTACCATCTGGAGTGTGTTTCTTCAGCTGTTCTACATTCCAAACATATCATGTTCAAATAAGGTTATGAAGGAGAATGGAGGAGAACCAGATCATCTTGAATTAACAACTAGCAAAGGAGAAACAGGGAAATACTAAAGAATTCACATGCACATTCTGTATATATCTGTATACACATATCACATTTGGGTACCAAACAAGACAGGCAAGAATGCATTTCATTTGTTGTGGATTACCCTGTTCAGGAACCATAGGAGGCACATTCTTTTTTAAACAGAATGACTTATACAAAATAAGCATTTACAAAATGTGTGTTGTCAGTGATGATGAATGAGGTAGCTCTATAGTGGGACACAGCCAGGTAAGGGGAGATAACATGTAGCAAAATGAGGCAGTCTGGTGATGGCCAGAACCCAGAACTAGGCTAGCAGCGCGGTCTGGGAAGTGCCATAGAGACCCAGCCGTAAATGCTCCAAAAAGTCCAACCAGCCTGAATATCTGGAGGTATGGCAATATGCCCTAAGTAGTTGGCATCGTCGAGGTTCAAGAGTGAGTCCTGGAAATTTAGCATACCTCTAGCAGCTGGCAATGTTTAAAGATTCAGGAAAGTGGTATTTTAGGAGCAGTGTGCTGGCATATAAAAGGACTCAGGAAATGAGATGATTTCAGAGGGAGGCTCCCAGCCTTGAAAGAAACAAAGAAGGCTCTGTCAAAAAAGCCTTGCTCAAACAACAGGAGAAATAATAATAATTTATTAAGGTAAGTAATTTACCAAGATGCATGGAAAAATATTAGGTGAGAGATGAGTTTCAGTTATAATAAAGAAGCATACTATACATATGTTATAACATTAGAGCTGACATCAAGTGTGGCTTAATGTTAAGTCCCAAAGTGTTGGAGTAGAAACCAGTCAATCTTCCCACTATATAGGAGGATTGGTCCTGATTCAGGGGCACGGTGAGGGTCCAGTTAATGATTAAATTATTCCAACAACAGAAACAGATTTTGATAAAAGCTACAAAATAGGCAATATCTGAAATACTCAGTTAAACAACCAATTATTTTTTTCTTCTTGATATAATGCATCTACTGTTATTCATGTTATTGACTGATTTCATCAATATAAAATATATAACTCCATACAGTTAGTCTGGTAGAGGGCTTCAGGATCATCAAATTTAACTTCGATTAGCCACTGACTTCTACAGAATCAGCCTTTAAATATTTTCTTTGTTATAAACATTTGAACACTGATTTAACCCACATTTAAATAAATGAATTGAAGAGGAAATGCCAAAAGAAACTAAATTGATATCGCCTTGTGATATTTCCTTCTCACGGCAGACAAACCGGATTAATAGACTGCACCTAAGATCAACTTGGCTTAAGCAAGGTACTCAGAACTGAGTGAAACTTTCCAGAAGATAAAGATAAGCTGTGTATCTCCAAATATGGAGACTATCTAGTGTTTGAACATTTTCTACATGATGGCACTCATTCTTGAAATTATACTCGTCACAACTTCAATTTCCACTGAGTTGGGAGATTCTGACCAGATATGTAAGAGAATTGTGACTGAGTGGTACTGAGGGTACAAAATATCAGTATTGAAAAAAACAACAAGAAGGTGGGAGCTTTAGCTTTTCAAGTCCTTCATCACTTCTTCCAATTATCCAAGAAGCAACAACAGCATCATGGAAGATGATGGCAACAGGGCAGATAATGCACAGATAGTGCTGGGCCCTAAGTTACATCAGGAACAAAGAGAAGCCACACTCCTTCACACTTTGTCTAATGATTTCATAATTTCTGCTTCATTGTAATAAAAAAAAATCAAACTCTGGTTTAGATAGCTTGACAGACCATAGCAAAGTCTCAGTTTCCTCGTCTCTAAAATATACATGAAAACATCTTTATAATATTAGATGAATCACATGGCATAACACATATAAACTGCTCATCATTAGGAAGTGCTCAGCACATTGTAGCCATTGCTGTTGTTGCTTTAAAAAATATGTCATTGTTTGCAAAGTAGAAGGGAAAGCAATACCTATATCACATATAGTATGTTCTAGGACTCTATATGAAAGTCTTTCTTAGAGTGTCTTTCTTTGGAAAAACATGAAACATCCATAGAATGAAGGCATACAGTTATCCAAACAATATTTATTGGATATCTAGTATGTATTGGGCAATGTTAATCCCTGATGATACAATACAGAACCAATTACAAAAATAAACATTAAGAATAAAATTACCATAAGTACCACAAGGTAGAGGAACATGGAAGTAAAACAATATATAATAGGGTAACTGGTGTAGCAAAGGAGGCCAAGAAGGGTTTCCTTAAGGAAGGAAGGGATGAGCGAGAATATATCTATAACAGAGAGATAGATGGTGGTAGCCGGAAGGGAAAGAGAGAGGCAAGAAGTGAGGCAGAGAGGGAGGAGGGGTGAAGGAAAGGGAGTGAGAGGGATACTAAAATATATACAGGATGTGGACACATTATCTATAATCTTGAAAGATGTAGAGATGTGATCTAAAATTTATTTCAGCAATAAGACTTCTAGAACACTCCATGCGTGTGATACTATTATTGTACAGCTAAAATAACTGTAATCTTATACAAATAAAGATGATTACTACATGCCAAGACCAAAAATATCACATAAGAGTCAACAAAACTAAACAGAAAATGATCAACCTTTGTACACTCTGCATATTTGGGGCTTTATAAATAACTATCAATAAAGTCCAGCCTGAGTCATTACTATCCTGTTAAATTCTACTTATGCATTGCTTCCCCAATCAACAGCAAATATGCGCACAGGGATTACAAAGTCACTGAAATTTTTTAAAATAAAGTTAAGATGCAAATCTTCTGATGGAGAGAGTAACATGGCATCTTCCAGGTCTAAATAGCTAAACTTTAGCTATTTCTACCAGTCGAAGAAAGTACTTAGATACACAATGGGCAGAAGACACAGCCTTCAGGTTTTGGTGTACAATACTCTAGGTATGTGGTTCTCAAACGTTAGAGTGCAGAAGAGTCACACAGAGGACCCCATCCCAGAGTTTCTGATTCAGTCAGTCTGTGGTGGGATTGGCATTTTAACAAGTTCCCCAGAGCTGCTTCTCAGGGAACCAAATTTCAAGGACTACTGCTCTAGGTTAAGAATTTGCCATTAGAAAATACGATATTTCCTTATAAATGAGCTTTAGATTTTATTGAGTTCCAGAACATAGTTATGGTATTCAAATATTTTAATCAGTTAATCGAATTTAAAAATTGCTAATGCTATATAAATAATGCAAAACCAAAAGCTGCATTTTAAGTTAATCTAGGTACCGGGCCACAATTTGGTGCAACAATAAACTTCGTCTGTCAAATATCTAAGCAGATTGCTTAAAAAAAGTTTTTTAATATCATACCATAGATCCAGGCACACGTTTTCAACCACCATTTCTTTTGCCGTTTTATTGGGCCCACATGAAAATTCTTAAAATGAAATATGGTCATATTAAAATAAAAATGGATGGCAATATCTTGGTACTGTATCCGCTGCAGTTTAGACTGATCATTTTTACGCTTTGTTATATTTAGTTTAAGCTACATGTTGAAGTATGTTTCTTTTGTAGTGTTTTTCATCAATCTCCCCATTTTTTCACACTGCTTATCTCATCCCAGACTTCGTATTTTATTGTTAACTGATATAGTGAAGATACTATTGCTGATAGGAGCATATGTTCTCAATATAAAGCGAACAGATTTTGTCACTATTCAGTAGGGAAATCATGAAAAAGCTGTCAGTCATACAATAAGAGAGATTACATTATCAAAGCGATATACCTGTGACATACAGTCCAAAACCAATCTCAAAAGAGACCAATTAACAGATAGCCCGGTTTGTACTCTGACTACCTTGGAAATCATCCCATTCCTGCACGAATAAGAAATTGGTGATTTAATAGGTTTTTCAGTTTTGTAATAACTCTTATCTATTCGCTGTCAACAAAAAATATATATGAAAATCTTTTAAATCAACTAAGCTGAAAGTAATTCTACTCTGTTATTTACTGAAAGTCATATCTAATATTTGTACTATTTCTTTACTGTCACCATAGCATACTTCTGGAGTGTCATATTGAACAGACAGGCTCAAAGGCAATTCAGATTATTTCCCCTAGTATTCTTAAAATTGGGAAATGCAAACAATTTTGTGTATTTACAAAAACAAACATATATACAAACAAAAAATAACTAAGTTCATAATGCTTACAGACAGGACATTATTATTATTATTAATGTTCCTATTATTAATACAATCTATTTCCCAGAAGATAGTTAAAATATCTTTAAAATTGTAACTACAATCTAAAATTGTTCCCCACAAGCTCTACAACTTCATTATAGCGCTATAGCAATGGAAAATAATGTCAGGATAGATGAACTACTATGTGGATATACTCTAATTACTTAAAATAAAAGCATGATAGAAAATACATTATTTAATGGGTTACACATTTTGTATGAAGAATAAAATATTAAGCATTCCACAAATGCTCACTATCAATACAGTTGTGCTCTTATATACCTCATACTTTTTTTCCTTTAGAGCAAACCTAAGGAGGACTGGTTAAGGATGTACCCCAAATACCTTGCTATAAAGAGTTTGTATGTGCCACTTTGTTATTAATACCAAATTCAACACTTCAGTGTGATGTGGTGTACTTAAAAATTTTAAGTATTGTTTACAAATATACACGTATGTCGAGCATTTCGATCATTAAAAGACAATATAAACTCAAAGATTTATCTTCTATGATATAAAAATATGTAGTCAGAATTAATTCCAAGAATAGAGTTTACATCAAAAGCAGGCTCACGCTGCACTTGGCACAACAAATTCAACCACTTTGCAATATCTAAATCTATTGCAAAACAAACTTATCTTCCTTTCTACCTCTGGTTCTTTTCTATAATTCTGAGATGCATTTTCTACCTCATATTCTCAGCTATAAGCCACTAATCCTATATATCCTTTAAGATCAAGACCAAGCAAATCTTACTTTCCCCTAAAGCCTTTCCCCTAAAGCCTTTTCAAACACAACCCAGTACCAAAAGTTATTGTCAGTGCTCTGAACTCCTACAGCCCTTATTAGATATGCAATCTCTTTCTGGCATGGGCAGTTAACTCTGCTCAAGCATGAGCATCCGATTCCTCCCAACTGGAAAGTAAGCACCTGGAGGGCAAGGAGCAAGGGAGTCCTAGCTCTCCATGCCTAGGGAGTATGCTGCCTGTGACAGGCCATTCGTTATCAGTGCTATGCTGAACAATAAAATGCCATCAAGAGTTGAGTAACTATAAAATAGAATACATTTGTTATTTTCCACATCATGACTTTGTTGCAAATGTACATCCTATAGTATCAATAATATATCACTAACATAATAAACAGTTGCTGATTCTCTGGCAGTGTCAGAGAACAAAATATTTATAAATGTGACTTTTTAGTGATGGCAATAATACAGTTCATCAAATATATTTTAAAATTTCAATGATTCAGGAAAGTTAATGTAGCAACACTCAGTGGGGCTCTCAGGATAAGTAATAACAGGGAACTGATAAAACTGCACATGCTCCAATGTTGAAAATTTATTTCGCACCAATATGAACATAACCCAATCAAAATAACCCATCCTTGACTCTGCTTTGTCTTCTAAATGAACAGAACTGGTAAGGAAAACTACTTGCGCTCTGGAGAGGAAACAAACAGCATCTTTTGATCAAAATAAGGAGCCCCTTAATTAATACCAAAGGAAACCAAATCACTGACAATAGGCTGACTAGTTTACTTCTTTTTCTTTTCTGTGAAATTATTGAAGGGGTGGTTGCAACACAGAATTTCAATGTTTTAAAAACACTGCGCTTGACAGTCCATAGAGACATCCCAATTTAAAATGACACTGCCCTACTATCTCAGTCACAACCCAGTCATGGGTTCTATAAAAGCACAAGGTTGCTAACTTTTAAGAACAAACAAGTTTGCTAACACATAGTTGGTAGACGCTAAGTCATCTCTAAGATTCAAGTTATGCCCTTGGAATCTGTGCCTGTTCAAATAGAAAGTGAAACCAAAACAAACCGTTGTAGCCTAGATTAATAACATTTTACATTTTTTAGTAGCTAGTTTTTAATCAGTAGTAATCAATATAAACTCAGCTATGTGTCTCTTTCTCTTTCCTTCCCAAAGCTTTTAATAAAACCAGCTTTCTAGTAAAATATGTGTACATCATTTTTAATAGCCTTTCTTAAGGTTAAGTGTGGGGTTGGAGGGTATGTGTTACCTTTCAGTGAGAAAGTAGTGAACTATAAAGATAACAGAAATGAAAGCTGTTGAAACCAAGTAGGTACGTTCTGTCCTGTGGGCCTATTGATGGCCTGAAGAGTTAAGAAGAGTGGAGAATAAGTACACAAAAACATTAAAGCGCAAGAGAGCTTCTAAGAGAATCCTAAGAAGCCTTCTTTCCACCTGTAAAAGACAAGTGATTTTCTGACTTCCTTGCATATTCCAGGTCTTGACGACAGAAAGAGAGCAGGGGGAAAGCAGAATTGCTTCGAGAAATTCTTATTCTGAGAAATAAAAAGGGGGAGGTGGGAGAGAGGAGGAGAGAGAAAGGAGGAGAGAAGGAGAGAGAAACAAGCTCAAAATACAATGAAGGAAACCCCGAGAAATTTCACAACTCTTGGCCATAAATAGCCTTTCTTCTCACTCCGGATACCTCCTCCTTTACATCAGCAAAGCTCAGCCTCCACGCAGAGAGGCACCATTCACAAAACCCTCCGTCACCCTTGTGCGCGCCCCTACCCCTAGATGGCACCGCGCGTAAGTCCCTGGGAAACGAGCCCAGAGATGAGAGGGCCCAAGGGGCCACCTGCGGTTTGGGTTCAGGACTAATTTTCTTTTCAGGTGAATCAACGCATAGTCAGGAGCTCTAGCCACAAGAACAGGCACACACCCTGCCTGGAACCACTGACACGCCACCACAAAGCAATGTGTTCACACTAAGTCGCTGCTGTTCCTGCTGTCGCTGGGGAGGGTCTTGCCTCCGATCCAGGAAGCTAGCGCCAGAGGACAAGCAGGCGAGGCAAGAGGCGGTCCCGGCGCAGGCACTGCGGCTCCACTGGGAGCCCGGGGCTCCCAGCCCCCTCCCTCCTCTCCCTCCTCCTCGGCGCCACCCCCGCCCGGGCGCCCGCAGCAGCCCCGGGCGCCAGCACCGGCCGGCAGCCCCTACCTGCGGGACACGGGCGGCGATGGAGGGGAGCGGCACGGAGCCTGAGCCAACTCTTGCCTCCTTGGCCGGCCACGTTCCGCATCGCCCCGGAGCGGCGGCCGCGGCCCCGGGAAGCAGAGCGCTCAGGAGCCCGGAGGAAAAGGCCACGCAGCGCGCCAGGAGTCGCGGGCCGGCAGCGAGCGAGCGCGTCCGCCTCCCTCCCACCCCACCCGCAAGGCCAGGTCTCCGCGCCACGCGCGCTGGGCCCACAGCCGTCTCCCCAGGCCTGGGCGGGGGCTGCTCGGGGGCGTCCTGGGCACGGCGCGGTCACCTGCCCGGCGGTCAACCCGGTGTCCGCCAGGGGCCGGCCCCGGTGCAGCGGCGACACGACTCGCGCGACCCTCCGGGTGCGGGGGCCACCGCGGGCGTTACTACCTTGAAGGCTCCTCGCTGCTTGTTAAGGCTCCTCCTGGGCACTCAGTGATTTATGTCTTCGGGGCACGGGGGTGTCTTCCCTGGACCCCCTCCTATGCCCTCCCTTCCCTTTTCGGCTGTTGGGCTCCTTCTCTCCACTCCCAGTTGCAGAGTCGAGCTGCGTTATTTAATAATCCTGCTGCTCTTCCTTGCTTGCGCCAGCAGAGCTACTCTGCCTGAGCCACCGCTTCCCAGTCAGTCATGTTAGAG
>NW_017732528.1:124579-127558 GCF_001890085.2 Hipposideros armiger | reverse complement strand
TGTTAACATTTTTAATAAACAATATGGGTATTGAGATAAGAATGAGTTATTAAATCTCCATGTAATTATATGTTTCAAATATGGCTGTCACAAAATATCCTGTCTTTATTAACTTCTTACAGAGATGTTGAAACCATTCTGAGTGGTAAGGATTATGTACATTCTTCTTGAACCTGAGCAGACAGCTATGGCTGTCTCCACCAATAGAATATGGTAAAAATAACATTATCTAATTTCCTAGGCTAGGTCATAAAGTTGGCATTGATTTTCTCCTTGTTCTCTTGAGATAATTGCTCTTGTAACCTAGCCACCTGCTGTAGGGAAGCCATGTCAAGGCCCACATGGAGAGAAACTGATGACCCCAACCCTCAGCCCCCTCTGACAGACTTTACATGCAACCAGCACCAATTTGTCAGCCATGTAAGTGAGCAATCTTGGAAGTATGTACATCCTCCAGCTCAAATCTATCCACTACAGCCAGCCATGTGGAGCAGAGGCAAGTGTATTAGTTTTTTATTGCTACATAACAAATTACCACAAACATACTGGCTTAGAATAAACACAAGTTTAGTAGGTTACAGTCTGTAGTTCAGAATTCTTGCAAGGTGTAGATAGTTCTCTGCTCAATATCACAATCCTGAAATCAAGGTGTTACCAGTCTGAGTTCTCATCTGGAGGCTCTGGGGCAGAAATAAGCTTCTAAGCTCTTAATAATAGTTGACAAAATTCAGTTCTTGCACTTGTAAGAAAGAGATTGTTTCTTTAACACATGGCTCCCTCCTTCAAGCCAGCAATAGCTGGTTTAAATCATTCTCATGCTTCAAATACTTGAATTTGCCATCTTTCACCAACCATAGAAAACTCTCCCACTAGACCATAAGCCAACGGTGAGCCATGACTGACTTACTACTTCTCATCATATCCCCAGTGCCTAGTTGAAGCAAAGTAATGGGTGAAACAAGGGGTGCTGCATATGAATGAAGCTTTACTCTCTATCACTTCCTGAAAATTATATGTAATGGAGAAGCCATAGTGTTCATTATTCCTTCAAGAGCCTTTATTTTCCTCCAAACTCTTGGCAGTCTTTTGTCTTTGACTATCTTTTATAAGTTATCTTTCTTCTGAACTGACTCTAAAAGTAAAAATTTTAAAGTGAGGTAACTCTTCCAAACTAATTTTACAATGCTAGCATTATCCTGATACCAAAACCAGGCAAGGATGCCACAGGAAAAGAAAATTATAGGCCAATATCCCTATATGATAAACATAGATGCAAAACTCCTCAACAAAAGACTAGCAAACCAAATTCAACAATACATTAAGAGGATCACATACCATCATAAAGTGGGTTTTATTCCAAAGATGCAAGGATGGTTCAAAATCCGCAAATCAGTCAATGTGATATACCACATTAATAAAATGAAGAATAAAAAATCATATGATCATATCAATGATACAGAGAAACCATTTGACAAAATTCAACATCCATTTATGATTTAAAAAAAACCAACAACAACCTCTCAATAAAGCAGGTATAGAGGGAACATACNTATATTGCATACTTCAAAATTACACATTAGACCAGATATTTCAAGGGCATTTTTGGTAACTACAACTGGTTGTAATTTTCACACTCTCAATTGCATTCAAAATTATGGAGAACCATGACAATCTGTCAATTGCCTTTACTCATTAAGGTATTAAATAAAGCCAACATTTCTCGCTTAATTTTTAAACAGTCTTGTTTGCCAAATAAAGTCTAGAATTAATATACACTAGACTAAAAAGACACATGAAAATATATCACCTAACACACATTTCTAAAAAGTTCATTTCATTTTAACTATTTTGTATTTTTTGTTGAAAAAAAATGTACTATACACCTCATGTACAAATTATAATGAACAACATTTTAGAAGTTAAGTAAATGAATTATCCTCTTTTAAGATTGTTTAATGTTTCAAGTAGAATTTCTCACATTGCTACACTTTCAATGATACAATTTTTGTTGTGAATGGAAAACAGCAAGTTAATGACTCTTTCCAATTTGTTCATTTTCATCTTTTATGCTTGCTGTTGTTTGGTTCCCAAGTGCATTTAACTGGCAAGTTCAATGAAGATTTGGCATTGCACCATTTGACGAAAGCAGAAAAATTAGGTTGCCAATTACATATGTGCCCCTTATGTGCACTGAATTCCCAATGAAGTGATGTGCCAAATTAGAAATTCTTCAGTAGTGGTACCTAAAAATGTTAAATTAGTGCCTAGGGAAGGTTAGGGAGATAATATTTTTTTATCTAACCTTAATACTATAATGAAATCCATAAGATATTTTAGAAAGCGAATTAACTTTAAAACATTTGCAAACAATATTTGTAGATGAAGTATCAGAAAACAAATGTAAAAGTTGCATCTCTTTTTACTGTCCTGGCTATTTTATCAGGTTTTTTATTTATTTCATACCCTATCATGCTTTTCCAATCATTATGAGGAAAGTTAGATGAATGTCACTTCTCCCCTTTGCTATAAACTAACAGTATAAAAGAAGTTTTTAAAAATACATAAATACGGTATTAACATATGGATTTCTTCCATATTACTAAAAGGTAAATTGTCTGTTTATAACAACTGTTGTAACATGAAAGTGGCATTATGGATGTCTTAGAACACCAGGAGTCTTTATTGAAGACTGATGCTGACACATGCACTTAGTTCAAGATCAAGGAATGATGAGAAAGTGTGGGCTAAAAGACAGGGGGGGGGATAGCTCAGCTGCAGTTCAGGGTCCAGAGAGCACAGTAAAAACTCTTAATATGACATTAATTGGGGAAAACTACTGGTACACAGGACACAGTAGATACAAATTTAGATAGAATTATTTTTCAGACTACTTGGTAAATTGCCTTTTTGCAGAAATTATGCTGGGTGGCAGAACAGCAGGATCTATTCATGCTCTGTGGAGGAAGCTAAAAGGCCAAG
>NW_017732528.1:117747-119414 GCF_001890085.2 Hipposideros armiger | reverse complement strand
CCCTGGGTGGAAGGAAGGCAGCAGCAGCTTTGTTATATGATGAAGGTTAGTGTAGGGAACCAGGTGCTGTTTCAGCTCATGCTCCTCACTGTTGATCTGCTAGCTCACCCTGTGGGTTTGGGGCAGCAGCTGCTCCTGCAGCTCCCTAAGTTCTTGCCAGAACTCCTTTATCCTCTCAAGAGTGTGAGTATACACATGTAGGAAGCTCCATTGTAAAAGTCCTTCTATATATCACTATCTGCATATCACTTGGAATGTTGAGGCTGGAATTGGCGAGAGACACATGTAGGCAGAGATTGTCTTTGCAGAGTTCACTTGAGCCAGTCTGTCCCAGCTGATGTAGGTGGAGGCTGTCTTTTGGAAGTCCAATTCATCCTGAGGGTTTGTTTCAGTTTGTCCCTGCTGGCCCCCAGTCCATACAGCTTTTCTTCCCAACTGCCAGTTCTGCTGATCTGAGTGACTTTAAGATGCAGTTGCAAATAACTTCCATAGATTTTTTTCCCAGCTCCCACAATTGCATAATGTCTAAGCCCTATAATAAATCCCTTAGTCCTATCACTCATATTAGTTCTGCTTCTCTGATGAAACATACACTTACATAGATACGTTATCTTATAGAAAGAACCAAAAGAGTACTAAGGATTAGATGTAGATGCTGAGCAAAGCAAAGAGTCAAACATGACTAAATCATAAATTAACATGATAATTTTAATTAGTTTCTCCTATATGGAACACTTTGTTTTTTCATTTGGATTCTCGGATGCCATAGTCCTCTATTTTCATTCCTAACTCTCTTTATATACATTCTCAGTCCCCTTTGCTGAATTCAACTCACCTTCATTACCTCTACATTTGGAATACTCCAAGACTCAAGACTTAAACTTCTGTTTTTCTAATTATACCCACTTTTTTGGTGAGCTCGTTTAGTTTCAGAGTTTTGGAACCATTTGAATGCTGATGACAACTCCAGCCTTAAACTCCTAACTCATGTCTACCTGCTCCCTTGACATCTCTGCTTGTGTTTAGAAGCATCTTAAGCTTAATATATGCAAAGTCTCCTGAATTCCTCTCAAAACCTGTTCTCTATGCAGTCTTCCTCTATCTCAGTCAATGTCAATGCTATTCTCCCAGCTGTTCATGTTGAAGACCTTTTGAGTTATTCTTAGTTTCTTTTTTTCTTTTATAATGCACATCTAATGTGTCAGCAAATCCTGTTGGCAGTATCTTCACATTGTATAGAATGTTCAACCACTTCTCAAAAGTTCTACTGTGATGGCCTAGTTTAAGCCACTATCATCTTTCACCCAGGTTATTGCTATAGCCTTCTAACTGATCTCTGCAGCTATAACACTTTTGCCCCTCACAGTATATTATCAACACAGTAGCAGGGTTATCATGTTAAAATAAGATTATCATGTTAAGTGTGATCATCCCACTGCTCTGCCCAAAATCCTGCAATAATGCCCCATCTCACTGAAAGTAAAAGTAGTTAAAACCGTCTACAGGTCCTGCATTTCATAATTCCCCTCACATACCAACACCATTTACTGTTACAAGTTCCCCCTGTGGATTCTCTTCCCAGATACATGCAGGGGGTTTTCTTTACTTTTTTTCATACTTTGCTCAAATGTCACTTCATTGAAGCCTTCTCTGCTGTTGTATCTAAA
>NW_017732528.1:89409-117187 GCF_001890085.2 Hipposideros armiger | reverse complement strand
TCCACAAATATTTACTGAGTATCTACTATATGCCAGGAGTTAGATACAAAGGTGAATAATGAAATATTCTCAAACTTTAATTAAATGTTGGCAATATGGTAGGCGGAGTGCTAAACCATGGAGCTAGAAAAATAAAATATATACTCTGGAGAGCTGTGACTTTAATAAGAAATATGAATGAATAAATAAGCAATTACTAAACTGTGTAAGGGCAAAAATTGATGCAGAATGGGATGTTTTATATTATATGTCACAGGTATAAATAATCCAAACTTAAGAGGTGGGTTGTCAGAGAAGGATTCCTATCAGATTCTATATCTGGCCTGAGTTCTTAAAAGAAAAAAATGTATCTTGCTTGAACTATATAAACTTTGTTAGACAAGTGGGAGCAACGTAATTATACCATTGTTGAGTTTAATAAATATTTGTTAATTTTTTGGTATTCATGTAATCTTGTGTTTGGGAACACTGTTTTAGTAAACATTAAATTTAGAAAATTTTAATTTACACATTTTTTATCTTTATCTTTAATCTACACATTTTTTATTTATAACTAATTTAAAATAAGATGAGACTGCTAACTCAGAAGTTTTAAGTGTTCCTTCTAGACAATACATACATAATGTAGAATACTTATTCCACCTATATATTTGAGAATCTCTGCTCATGGAAAATAATATAGTGAACAAACATTCCTGTGAACTATTAAATAAAAAGTTAGAGTTCTATAATTTCTCTTTTCTTGAGACTCAATGGATGATACAAAGTCTCCAATTTCCCATTCAAGTACTAACCAGGCCCAACCCTGCTTAGCTTCTGAGATCAGAGATGATCAGGCTCATTCAAGATACCACAGTGATAATCTAAAGTAAATGAATGGGACTATATCAAACTAAAAAGGTGCTGCACAGTGAAAGAAACCATTGATAAAATGAAGAGGCAGCCAACCAAATGGGAGAAGATTTTTGCAAACAACGTCTCCGATAAGGGGCTAATATCCCAAATACATAAGGAACTCATACAACTCAACAACAACAAAGAAATAAACAATTCAATTAAAAAATGGGCAGAGGACCTGAATAGATGTTCTTCGAAGAGGACATACAGATGGCCAACAGCCATACGAAAAGATGTTCAACATCACTAATCATCAGAGAAATGCAAATAAAAACCACAATGAGCTATCACCTCACACCAGTTAGAATGGCTATCATCAACGAGACAAATAAGTGCTGGAGAGGCTGTGGAGAAAAAGGAATCCTCATACACTGTTGGTGGGAATACAGATTGGTGGAGCTGCTATGGAAGCCAGTGTGGAGGTTCCTCAAAAACTTAAGAATAGAATTACCATATGGCCCAGCAATCCCACTCATGGGCATATACCCCAAAAATCTGAAAACATTTATCTGTAAAGATATATGTGCTCCAATGTTCATTGTAGCTTTATTTACAGTGGCCAAGACATGGAAATAACCAAAGTGTCCTTCAACAGATGACTGGATAAAGAAGATGTGGTATATACACACAATGGAATACTATTCTGCCATGAGAAAAGATGAAATAGTGTCTCATTTGCGACAACATGGATCTTGAGATTATTATGCTAAGCAAAATAAGTCACACAGAAAAAGTCGAGACCTATATGACTTCACTGATATATGGGATATAACACTGAAAGCAACAAAGGAACAAGATAAGCAAACAAAGAAAAACTGACAAACAAGGCAATAGTTCAGTGGTAACCAGAGAGTAAGAGGGGAGGGGAGATAGAAGAGGGTAAAGGGGGTCAGATATATGGTGATGGAAGGAGAACTGACTCTGGGTGGTGAACACACAGTGTGATATATAGATGATGTATGACAGAATTGTGCATTTGAGTTCTATGTAATTTTACTAACCATTGTCACCCCAATAAATTTTATTTTTTAAAAAAAATTCTAGCTAACTTCTAATTTACTTAATTTTATATTTAGTTGTTGATATCAAGACATTAACTTTTTGGTTTTTAAATCTTATGTCCAAGCAAATGACTAATAAGGAAGATAATGTACTATTTTGCAGAAGCATTGTGTGTTGGAAAAGCTGTTTAAGTTATACGTTTGGTGCAAACCCTGTGGTTACTACTTAGGGGAGAAACCAATTAGAAATAGACAGGAAGAACAACTAGCGAGTTTAAATTAAATCACAATTCTCCCTGACCTCAAATGGTTATGCTAATATACATATTTTACTCAATATTTTTATATGTCATAAATTTTTCAAGGCAGTTCTATTTTTATCTATATCCTGCATAAAATGACAGCCTCAAAATATAGGTCACAGTGTTACTGTCTGCTTAGAGCAAGTACACACTCGGGAAATTTCTTTTCCTTAAAATCCATCTAAAGAGAGATCAGTGTTTAGACTTTTTGATACTTCAATGTCAAGTTATAAAATCTCTAAAGGTCTATATCTTTTTATATATAAACACATATGAACATTAACTGCAACAGTAAGGATATGCTTAAAAGTGATTTATATCTAAAAGTTTAAGGATTATGCATTAACGTAGATCTTTTAGAAATACCACACTTTGATACAATCTATAGCATCAGCAATAGCATTAGATTACCTATATAAGGTCACTTTTTCCTTATAATTAAAAAGTCCAGATTAATGCTTCAATATTTGCAATAACATAACTCACCTGTTCTTCCAATTCAGGGCAGGAGATTGTGATCTCTATGTTATCTGTTCAATTTGGTATTTTTCTTCTAATGAAGGCACATCTGTCTTCTCTGTGTTAATGTTTAATGTTCTCCTAGGAAAAGTATGCCTAGAGCCAAGACAATTAAATACCTCCTGAAAAAAATTTTAAAGGGAAGCATAAGTGCTGAAGCATATAGAATGTGCTACCATATTAAATATGTGTTCATTAACAAAAATAAATTTAAAATGAGAGTGGTTTTTAATCTCCAGAGCAATAGTAAGTTATGCCTCAACAATCTGCATGAATTTATGACTTAAATGGTCTTCTATTCAGTACTCTATAAAACCCATAGTGTTGAATTAGTACACTTAATATTTTGGAGAGACAGCTCTCACTAAAAGTGTGTGTGTTTTTTTTTTCTTCCTAAACTGCTAAAATTTTAAGGTGTTTGCTGGTATTTAATTTAGATAACTGCAGGCATTTAATTTTTTGCAGATTATATAGCAGTATATAAATACTTTTATATTATACATTTCAGAGGAAAGTATTCTTGCTTTTTAAAAAAAATTAGCAAACGCTATTAAAGGTAAATAAAATATTTCTCCCTTATTTTCTATACCTTTAATAGCTTCTTGTCTTTCCTCTTCTCATCCTCTTGCTACTTCTCTTTCTTTTCTTCTCCTCACTATTTCTCCCACCCCTATTTCCTTTTTTATTATAACCATAAAGACTACCCTCAGCTGAGGTCTTACTCACACGTGGTACATACTGTGTTATTTCTTCAAATGTCTTAATCAAACTGAATACATTTTGAAATAAAACCAAGGAAAGTATAAAGTCCATTCTTATTAATCCCCTGTTTCATTCAGTTAAGGAGGAAACTCCATTTTCAAAAATTAAGCTACCAGTTGATGAAGACATCATTTCCAGCGTCTGAAAGCCTTAGGCCAGTTTCTCATAGAATAGTACATAACACACCTGACAGAGTTTTTCAGGGACTGTGTTCTGGTTAGGGAGTGTGTTAATGCCATCACGGAAGTAGGGTCCCCATTTGAATCATTGCCCTTCACAGTCTTTTATAGTCACAGACTAACCGGGCCTTGGATAAAAGAGAAAAAGTGTTTATTAGATAGTGTACATCTTTACTTCAACTAAATAAAACAATTTAAAGAAAACTAAAAAGTGGGAGGAAAAATTATACAACTGACTATTGTTTAAACAGAGGGCATATTTTATGAAAAAGAAATATGCAGCTCATCTGTGTAAATAAGAACATATGTAAACATAACTGATCTAATAAGAGGCCATAAAATGTAGTGATTAAGATAACTGGCTTTTCAAGTTCCACAGAACTGGCATTAAAACCTTGCTCTATATTTAATTAGCAGACCAACTTTGGCTAAGTTATTTAACCTCGCTAGTCCTCAGTTTCCACATATATACAATGACAGTAGTAATAGTATTTACTATCATTAAGGAATTAAATGAAAGGGTGAGAATGTTTAGCACAGTACCTGAACAAGTATTCAGTATATGGTATTTATTGTTATTTGCGTGCACTGAAGCCAAATTGTTAAATCAGTTAATATGTAAATTCCTTTTAACCAACTGAGCAACTGAAGACATAAAAATAACTCCAAATTACTCTACTAGAAAAAAGTGGTGAAAAACATGAATTACAATTTTTGGAATTGGCCAGAATATAAGTAGCTTTATTTTCTAAACATGACATCTACCAAGAAGTAATACATTTAAAGTATTCAAGAAATATTCATTGAACACCTAGGATTTTTCAGTCATTCTTCTACTATCAGTCTGAGGATAAAACAGTAGATAAGAAAGTTAGGGTTCTTGCTTTTCTGGAGTTTACACTCTAAACTGGTAGAAGAATGAAGTAGGGCAGGAAAGTAGAAAGATAACAAATGGGTAGACAAATACTCGTATATGAGATCATTTCATGAAATAATAAATGTTGTGAGGGCAAGAAATCAAAATGATATGCAGTGTGTGAGGAATGAGTTCTTTGGTTTGGGTATTGTCAGCATAAGACGCTCTTTGAATGTATATTTAAATTGAGGTCTGAAAGACAAGGAGGAGCTACAGCTAGCTCAAAGATACTAAGGTGAGAACAAGTCTACCAGATTCCTCAATAGAAGGAATAGAAAGTCAGCCACTGCGTCTGCAGCTTCTGGGTCCAGGGGAAGAAGAATGCTAAAAATACTTCATTTTGTGCTTCCATTTGTTTTTCCTTGCCTGGATCATTGACTGTTTTCTATTTAATTGATATATTTATTCTTGATGTTAGGAGAAAAAAAAATTGCCTTTTAATCCAAGATATTTACAATATCCCAGCATATGCCCACTGTGTACTCTTACAGCATTGGCAAAATTAAAAATTCAGTACAATTTATATGCCAAAGGCAGAGAGGGATTATTTCTGGGTTTTTATAAAAGCTAGAAAATATTACTCCACAGAACCTTGAAGAGTTTATGTAAATTATTAATTCTCTATCAGTGATAAGTTTCAGTGAATCTATTTCCATCTGCAATAACAGAATTAGGAAGTGGGGGAAATGAACACAGAACTGTAGTGCGCTCACCCCGCCAGCATTCAAATCACTTAGCATTGCACCGCTGTACTGAAGCTTTTACTGCTAGGGGGTCCCTGAGCAAATCATTTCCATTACTAGTCTGTTCTAATAACCCCTTTGCTGATTCAGCTACCTGAATGTAAATATCATAGAAATGACTGGGAAATAAAAGCCAATTTGAAACAGTGAAAAGGGATCGCAAAGAAAATGCTCCCGACATATGCCTTCATTTTCATAACTCTTTGTTTAAAAATCTGCTTATCATAGATAAAGTCTTTTGACTCCATTAGAAGCCAACAGAAGAAAAATAATCCCTTTTCACATATCACTATATGTTGCTAAATCTTCCTATCTTAAGTAACAGCTGTTTCACCCATACTAACCCACTACATACAGAAAAGCTTCTAGTTTATATATATATGTATATTTGTGTATACATATATATATATATGTATTTACTCTAAATGAAATTGCCACAAATATTAAAACAGCCACAATGAATTCCAGAGCATTACAGTTAAAGTCCTTCATTATCTATTCAACAGAAATCTTCGTGGTCTTGAGGCACAAATGAGACTGTGCACTGTTTATTTGTCATACACAGGAGGCATTTTTCTCTCTGCCTAAGTTTCTGTTCAGCCTTATATTCTCTCTATATATACAGTCCTACCCCAACTCCCAACAGCCTTTTAACACTCCCAGCTAGTAAATTTAAGGACTGGCCTCCAGGGGAAAAAACTCTGTGTGATTTGTATGATAACAATATCAAAGTAAAAAAGTGATCGAGTAATGTGCTTTTTTGAAATCCTCTCCAAATAATGTTAGTGGAGTAGTTTGAATGTTACCACATTCATATGTAAAATACCTGATTATCTTAGATATATGATTATTACAAATGCCTGTTAAGCTGCCTAATTATATATTTCAAAGCTGATCTGAGTAGGTTTAAAAGGGCATAAATTGCAGAGAAGTAGGCATCTGACTTAAAAATTTGTAATTAACACACTATCATAGTATTGAGTTAAAATCCATTCACAATTAAAGTTAAAATATCAAAATGCATTTTAAATGAGATGTTTGTGATGAAATGTAGAATAAATTTGTGGCAATTACAATAAATGAGGGGTGCTGAATCATGCCAGAATGAATTGTATCACTGAGGCTACAAGTGGAATGTTAAGTGGTTTCTATTATTATTATTATTATTATTATTATTATTATTATTATTATTTGCAATACATATATGTCAGTTCATTCTTTTCCATTCTGGTATAAATATATGCACATTTCTAAAAAACAGACAGTTCCCTTTATTATCACTATTCCAAACTCTTTTTATGCATTAGTCCTCATGGTTCAAGTGGAGCTTAAATAAGACCTGTTTAACAATCAACATCTGTTTAGTTCCTAGAAGGCCAAGGTGGGGTGACCCTGTGAAGATAGCTCTGTATGTCTGTGTATGTGTGCGCATGTGTGGCGAAGGACCGATCATTTGCATTTGACTCACTTTTTGTCTTCAGCGGAAGATCATTAGAGCAATTTATAATGACGGTAATAGTAATAGCTTCTATAAAGATCTATTTCTGCATTTCTTTCTTTCTAAATAGTACATGTAAGTGCTTTTTTCTGTTTTATGCCACTTAGAATTTGCTTTATAGAATTTATAGTCTAGCATAAGCACTGTAAAGGAAACAATCATTTCTTCCAGAAGATTTTTGCCTTTTTTTTCCCCAGACAGAGGCTTTCTGGAAGTTACTAGAGCTAAAAATTGAGAAACAACTGTTGGAGTACATGTTAGTTACAACAGGGTGCTTGATTCAGGAAAAGAGCTAGCATATGTTATTCCATTAAATCTTCACAACATCCAGGTGTAAGATATTTTTGCCTATGTTTCATGAATGAAAAACTGGGGTTCAAAGAAGTTAAGACATATTACAGAAGCAAGATTAAAATTCAGAAGATGTCAGTTCCCGCTGAACTTGGACGGGATGCAAGTAAAGTTAAAGTCAGGTAAGTTAAAGATAAGTGAAAAGGGAAATATCTGAGATGAAACAGGTTGGTTCTCAGCATTGTCAGTTGATAATGTATGTCATCTCAATCATGCTGTAGAAAAGTAGTATAAAAATGCAAAGGCCAGGGCCGGCCGAGTGGCGCATTGGTTAAGAGCTGGCTTGGTTGCCAGAGGGCCCCGGTTTGGATCTCACATATGAGGGCCAGTGACACTGCCCTCCACAGCTAACATGCTGAACAACAGCTCAACCTGGAGCTGGGCTGCCATGAGTTGCTGGCCACAGCGTAGGCTGCAGCCCCTGCTGCAGTGGGTTGCCAGGGCTACCATGTGTAGCCAGCAGCCAGCGTGAGCGGCCGTCCAGAAGCCCAGAAGCCGGCGACTGATGTGCCTCACCCGGGAAGAGCGCAATGATGGTACCAACTTGGGCCAGTGAAGCCACATCCTCCACAACTAGACTGAAGAACAAAACGACAGCAACTTGTCTGTTCCCATAAATTCCCCAATAAAAAAAAATGTTTAAAAAAAAATTGCAAAGGCCAGAAATTTGTTAGGCTAATTATATAAGTAAAGTGACTGCTAGCGCAACCAAGGGTTTTTTATGAAGAATTTATTGACCCTAGCCCAAATGCACTGTTTCCATTCTTATTTTTTCTAGTTTCACGGGTGTTAATAGTAAACTCATCATGAAGCTCTTTTGATTCTTTAGTGTTTTAATTTATGAAAGATGTATGCACAGCATAAATATTAAGTAGGGAAGTAATCTAAATATATATTGAAAAGGACAAAGGAAACCTGCTTTTTTCCATTCAATAGCGCAGTCTTCCTTTAAATTAGAAAAGAATAAACTTAAAGATAACCTTTGATTTCACTGGCCTGAACCTCAGGAAACGAGGGCTTTGTTAGAAAGAATTGTAATTGTAGAGCCTCAGTCAATCCTGGAAACTGCTCTGCTTCTATTACCAGCATTCCAGCTCCTTTCAGCAGTCAGAATAGAGCATGAGAAAAGTGACCTTCAATACTGTATGTGCCCATCCATATTTGGAATATTTGCCAGACTTGACAAATTTTGCAGAACAGTGAGGCTGTGCACATTAAGTGCAAAAATTAAAGAACTCAAAGCAGATAAAAATGCTTTTCAGAACTCAATCAGTTCCCTTATCTCTCTTCTAGCCCCATTTCTCACTGCCAGGCCCATTCACTATCACATTCCCTTTCTTTGTTTTCTTGGTCTCCTTGGCATTCTCTCTCTCTCTCTCTCTCTCTCTCTCTCTCTCTCTCTCTCTCCCATCCCCCCATCTTAATCACTATCACTATCTAATTTTACACGGCCCTATAACACATCACAGTTTCCCCCACTTTGCTACTTTTAGCTTCCTTAAAGTTTCCTCTTGCCCTTTCCTAGGTGGTGTATAAACATAAATACAGAAGAAGAACTAAATTATAAGGGAATAGAAGCTATTTTCCCGCAAAAACCAACATTAACTATAATAGTCACCTGGGCTGAGCACATAACAAATTAGGGATACTGGTCAAAAGAGCAAGAGAATTTGCAAGTTGTTATTTTCCAAAGGTCTTATAACCTAACAGTTCCTAGAATGGCTACTATCTCCCCCACTATTGTGTTTTATAGTGGGAAAGTCACAGACCAGTCTTGATATTAATCCCACTCTTCCTGGTCCTCTATGAGTCCCACATTATGCCCTAACATCACTTTTCTTCTAACAAGAACTCCAAGTTATTACTTCTGGATAACTAAGTAACCTAAATTTGTGAAGAATCTTATCTACTCACAAGAGCTGCCCTTGAACTTTCTGTTTAGATGAATACTGGAAATCAGAGCATGTAGAGTAACACACTTCTTAAATCCTTTAAGAAGTCAAAGTCCCTTAGGAAAATGTTGGGAGTTTTAGCAAATATAATTCCTTTTCTGGCACTACAGGAATTGTAAAAGTTTTCAGAAAACCTAGAGGAATGAGTTTATCTGTTATCCTACGTATTGAATGGACTGATGCTTCTAGCGGGATTAAGGCAGTCAAGCCAGTCAGGAAAATATGTTATATGGACCAAGTGAGAGTTTGATGCATTTGGTAAGTGAATGAATAAAACCAAACAAATGACTGAAAAAAATGCATAGTTTGAGAAGTTGAATAAACGATACTTTATAAAATGTTCAGGTGTTTGCTCAGTGAGGGTGTTTCTCATCTTCTTTAGTCTAGCTTCCTTATGACCTAACACGCTTATGGCCTTTGTGGTGAATGGATAGAAAGCCATCTAGGCACCTGTACTCTCGTCTCAGGAAGTAACCCATGCCACCTCACTGGTCCTCTCCACTCACCTGCCCTGAGTTTTCCAGTTCCCATGATCCTCCACATTTGGCTCCTGTTCTCTATCAAGCACCAAATATTTAACAGTCTCTTGCCACAACATAGGTATCAATGTGCATATTCAAGATATAATTTCCCAATTTTGCCCTTCAATTATAAGAAATATATCACCAGAAAGAGGAATATGTCCTTCCCCACTTCAAATTCCATGATGGAATGGAGCAATTGGGCCCGCTGTGCTCCCAGGGATTCCAATCTGAGGAGGGTCCAGTCAGCCCTTACTCTTAAACCAAAGCATTCCCAGGTCTCTACTTGTATCAAAATTTGGGGACACATTATATCAAAATTAGCATTCATTATTGCGGATTTTCAAGGGTAATATCCATGAAAGAATTTGAAAGACAAGATCTAAGTCTCCATTTCTATGATCTTTTATCAACAACAGCTACAATGGTAATTATTCTTTTCCTCCTTTAAATTTCAGTCCGTGAATATAGCTTTTAGAACTGCTGAATGGGTATAATTGAGTGAATCAAGTTACTTAATAAACATATGTGAAATCATGTTTGTAAAAATCTAAATTTGGAGATATTAAAATACAGAATATTCCATATTAAATAATATAAAATTTTATATTATGCATGTTTTTTATTCCAGTTTAATTACTGTTTGGGAAGAAAATAACATTGCTCATACCCAGGCCTTTTCATTTTTCTGTATAACATATTGATTTATGGTTCATTTGAAGTGCATAAGGGAAGGCCACTGCATTAATTATATCTTCCTCACATATCTTCCAAGTAAAATTATATGTACTTCTACCATACATTACATTAAATCAATATAATAATTGTTTTATTTGTATATTAAATTTCTGAACTTAGCATAAACTATCTGTACATACATATAATTACACAGTACTTGCTTTTATATAAAATCATTTCATTTTTATTATTTTCATTTATTTAATAGTTTAGGCAAAGATTACTTTCAGGAAAACTGAGGAAAATATATTTCATCTCAAACTTTAAAGAGGATCAGATTTAAATCAAGACAGAGGTCATTCTACAACCAGGAGTCTGAGTGATCTCTGAGGCTTTCATCTGAGGCTAATTTCACTCTTCCACCTCCAGGTCCATAAAGTGTTTATTTCACAATAAAAAATTTCCAAGTTTAGAAACTGAGGTCAATAAGAAGCAAAGTAAATGCACTGATCACACATATTTTTCATGGATCTATTGCTCAGGTTTTTTTCCTGTTCCATATATAGACTTATATAACTAATTCTTACATGATAACTAAAATAGCTAATACTTACTGAGTGCTTACTGTCTGACAAGCACTATGGCTAGTAATTTATATGCATTGTTTTATTTAATCTGAACACATGAAGTATGAAAATTAAGTTTGTGAACATGTTGCAACGATGTTGCTAACCTTTTTTTACATCAGAGGGATTATTCATTATGAATTTGTACCAACTGGACAAACATTTAACCAAGTTTACTATTTGGAAGTGCTGAAAAGGCTGCATGAAAAAGTTAGATGACCTGAACTTTTCACCAACAATTCATGGTTCTTGCATCATGGCAGTGCACCAGCTCACACAGCACTGTCTGTGAGAGTTTTTAGCCAGTAAACAAATAACTGTATTGGAACACCCTCCCTACTCACCTGATCTGGTCCCCAATGACTCCTTTTCTTTACCTGAAGATAAAGGAAATATTGAAAGGAAGACATTTTGATGATATTCAGGACATCAAGGGTAATACAATGACAGCTCTGATGGCCATTCCAGAAAAAGAGTTCCAACATTGCTTTAAAGGGTGGACTAGGCGCTGGCATCATTGCTTGGCTTCCCAAGGGGAGTGCTTCAAAGGTGACTGTAGTGATATTCAGCAAAGAAGTATGTAGCACTTTTCCTAGGATGAGTTCATGACCGTAATTGTCAGACCTCGTGAACTTATGAAATACATATGATGACATTTCCATTTTATGGCTGAGAAAATTTAAGTAACTTGTTCAAGGCCCACAACTAGTAAATGAAACTGAATACAGATCTAATTCCAAAGTTTATTCTCTAAGCCATTGCATTTTATTTCCTATTTGTGAAAAGCATTACATTTCCTTTTTGTTTTTTAATTCGGGGATTTATATTTTAGAATCAGTTTGCTTTATGATGAAGATATGCATGTAAAGAAAAATATGTGGATAATAAAATGACCATCTTTTGTTTATAAGCTATAACTAATATAGATATTTGAAATTTGAGATAAACTTGAAAAGAGCTGAATAATCTGAGCATCATTTATTCTAAATTACACATACAAACAAGTTAATGTGCAGCTCATAATGAAGAAAATTTGCACTGTGGTAACATGATAACTTTGAGGAAACCAACTTATTTCAGTGAGAAAAGTTTTACCATATGATAGAAGTTTAGATTTCAAAGAATTTGAGATGATAAACACTTTCCTCCCTATGTCATGATAATGGAGCCCTAGTGCGAGTTGTCAGGGAATTCAGTCAAGACCAACAGGTTGACAAGAGATGGAGCAAGTCAGCAGGCATAGGAGGGGGCCTTGAAAGAGTCACTGTTGCCAGGCAAGTGAGGCTTTGTGACTTTGGGAGTCTACCTGCTCTGCCATTATTCCAGAAATGGTTGGCATAGAGTCAGAAGCAGAGGACAAAGGAAGCACATTTTATAATCCTCTTGTATGTTTAACTTTCTGGCTCACTTCCCTTATCACCTCCAAATTGTTGAATTATTGTTTTTGAATAATCCATTCACTCTGTAAAGTTAATAATTTTCTTGAATTAATTTTCAGCATTTCTAATGAAAGTATAATTATCATGCTATAAAAACACTAAATCAAAGAAAAAGCCACATAGAAATTATCAGTAATGCAAAGGGATACTTTTCTATAAAAGTTACTTAAAATAATAAATGAGATTTGAAGCTAAAATGCAAGAGAAAAAATTATAAGAGTGTGTGTATGTGGTATTTGTTTTGACTTTGGGGTTCCTTTAAACTATAGTTTTAAAAGATATTCTTTACATTTTCAAATATAGCTTTCACATTTTTGGTAGTCACAAATATCTTCCTTATATTAAAATGATGCAGTAAAATGCATAAGACTTTAATGTATCATATATAATACCCAGGTTTGCATTTTCATCTTCAATTGTTTAAGTTTTAAAAATTTTACAGAGTAAATTGTTTTGTGGGTATTAAATTTTAAGTGCAAAGTAAAAATAATTTTTATTATGAATTTAATGTTTAAAGGAGCAGTTGTGGTTACAAAATCTATTTACCATTGGTGTAATAAATTATAAATTATTATCTTTGCTTTAGAAAGATACTTTAATTAATTAGGGATATACTCTAATTTTTCAAAGAAATGCAACTGATTTTTGAAAGTCTTTAAAAATGATGTTCAGTTTATTATGGTCTATAAAATGCTGACATAATTTAATTTGTTTGTGGTATTTTTGTTCTAGTAAAAAGTCTCCAAGGATATTGATTTTAAATTTTCTACTTTCTCATATCCTGCAAACCAATATTATCAAAAAGAATATCCTCAAATTATTTCACAGAAAAATATTTCTGTTGCATAATCTCATCCCAAATCAGTAAGTTTTTATTTTATCCTTCTTGACAAATTATTTTTTAGTACATAAATTAAAACAATCACTACTACAACCATGAAAACAAGATTGGCATTCAAGGCATGCTACTAGCATCCCTGGTAGAGGTCAAGTATTGCACAAAACAGCCCACCACAACAACAAAGAATAATCCAGCCCCAAATGTGAAGAATGTTGCTGAGAAAACCTGCTCTAGGATAATGGAAATAATATTGAAAATAAAATTAAATAAAATAGGTTAAAAGTCACTCCCATCCTCTGTGAGGAGTACTTGAGTAAGAAGGGAGCACACTCCAAGATAGAATGTGTAAAGGTACCTAACTTTATTGAAGATTGTCACCATCTTGGCAAGAGTAATGATCTGCAGGAGGGGATGGATTGCTCTCCCAAAATAATATGTGTGACATTGAGGTGATTCTTTTGGGAGCCTGTTTGTACTCCCTTGCCCAGTTGCAACTATGGATGGACAAGTGAAGCAATCCTAGCCTGATAACCTGAGAGTTGTCCTTAGAGGGGGCAAAATGTCTGCCTATCCCAGAGACTATCCCAGAGGTTATCACACTCAGTTTGTCTTCATCTCCCTTGGGAACAAAACCAAACTATGCCACTAGGTTTGCACACTCTCACTCTCTTCCTGGGTCAGTTCCTCCAGCTGCCCCCCATCTCTTAATTTCAATCATACACAGCCTCATTCTTCCTATCCCTATTCATCTTCTCACTACACTCTTTTCTCTACAATGCCTTTTTTTCGGTACCCTTTTTTTTTTCCCCATAGTAAACCAATTCCTTTGTATGCCAGGTCTCTTTATAGCATATTTACTCCAGTCTTGACTAAAACTGTGTTCATTCCTAAGGACACTTTTTCCACTGATAAACATCCTTGCATGCTGTACACACCTCAATGTTGAGAGAACAAGTCATTGTGTCCTCTTCTTTAGTATAGCTTCCAGACAATTTGCCTTCTCCCCTATGTCAAACCCTCTGTGCCATCAACACTCATATTCTCTGTCTTTGTCATCCTGGATCCCATCACCATTCTCTACCAGCCTCTAGTCACTAGCTTTCATCATAAACTCGACACCAGCTTCTTTCTTCTAGCTAAGTTCTGCCATCCTTCTCAGTGAATTCAAATAACACTATTATTTCAAGGAGGAGAACATCTACGACCATTTGGAAACAAGAGTAATGGATTCACATAGCTGTCCCACTTAATAGAAATGATAGTGAGGTACCGTTCTCTGTACAGGACACAGGAGGAAGCCAAGGCAGGAGTGACTAGCAAGGAATGTGCCACACAGTTACAGGAGGGTAAAGACATGAGTAGTACTTGAGAGGAACATTCCAGAACCTGTACTTCTGAAAGGCATATCCAGGTGCAGACTAAAGAAGGAGATGTGATATTGCTAAGATGTCTCCATTTGTATTGTCAGTCTGGTGATAATTGAGGGACATCTTAGTTACATTTAGCTGATTTCTCAGAAGCATTTGATGCCATTTATAGAGAATCTGTCATGGGTCAGCATTATTCTATGTGCTTTACAAATATTAACTCATTCATAGTAAATTATGATATTATGCTAGTAATTTTTTAAACTCCTTGGTTTCCATCATGCCATCACTTGGTTTATATCTACCTCACTGGCTACTCTGATTCAGTCGCAATAGAGATTCCTATTCTGTTTTATCCTCAAAAGTTTTCCAAGGGGCTTCTTTCAGTCTTTTTTTTTTTCATAACACTTTTCCTGCTCATCCTGGATGATTTCATCCATTTCCATAGATTGAATCTTCTACTTCACACTATTTCTTTATCCAAGACCCAGATGTATAACTTACTAGAAGAGATCTCTACTTGCCTCTCAGGTATTTCACACTGAATACAGTCGAAAAAAAATTGCCATTCCCTCCTTTCATTCTCCAAACACACTCCTGATTTGAAAAGTTGATGTAGTCTATTCTTTTGCCCAGCTCAAAAGCCATGACACCTCACTAATGACTCATTCTTCTTGATAGCTTATACCCAACTGATTACCAAGAGCTAATAATTATCTTTTTAATGTATTTTCCCTGAATATTGCAATTTTTATTTAATCTATCTTTAATATATGTGTAGTTTTCAATTCCTATTTCAGTTACCTTAGTTCAGGCCACCATCACTACTAGCATATGTTTCTGCCACACCTCCTAACTAGTCTCTCTCGCAGCGGTTTACTCCCACTCCAATCTCTCCTCTACTCTGTAGCTATTTTAGTTTTTTAGAATGCAAATCTAATCATATTATCCCTGATTAAAACTCTTTAATGGCTTCCCATCAAAGTAAGTTCTAAAGTCCAAACTTCTCAGGATGGCATAGAAGATCTTTATAGTTAGTCTGTAATTATTACTGTAGCTTCATTGCTCATCACCCTCCCAGCAGTCTCTATTCTCCACCCTCATCCTACCAACCGATTCATCCCACTAACTACTTTTAGTCCTTGTCTTAATGCCAAGCCTTTGCACATGCTGCTCACTCAGGCTTAAAAAGTCATCATCTTTCCGCAACCTCTCATTCGACTCTACTGCACTTCACATACCACTAAACACACACACACACACAAACACACACACACACACACACACACACTCACACACATACACACACACACACACACAGTACTACCACCTTCTGGCTAGATCCCAGTCTCCTGTTAGATCCATCACATACCATATCCCGAAGCATCACTCTGGCTCTTCTAAACTTGGTTAGATGTCCCTTCTCTCTAGTCTCAATGTGTCACATGTACTCTCTTTAAATATACTCTTGACATTTCCGGGTTATCCTTTTTTATCCTCCCCATTGACCACAAGCTCCTCGAGAGCAGGAACTGTGTGCTTTCTCTTCTTTGAATTACGCAGTTTGGTTTGTTCTCAGAACATGGTAAGTGTTCGATAAATACGTATTAAATGAATATCTGATGTTGATGCCTGCATGTTCCTGAGGCTGAGGTTCAGCATGAAGTGGTTAGCATTCTTTCCTGACCAACCTCCCTGTGTCTATGACCTCAGCTTCCCCATGTCTAAAAGTGTGAGGAGAAGAGTTTGAGGAAAGTGAAGTCTACTCAAAACAATCAGAAACTTTTCTTGATTTCCTAGGTTAAACAATGTATTCTTACTCTAGGCTGTACTTCTAAATTGTATTACATAAATATTTTTATATTTTTGTTTTTCTCATGAGACTGTGAGAATTTAAAGAAGAGAGCATCTGTTAGTCATCTTTATATTTCCAGTGACTATCTTTTTTGCATAGTACATATTTGATGATCAATACATTTTTTATTGAAAGAATGAATGAAACAATATTTTTCAGGAAGTTCCAGGCAACTTTTTTTCTGTTTACTATAGAATGAAGTATAATAGAAGTTTCAGGCTTAAAGAAAGAAAACATAGTGTAAATCAACTTTGGGTAGTGCTGGCCAATCCACTAAAGATGATTAAAAGGATGACCACATAGCAACATGATATTACTCTTCTTTGCATCATTTTCTATTAATTTCATGTGTGTAAATCTTATCTTCTAAAAATGTACTATGAATTATCGCTATGATCTTCTATCTGGTTTTCCTGCTCTGCCTTTGGCAGTTTATTTATGACAAAGCATAACAAGCAATCGTTAAAATACAGATCAAGTAATATCACTCTTCTGCTAGAAACCCTGCAATGGTTCCCTAATGATAAGCCAGTTCCACCACACCTGGACCATCTCACTTCTCCGACTTCATCCACCCTGCCTCTCCTCCTATCCTCCTAGTTCACTCTGTTCCACCACACTGATGCCAGGTGCAGTCCTCCTCAGGCCATTTGTCCTTTGACTGTCCTTCTGTCTGGAATGCTCCTTTCTAGGAATCACATGCCTTTCTCACTCACTTCCTCCAGATCTTTACTTAACTTTTCAGAGAGGACTTCCCATACACCTTGTTGGAATTACCACTAGTCCCTGAGATCCTCCTCTATACACATGCACTTTCTGACCCTCTGGACTCATTTTCTTACCATTTCGCGTAATCTAACATACTAGACATTTTATGTTTCTTTCTTATTATTGTCTCATCATGAGGGAAAGGACTTCAGGGTTTATTTCCTTTTATTTTTCAAGGTTATAAATTCCAGACTTAGGACAGTGTCTGGAATTTGATAGACATTAAAAAAAATGTTAAACTAATGAAAAAAATGATTACTTGGTAGCAGATACATTTTATTTTGAGGCACTATATTTTCTGATGTCACTTTTTTTTTACTTTAACATTAAAAATAGCTTAAAACAATACCTATATTTAATATAGAGAGAATTTCTTTTGTACATGAATATTAAATACCAAAACTAAAATTTTGAAAAGATTATCTTTAGCAAGGCCAGCAGGAATAAAATATTCAACACTGACTGAAGAATGTAACATTTTCTATACCCCAGACTACTAACTTGCCTCTTGAAAGAAATAATTTTCTTTTTAGTAGTGTTAATCCTAAAGAGTCCTTCTGTTTAATAGATATGAACATTTCCTCTATAAAGTGGATTTCCCATGTAGATCACTAGACAATCAAAACCATTAATAGTGAGATATCTATTTTTAAAACTGCTTCATAGAGTATACTATGCACCAAAGAACTTTACAGAAAGAACAGCAGCATTGTCAATTTTTGTTTTTAACTGACAAACAATGTGTCATGCTTGACACTAAAATGTAAGTCAATGTCAAGGCAATGATGAATGCCTTTGTAAATTTAATCAGTTTCCCAAGACACTAAATGATTTTCCAGTTTATTGTAGACTTCAAGTGTGACATGAGAATCAGCTGTGATCACCACATCATTAGATAAAGGGCCACAAACTGGCAGCCGACAAACCAATTTGGATGACTTCCGAAGACAGGGGAAAAGGAAACCTTAACTCACATCCTGGCCCAAGCACCCCTCTGGCCACAGGGTAAAGACAAAATGATTATAATTGAGCAAAGCATGATTAGACTTCCTGAAATAGTCCAAAGATTTTGTTTTGTTTTGAAAATGAATGGGTAGGGAAAAACGTGGAGGTAATAAGGGTCTGAGTCAAACTAGCCATCTGTTAGCAGGTCTGCATGCTTGCTTAAAGCCTTTTTTTAATGTACCTTCTCCATAATGAAAACAAGATGTGCATTCCATCCAAATGCCTAATCTCCCCCTGTGACCTCAACCTGGTCAACATCCAAACAGTCTACCTTCAACCAAATAAATGCTAACCCTTTTAGGACAAACATGTCTTTGAGCAAGAAAGACCTTTCTTTAACATTACTGTGCAGGGTTATTTGATGCCTGCACAGCTGAATATTAGTCATCAGTGCAGTAGATTAACCCTTGTCCTGTTCCTTCAGATACTGGCAATGTTGAAGTGATTTGTGCCAACACTTTCGTAAACCTCTTGGTTTATCTCAACCACCATCCTCCAACACTCACTCCCCCAGCCATAGTCAGATTATTGCTCAGATCACATATAGTTGACATTGGTACAATTTTCCAGGCCCAGAGATAACACAGATAAAAAAAATGGAACAGTATGTGTGATACTGAACTTAACTGTATTAACTCTTTTTAGTGTGGTGACATTGATTTTTATATTTTTGTGTCATTTATGAGGATATCTCTGGGGAAATTTTCATTTCTCTCCTTAAATATTACTGTTTTTTCAATTTAAACTACGATTATATTGCCTTTATAGCTATTTGTGTTTGTTTCTTTTTTTTTTTTGAGAGTCTAAGGCTAGTACTCAGAAACCTACCTGAATTTCAGAAACACTATAGAAACTGAAATTTGATGAGCCAACAGAAAATCGTATTTATGTAGAAGAATCAACTCCAAAACATAAAATCATTTTCAGTTAAGAAAGTTTCATTTTTTTTGACAACTGGAAAATGTATTACTTTATTCTGTTTCTTAACAGAGCAGTTATGAATAATCACCACCCTTATACATTATCCATCTACTGCCCTTCTCTGCTGCAATTCAGACATGTTTGGGACCAGAAGTCATTTTGAATAAAATGAAACCCACAACCATGCCAACATGCCTGAAAGTATTCTCTCAGTTAAAAGTCTTATAAAAGAAATATGCTTGATAGTTGGTGCTTTCAGGAAAAAAAATCTACTTATTACTTTAGCGAATTTTCAGATGTATCTAAAGGAGGCAGCAATAGGCTGGAGGGAAACATTTTTTGGAGAAATAAATGTTGAAGGAAATAGTTTGCTGTCCATCTATGGAACAAGTCTCAATAAGGTTGCAGAACTAAATAATAAAGATTACTGTATATTCGGTCTTAAACTAATTTTCTTGACTGAGATAACTTACATTCAAAGATCAAAGAAGGAGTACCACAAAACATCTTTTGTGTTGTCAGACTAAGCATGTAAACTGAAATTGATGCTTTTTTTGTTTAATATATAAAAGGTGCACCTGCTTCCCTTGCCATCCAATCCACCTTTCAATATCATCGCATGTGCTTATTGTGGCATCATATATTTATTTTTATTATGATGACTAACTGGAATAGCCAGAACTTTTTTTCATGTTAAAACTTTTATCCTTGCCATGTGCTCCAGATTTTTTTTTGTAAGAACATATGAATGCATAATCTCTTCCCAAATCTCTTAACTGATTTGCTTCTTTGTTGGTGGCTTCTAGCCCTCTTCATACAAATTCTGGCACACAAGGGCAGTGTGACACTAGCCAGATGGCTTTCCAAGCAGGTACTTTTGGGTATGTAAATATGGAGGTTGTTCATCGATAACAGATGGGTGACTTTTGCATTCTGCCTATGAGGGTGAGTCCAGCTTGTTTTAGGTTCTTGCTTCAGAAATTTAGAGTACTTTTAGAGCACAAAAGGAGGTTTTAATACCTTTCGAAGAGAGGTTGGTTGAAGCTATCTTGCTCATTTCAGTGGTATTGAATAACCTCCATAGTTCATCTCTAAGATTCATTTAAGAACAAGATATATTGGTTTTATGTCAATGCTTGCTTCTGTGAAAAATGTGCTTCTCTTTGTAGCCTCGTTCCTTCAGAATTTCATCCTTAGTATTCATAAAAGATACCAGATAGTAATGTCCATTTCCTGACACTCCATGAAATCTATAAATCATTTCTGACACATCTTTGCCCTCAAATTAATATCTTTTTTCCTTTCATGTGGATTTAGATCAATAACAATATAGAGAAAACAACTCTCCAATCTAAATAATTTGTGTTTGTAATGCACAATTAACCTGTAAATTACACTGGGACCTGAGAAGACAAAATATTTGTCAATTTCCCCTAGCAGTAATAAAATCATTCTGTTTCATGTATCATTACAAACAAACCAGGCACTATAGCATTTCATGAATGTCATGAAGGTATTTTTTACAAGTTTGCAATGGGAAGAGTTTATTTTTTATATGGGCTAGCACAGTGACAATATTAGGCATATTCTTTATGAGTTCTTTAAATAGTTTTAATAATGATTCTGTATGCAACAAAAAATATATTTAGGTAAGTCTCAGTAATTATTCTCCTTTTCATTTTCTTATTTTAATTAATAAATTGAAGATAAAATAATATTGCAAAAGCTAATTTAGTATTGTTCTAGTTTTTAATTAATTAACTAAGTTTGCTTCAAAAATAGGCTAGCAGTGATTTCTTGGCTATGACACCAAAATCACAGGCAACAACAACAACAAAAAACAACAGATAAACATCTGTGCCTCAAAGAAGACTATCAAGAGAGTGAGAAGACAACACACGAAATGAGAAAAAATATTTGCAAATAATATATCCGATAAAGGATTAATATTCAGAGTATGTGTAAAACTCCTACAGCTAAATAACAGAATAACCAAATAACCCATTTCAAAAATAGGCAACCAGGTAATCACATCGTAAGGTGTAAAAATGTTAACTCACTATACTGTACACATGAAACTATTATAATATTGTATACCAACTAAACTTAAATTTAAAAAAAATAGGCAAATGATTTGAATAGACATTTCTCCAAAGAAGATATACAAATGACCAATAAGCACATAAAACCATCCTCAATATTGTTAGTCAGTAGGGAACTGCAAACCAAAATCATGAGATACCACTTGACACCCATTATGATAGCTATAATTAAAAACAAACAAACAAACACACAGAAATAACCTGTTGGTGAAAATGCAGAGAAAATGAAAGCCTTATGCATTTCTGGGGAAAAACAGTATGGTTCCTCAAAAATTAAACAGAGTAGCCATATACCAGCAATTACACTTCTGACTATATAACCATATGAATGGAACTCAGAGACTCAACAGATGTTCCAATATTCATAGCAGCATTAATCACAATGTGAATATGTGATCAAAGCAGCATTATTCGGAATAGCCAAAAGGTAGAAACAACCCAAATGTCTACAAAGAGACTAGTGTAGTTAAAAAAAAAAAAAAAGGGAAGGGGAACATACAGCTACATGTTATTCCGCTTTAAAAAGAAATCAAATTCTGATACATACTACAACATGTATGAACATTGAAAACACACTGTATGAAATAAGCCATTCACAAAACAAGAAATATTGTATGGTTCCACTATATTACGTATATAGAATAGGCAAATTCATAGAGACAGAAAGCAGAATAAAAGTATCCAGGAAATGGGGAAGGGAAGAATCAGGAGTTGTTGAATGAGTGCAGAGTTCCTGTTTGGAATGATGGGAAAGTTCTAAAAATAAATAGTGGTGATGGTTATACAACATCATGAATGTACTTAATGTCACTGACTTGTACATTTAAAATGGTTAAAATTGTAAATTTTGCACTATGTCTTCTTTATCACAATTTTTAAGAGTAGCAGAATTTTGAGAAAAGTAGGCTGAACAGTACTTAGAGATAGTACTTTCAACTGCCTGCAAAAGGCAGCTCTCCTTTTAGGAAGTGGGATGGATTGGACTATCTCAGCTCAAGGAATTAACCCTTTTCTGTGAAGTCTATAGTATGCCTGTCTTCTTGATTTTTCGTCTCTAGTTTTGACCATGGACTACTGCACGGGTTCTGTCTTTTGCATTTTCAAAACTCTTTCGACTGAGAAAAATCTCTTGGCTTTGGCTTTCACATTAGGTGTCAATACTATTCTATAAACTTGCTGGTCTCATGTCATGCTGCTTATCATTTTACAATGTACAACCTGATGTTGATAAATCCAATGTTACCACCGCATGACATGACCTCTATAATACTATGTTTGATTTCATAGAATTTACGTCCATATAAATGTCACTTAGAGAAGTAAAGGTATGTATAGAAAGAAAGCCACGGGCATAAAGCTTAGCTGCTGTTTGTTCCATGGATTCATCTGATATATATGAGGATTTGTAAGTAACCTAAGTATTCCCAGGAGCTTTTAATGAATGAGACTTCAGTGCACCCATAAGCACTCAGGCCATTTCTCATGACTGCCCTTTCCTTGAAATAATCTGTTTATATTATTATTTCTTACATGAGACTCATTCAGAGACAATGTCTTATTCATCTTTGTATCTCCAATGCTTAGCTCAGTGCTCAACAACTCTTGATTGACATATACTACTAATATAATAGTATTTGATACTGCCATAGTTTCATACATTTTCACATGCATTATGTGTTTTAACCCCTACAATAACTTTGGAAGTTAGGCATTATTATTATTAATTTACAAATGAGAAAACTGGAGCTTGTGTAGTTTTAACATTTTGAAGGTTAAACAGCCACTGAATGGCACAACCAAATTTCCATCAAGGTCCCTTGATTTGAAAGTTGAAGCATGTGCGATGACATCACAGTTGTCTCCCTAAGCAGCAGTTGAATAACATGGTTAGAGGCGAACACTTCATCCATACCCTGGGAACCAGATGCCTACCAATAGCACAAATTCTCTTTGGTCCTTCCAACCTACAAGTATTATCCAGGACTAGGTGCTTAGGTCTATTTAAATTTGAGATTTAGTTAGGGAGCTCATTCAGCTCTTCTGCAAAGTACATTCTCCAACTTAGTAGTAAAGTAATAAATACATTAATACAGCTGATCTTTTGTTCTACTTCTGCCTTTTACTTTCTCCTCCATTTGTTGAGGCTTCATGCAAGGTGTTGTTAGACCTCCATGGAAGTCACAACAGCCTGTTTGAATAACTCAGGCTACCTAGAGTTCCGTGGAGGGAGTATAAGTTGAGTGAATATTGACCAAGGGAATCTTTAGCTCCCTGAACCTCAGAGATAGCACTTGGAAGTAATTACTGTCTAAAAAGATATATAAATCCACATAAAAATAAGTTTTGATTTTCATCCTGTCATTAGTTGCACAATAGGACTCAAGAAGATGTAGATTCCATCATTAGCATAAACATTAAATGGATCCACAAACTACTGTTAGGTAACTAGGTGACCTTTTTTTGTTCTAATAGAACTGAGAGATATAGGATACCTCACCAAGGGAGTTTAGTATTTGGGCATTAAGATAAAGAAGATAGTGTACTTTTTTTTGCCATTCAATCAATGGATTACAGGTACCTAAAAAAGAATATTTCAGACCTTATGCATAGACAATTATCATATGTAATGCAAAAGTTTCTTACTTTTTAAATAAAAATGAGCTTCTTCTGACAAATATTTTTATATGAAAAACACACAGAAAACATCTCAATAATAATTGGTGCATCGACTCTTTTCTGTAGGAAATTATAACACATTGCCTGAACAACTTTACAATCATCTTCCCTTCATTTGACCATAACATTGTTACATATAATCCCTTCTTTTCTTATGAAGCCTCTTCCACAATATACTAGTGTGGTATATGAATAAACCAAGTTTATTATAAAAATAAATATTAGACGCTAAATTATTTATCTATTTTATGAAGTATTACTGGTTTAAAGTTTACCCATTTTCTACTAAGAATCTAAAAAAGGTAGACACTTCAAATTATATAAATAATATAAAGAAAAAAAAATGTAAATTTTCATTCTCGTACAAAAATTCCATTGTTTCTGCATTACACAATATATGTAGTCCTCAGTTCAATGACCGGTAACTAAGTTTTCATCACCAGGTCCTTCATTTGTTAAATACACTTGACATATAACAATGAAACAAGTTATTTAGAAACATTGTCAACTGAAAGAAATCTTTCCAGAGACATAATACTCCTCACACTAAGGTTTAGTAGTGCAGGTTACAATATATTCAAGTGAATATTTACATATGCCAACATGAAATCCAAACACATTTGGTTTTGCTTCCTGTTTTACTGTCAATTGCCTGGTTGGACTCCATAGATATTAAAATATTTCAACACATATAATATGATTTCTAAATAACAGTTTCAAAATTTTTGAGTGGCTGGCTACATTAATCAATTATCTCCTGCAGAAATGCTCAGAGTGATCTATATACTGATGCTTGTTGTCACACTGTAAAAGAATATAATTGTGGGAGATTCCCCACACTTTGTGACCAAACTTCTGGGAGACAAACTTTGAAAAGTTTGTATTAGAAAATACTCTTTCAAATCATTAATATGGAGTGAGAAGTATTGACATGCAAACTAAGTTCACTTCTCAGTTTCAAGTGAAGCTGTGATTAGAAGCTATTTCAATTTGGATTGTATATACTTAATAATACCGTTAAATTATTGCAATATATGTTAATTATAGTTTAAAGATACTGATGAATTCTTAGAGAATCTGAGCTATATTTTAACTATCTTAATTCCAGTTTCATACAGTCAAACCACAGCCAGGTAGAAATATAACTGCTTTAAAAAAACATAATAAATAATGTAACAAGAAAATTTAATTAAGGAACAAAATGAAAGCAAAAGTAACAACCTGACCAAAGACTGCACTACAAAATTCAATATAATATGAAAGCAATTTGACCCAGAAACTTTTCCTCTTGATTTAATGTGGTTTCTTCAGACAGATATCTATACCACTCTACAGAATATCACTTATGAAAATGTAAGACACAATAGAAAGAAATGTAACTACCATTTAAATGTTTTGCAGATTTTTCTTAACATGTTGTTTTAACTTTTGTAGTGTAGAGAAACATGTTTTTAAAAAATTGTCTTGTTGAACTGGCTTTGTGTGCACTGTCACTTGCCCATAAATCTAACAGCAGGCTAGACAAACAAAACAAAAAACTATTTATTTTATTAAATTATGTAATATAGTTTTTTCCTAAAATATTTATAAGCCAATGAGTTTTAAATAATTGTGCTAAAAGCAACGTTAAATTATTTTTTCTATTTACTTTGATTTAAAATAAAATTTCTAATGTGTAAACTGAATTAACTATCTCATAAATTTGCTTTATGTTTCTGAAAAAGGAGATGATCAAGCATTTTCAAAATAACTTTCTACTTGTTCTAATAAGATAATATTTCTAGGAAATGGCCTAAAAACTCTAAAATGTTATAATGTTGTTAAGTGAAAATATCTGGGGTAGAAAATTGATTTGATTCCAGTTTCCACATACATGAAAATGAAAAATTATACATATCTTAGGCTAGCCCTGCAGTTTGTGTTCTCATGAAATTTGAGGACAGATTAGAAAAAAGCAGCTGTTATGATTGTCAAAATGCTTACACAAAAATAATTTACTTGACTGATATTTTTATCAAATATATGAATATGCCATAACAAAGTCAAATAAAAACATAAAATTCCCCTTAGGGAATTTCACACTTTAAAGTAATTTAATACATTTTTAAAGGTAAACATGAGTTCTGTTAATGTGAGGTCAAAGTCTAATAGTTTTCTAAATATAAGCCAGGGTAAGAACTCAGAGCATAGTGTTTGAGGCAACAGTTCTTGTTGTCAAGCCTGGCTCTTCTGTGGTGCTGAAAGACCTTAGGCAACTTATTGACTTGTTTGAGCCCCAACTTTTCCATTTAATAAATTTAGCATAAAAATATATACACTCTTTCTTCAGGGGTTTACTGTAAGGATTCAATGAGATAATAATAGTGAATATCAATCACTACCATTTAATTTGTACTTACTATCTGCCAATAATTAAGATATAATGGATGCAACATGCTTAGCACAGTGACACATATTTAATTAATAAAAGGAAATGTATTAAATGAATATAATTTTGTATGCAATAAGAATTATATTCTAATAGTGGACATTTTTAATAAAAATAGTATTGCTTTAATATAAAATGTAGCTTTTACTTCCACTTCTGGCTCTATAACCAAAATAATTAAAAGCAGGGACTCAAACAGCTACAATACTGTTCACAGAAGCATTATTCACAACAGTCAAATTAAAAAATATATATATATATATAATATTCAGCCTTAAAAAGAAATGCAATTATGACACATACAACTCGCTAAGTGAAATAAGCCAGATACAAAAGAACAAATATTGTATGATTCCACTTACATGAGTTACTTAGCATAGCCAAATTCATAGAAATAGAGTTTTACCAGGGGCTGAGAAGGAGAGAGAAATGGGGAATTGTTATTTAATAGGCATGAAATTTCTGTTTGACATAATAGAAAAAAAAGTTCTGGAAATACATAGCGGTGATAGTTGCACAATATTATACTTAATGTCACTTAATTGTACACTTAAAATAGATAAAAGGGTAAGTTTTATGTTATGTATATTTTACCACAACATTAAAGTAAAAAGCAAAACAAAACATAGTTATTAGAACAAAAGTTCAAGGGTAGCAAACTATTCAGATACAATACTTGAAAGGTGGCTTTATATTTATTCTCTATTTAATGAGCTTGAGTGCCTGGTATATTTCTAGCACTAACATTCCCCACAGCTGGGTAATGGAAGATTCAGAGGGTAGTGTGATGTTCCGTGCAACTCCATCTTTAGGGATGAAACTTTTCCTCAGTTCAAAGACTTTTGTGGGCTCACAATTCTCAGTTTTCAGCCCTTTCAGGAAATTACCTCAGCTGGAAAGCTGCCTAGCTCAAGGTCACATCCCCTTCCCAAGGAAAGCCTCCATCCCATGAGAAGCTGAAGGGGTCATACAAAGGTCTGTCTCATCATCATAATGCGTGACAACTTGAAAGGGCTACCTTCAGAGCTCCATGTAGGGTTAGCTGTGTTCTTTGTTGAAACTACACTGCAGCCCAATTTCTCCCTCTGCTCAATGTTGCTTCATTATCGGCCCTTCCATAGATGTCGAGCCTAGCACTCTCTCAAGTTCTTACATGCTAATTTTCATCTCAAAGTAGCTATTCATTGAGGAAAAGAGAACACCTAAACATTTCTAGGTCATTGGACATAAAGTCCTTGTTGACACCAAACCCTGAGGAACTAAAGTGGTGAGCCCCCACTGGTGAAGCGGCATATAGGGCCAGGTATTACCATATTTGCCGGCGTATAAGACGATTTTTTGGCGCTGAAAAATATGCCTCCAAGTGGGGGGTCGTCTTATACGCCAGGTACACTTCAGATAGACTGCCCATAATGCTTGCCCCGTGCCATA
>NW_017732528.1:28989-88559 GCF_001890085.2 Hipposideros armiger | reverse complement strand
CGAGTATATAACAAACTCTGTATTTTGAGTGGAAATGTTAGGGGGTCGTCTTATACGCCCAGTCGTCTTATACGCCGGCAAATACGGTAAGTGAAGTATTCGCCAGGATCTAGCCTACTCTGGTCCATCAGTTCATGGACCCACCCAATAAGGTCCTTATTCCCTAAATGTATGCTGGAAATGGATATATTTGGTAATCAGCACAGCTTGTACATTGTTTCCCTTGTATGAGTCAGCTCATAGCATAGGAAGTCAAGAGAGGCCTCTGATACTGCTCAGCCAGCCAAGGCTGTAAATCAAAACCAATACCATGTTGAGTGAGGAATGGCAGAACTTAGTGGCCCTCAAGGAGGCAGAGCGAGTGATCCTGACTTATCTCTATTTAAATCATAAGTCTGGTGCCTACAAAAGTGAGGTGCTTCCTGGATGTCAACAATTGCAAATTCAATCAAGTAGTAACCCTCACTGAGTTTGTTGCGCTAGGTGTGCTATCTTTGCTAGTGTAGAGAAATACAGTCTCGGGTACGTGGTATGAAGCCTTTAATTTGGAAAAATGTTCTTTTTCACCCTCTTCACAAAAGAAGAACCAAAAACTTTTGCATTCACTTGGAAGTGACCATCATATACATTGTGATCTTGCCCCCGGGCTATGTTAATGCTTTCTCCTTCTGTCAAAGAAATCTGGATTGGCTGCACATCTGGAAAAACAACCTGCTGGCACACTATGTTGATGGCATCATGCTAACAGAACCAAATAAACAAGAAATGGCAAGTGTATTGGAGATTTTAGTAAGACAGATGTGCCCTTGACGGTGGGAGGTAAACTCAACAAAATTTCAGGGGCCGGCTATAGCCTCAAATTTTTAAAGGCCCTGTTATCTAAGGAATGTTCAATCAGTTTAGTCAAAGAACAGAACAAATTATTGCACCTTCCACCTCCCACTACAAAGAAGGAAGCACAACACCTGGTAAGGCTCTTTAGGTTTTGGGGGCAGCACAGGCCACACCTGGGAATATTACTCTCTGGCCCATGTACTGGACGACCTGAAAAGCTGTCAGCTATGATTGTAGAACAGGACAAGAATCCAGCAGCAGAAACAGGCTGCTTAGGACACATGGCCCAGTAGACCCTATGATACTGTAGGTGCCTGGGGTGAAAAACGAGGAGATGTCAGTTTCATGGCAATCCCAATAGGATAATCAGTTTAGACTCCTAAAATTCTGGAACCATATGCAGAGGAGAATGGTTGGTCTTTTGAAAAACATTTCCTGGTGTGTTTCTGGGTCCTGGTAAACGTGGAGTGCCTGACCATGGGATTTTCAGTGGCCCTATAGCCAGAAGTGTCCAACATGAGATGATGCTGTCAAGCCCATCCATTCCACAAACAGTAATTGACTTTGGTCATGAGAAGGCATGGCTATGGTTACAATGAGGTTATAGGGAGCAATATGTTTAGTACACAGGGAATCCCTTTGGATAAGTCTTTGTTCATAGGAGTTATTCAGTTTGAGTGGCTCAAGAGCCAGCATCAGCTGTCTGAAAGATGTTAGATGATAAAATACTTTTTTCAACAAGTGATCCACTTAATTCAAAGGCGGCTATTCTTTTGATTTATTGTAATTTACATATAATAAGCACCACAGTTAAAATATCACTACTAGCACCCTCTTGCATTTTGATAGTTGGTGACAAAGCCTAATCTCAGAATAATCTGTTGTTTCTATGTTCTAAATGTCAAAGTTAGATTAGTATTTCTATCATTATTAGTAGTATTACTATTAACCACTGCTTAAATTCCAAGCACTATTTTAGGTATTATATAAACAATAGCCCTATTCTAACAATAATCTTATCAAATCGACACCATTAACTCTAATTAGCACTTATGAATTGAGGGTCAGGGACATTAAGCACTTGCCCATAATTACCCAACTTGTAAGTAGTACAGCAAGTTGGAACCTGAACCTACAAGTTATAAAATTCCTTGAAATTTACATTTCTTCTCAAAATAAAGTTTTGTCTTAGGTAAGAATAACTGTAAAATAGCACCATACAAGTATAAAATTTACTTGGATTAACCAGGCCAGTAGTTACGACATAGGAGTGGACATAGTGAAAGCAGAACCAGGTTGTAGAAAGCTGGAACAAACAAAAGGCAGTGAAGTAGCTACAGCATAAGTAGAAAACTCCTCCAAAAAGTGTGGCTTTTTAGAGATTCTAGAGTAGCCAGAGATACATCATAGACCCATGAAAGGTATTTGTAGTTGTGTGTGCATTTTGTTTTGTTTTGTTTTGTTTTGTTTTTGAGAGGCAGAGTAAACCATGCCCTGCATGCTGATTCAAAGGATTCCCTACAAAGGAAGAGATTGCAGAATAGAGAAATAGAAGGAATAACTGATGAAGCAAGATGTCTACAAAGATGGAAAAGAATGGGATGCAGTACGACTTTGAAACAGCTGAAACTCCTCATTGCAGTGATTCTCAAAGGCAGGTCCATAGAGCAGAAACATCAGCATCAATTTGTTGGTTAGCTATATGTAAATCATCAGGCCCCATCCAGACCTACTGAACCAGGGACCCAGATATCCAAGGTTTAACAAGCCCTACAGATGATTCTACAACGTAAGAAAAAAGTCTGATGCACACAAAACAGGTTTACAGATTTGGAAGTAGAAAGTTAGCAGTTTCCATCTATTACAGCTCTCAGCTCTTAGGCAGCTTCTACCTTCAGAATCTCCCCTTTCTATACCCCTTCCTGCCAACAAGTAAGGATTTTAGCTGGCTCCTATTTGGGAATAAAGACTGAAAGAGGAAGGGAGGCGGTCACCTAGCTAACGCGTTCAAGTTAGATAGTCATCAGGTAAACGGGGGCAGAGCAGAATGAGTCCCAGCTGCCAGGGCAGGTGTGGCTGCAATTTTTCCTTTCAACGATATGATGTCTTAGAGAGGTGAGGGGAGGTTGGTTGAGTGACTGAAAGTCTGAGGATTTTTATCTAAACAGAATAAGCATTACATAAAGAGACTGTTAAATTTTGGCTTAAATTAAATTGAAAACCAATGGGACAATTTTTAACTCCTACTACCCAGACAGCCGGGGCTTTTAAGTTCATACTGGTAGTAGACTAAGTAAAGGGACAGTATTTTTGCCTTATATGTAAATTGTAGTGTGAGTAAATCTAGGATACCAATTCACACATTTAAGCAAGTAAGTTCTTAGTAAATTACCAGGGGAAAAAGTTGCTGCAACGTTCAAGTTAATGCCCACTTTCACCATGATATTTTCTAGGGCCGGGGCCCACAGTCAGATGAGCAGGCAGCAGTCAAGGTCATCCTGCTCTTTGGGACGCTTTGTGCATGAGAGAGAGCAGGCCTGTAGGGCCGGCCAGATGATGTCTCCCATGGAATGCTTTGTTTTGCTAGAACAGGGGTCGGCAAACTTTTGAGATGGAAGAGCCACCAGGGGTCAGCAAACTGTGGCTCGCGAGCGGCAGGCTCTGAAGTAAAATTGAAAATGAAAACAAAACTATCATGGTCTCATTTATAAAATTTTTAAAGGATATTCACATAATGGTGATTATGTAAAAATATAATTATATCTCTCAAATAATTTTTAACTTGTTGCGAGGGACAGGATTGGCTCTTCCAGGGGTCAGCAAACTTTTGAGACCGAACGTACCCAAAGAGCTACATGTGGCCCGCGAGCCGCAGTTTGCTGCCTCCTGTGCTGGACCTATGTACCCTTGCTTTTTCTCCGCCTGTGTGTAGAGCGCTACCCTCTTTGGCCCGCTGCCACCAGAGGCTCTCCCCATTCTGTATGTCTCACTAAACCTGTGTCCTGCACTCAGCCACCTGGTGTGTTCTTTGGGCTTGTGACTTCTCAGGCACAAATCTTGGAACACCTTGGACTCAGTCCAAACATATTCTCAGCAAAATTATTAATGAAAAATAAAGTTTATTGTGTATTATATAATAAACACAAAAATCTTATAGGGGGTGGAAATAAATGTTTGCTTTATTTTCTGACAGAAAAATAGGCATTTAAATGTGGGAGAGAATGGAAACTGCCTGAATCAATAGAGGAAATTTAACTTAAAAGGATAAATGGTTAAATACTTTTAAAGAAGAAAAATAACATACAAATACTATGATATGCCTAACAAATTTGCTTATAACTAAAAAGCTTTATTTGTGTAGTGTGATATTATGTGTATATAAATAATTCTCAACATGGAGGACCATCTGGTTTAGTAACATATTTATGTATCTATTATATACACACAGGATATGCATACAAATTTGGATGGTTACGCATTTTTAAATGTGTGCAATGCATGTTAGCATATATTAAGAGCTACACAGAGCTAAGCAAGAGTGTTAAAAATGCTGCAGAAATTATTATAAAAATGAATGAATGAATGCCAATTTATAAAATTTAAGGAATTGCCTATTGCCTGAGAAAAAACTAGCATTGTAAAACCAAAACCTAAAGAAAGAAACGTTTGGTATCAAAAAAGAGTAGTTGTCTTTAAGTATTAGCACATATTCTTTGGAACCATAAGAGTAGGAGAGTAGGTTAACATTCCACATACAACTTGACCACCATTTACTTTCTAACCCCCTCCTTCACTTCAAATCAATTTGCTGCATTTGATGTTTTTTTATCAGCTTGGATGGATTTATAATGCATTTATAATTGCATTTGTGATGTAATGGGTTGGAGAATTCTGATAACGGAAAAATCATGCTATCTAAAGGAGGCAATAAAATTATATGCTGGTAATGAGAATGGGATTTTGCTTGTACCATTTTGCACCCTGCTGCAATCTTGCATCAAGCCCCTTTGAGGTATACTTGCAACTCCTATTACCACTAATTGCAGTTTCACTACACGGGCACATCAAAAAAAAAAAAAAAGACACAGGCTTTCTTTGTGCTGCGGGCTCTGTAATCCTTTTTATATTTTGTAATGAGATCCAATTCTATTTTCACATTTTAGGTACCGGTTGTTTTTACTTCAATATTTACCAATTTTCAGTTTTCATTCTTTGAAATTCTTAAGACTGTTCAGATGAATGTATTAGAAATGAAAATAGCTAATTATATTGGGGGGATATTATTTTTTATTCTAAAATGGAAAAAAAAAACCTCATAAGGGTGTATATAGTTTTATCTTTAGGATTAGTATAGTCAAAAAGAACCTTGAACTTGAGATCTATATAGGAATTTATTTACTAACAAACATTTTCACAAACTAGTCATGTGGCTGTAACCTTTTCTAGTTCAAAACACAATACATATTTCAAATAAGCAACATGATGGTTCGTGTGCAGGCTGGACTAAAATGAAGGCAGTTGGGTTCTGTTTTGGGACCTGCCTAATCGTCCCTGAAAATCCTCAGCCTTTCAAACATAAATAGCTATGCTATTTTTTTGAAATACCAAGCCTTTCAAGACCAACGAGATACCATGTATAAAGGGGAGGTGGAGACCCATGCTAGCCCTTCCTGCTCCGCTGCTCCCGATCAGAGTTGGCATCACTGCCCATTCTACTGCACAAGCCAGATACCTGGTAGCCACCCCTTCCATCTTCAGCTCCTCTGCCCTTTATGCTCCCTCTATTATATAGTCTGTGAATAGATTTCCTTTATAAGAAGCTCATGATTTCAACTACTTTTCTCCTTACCACCATCATGAAAGATCGTCTAGCTCCTTTGGCCTCATTTCTAGACTGTTGCAGAGATTCCAAACTAGGATCTCCGCATCCACACTATCCGTTTTCTCTCTTCTCTCCACATCAAAAAAAAAAAAAAAGTCTTGCCGAAAATGCAAACATCATTATACTTCATTCCTGGTTAAAATGTTTCAATGGCTCCTCATTGCTCTTCAGATAAAGTCAAAATTGCTACAGGGCACCCGCCCAATCTACTTCTTCAGCCAAGGGTTGCACTTAAATTGCCCTTGGTCTTTCTTTCTTCCTATTTGACATGTTCTGTCCTTCCACAGGACTGGCATCATACTCATACACTCCCCCGGCTTGCCTGAAACTCTAGGCTGCCGCTTCCCCCAGCACGCGCGCGCGCGCGCGCACACACACACACACACACACACACACACACACACACACACACACACACACCTTTAGAACCTCATTTATTCTTCAGATTTGCAATTCAGGTATGACTTCCTCATATACCTCTGATTTTTCCTATCAGGTAAAATAAATTCTTATAGCACTCTGTGCTTTCCCTTAGGAGCCTTTCTGGCTTTCTGTCTTCTTTCAACAAACATTTAATGAATAATTAAATTATAAGACAAGCAGTTATGATTCTAGGCACTGGGGACAGCAATCAATTAGTCAGATAAGATCGCTGCTCTCAGGAATTTCTATTCTAGTGGGATATACCAATAAATAAACAAAAACAGAAGTGAACAAACAGATTAAGTGCTATGAGGAAATTCTAACAATGGCGTGCTAAATACCGCTGAGGTGGGGAGGTCACACCTTTGAAGAGATGGGGATATATTCTCTGAGGAGACGTTTTTTTGCTGAAACTTGAATAAGTCAGTGTCATTTTTTTTGCTGAAACTTGAATAAGTCAGTGTCATTTCCTTGTTTGATTACCGGGTTAATTTCTATTTCCCCCACTCAACTGTAAACTCCATGATGGCAATTTTGCTAAGAAATTCTATATCTTAGAAGAGCCTCTAGAACTACTTTGAATAAATAAGTGAATGGAAAGACCACAAGATTTAGCTCAAGCTTATCTGGACTGAAATCTTGGTTCTCATCTTCAAGTTGGACACATTATTAAACTCCTAACCTTCGATTTCTTCCTCTACTGATGAGGATAATGACACCGACTCATCAATTAAATTCTTATCCATATCTCACACCATCAGTTTTTGGTTTTAACTCTCAGAAATCCAAAGATATGCATCCTTCATGTGGTGTTTTTCCTCTCCTGATTTAATCAAGAATATGACTATTACAAATTTAGTACAGCCTCTGGCATTGGCTTTTCTTATTTGTTAGTTATAATAATGATATCTATGTCTCATGATTTTTTTGAGAAATGAGTGAGGTGTTAAGCTACTAAAAATCTTAGTTTAGTTCCTGGAGTGTTACAGACTTTAAATTTTATTTTATTTTAGTACAAAAAGTTTTCGGACTACACAAGAGGAAAGACACCATATAGGTTCACAAAATTATTATCAGACAACAAGTTTTTTTTAATGATTTTTCTGTGAAGAGAAAGAATTGACTTATATTCTTACATTTTTGCATTGAAAAACATAGAAAAAATGTCATGACTTTTCCGACAACCCAATATATACAAATATATGTATGCATACTACACATATATGTTTGTGTAATTCCTGAGACAATATTATACATAACTAACATTTATATAGATTATTGCTTACAAAATATCTTTGTGACTTATTCCCTCTTTAGAGTCTCAGTAACAAACCCGTGAGGCAGGTATTACGAGTTACAAGACACCCTCATGTGAAAGAGCTCACAGGCAGTGGCTCAGCGCTTAGGTTACATGCCTTATCCTGTTACTAAGAGTGAGCAGTGCCCTGATTTGTGGGCAGGTGTTGGTACACAGGGCCCCAATGCTCAGCTACTACAGAGGCAGAGAAGGGAAGGTAACCTCATTGCTACTTCCAGAGTATGGCACTGGCAACATGTGCTGTTGGTGATGGAAGATGGATTATTTTACCCTCACATTTGCTTAGTCGTTTACAGTTCACTGCCTAAGCCTGCTTGGAACTCTACATTTATTTAATCCTTCCAGCAGAGAACAATCACTGTGAGTTTCCCCACTGACATACTTTTATTTCCTGAAAACTCATTCTTTGCAGGTTGAGCATATAAAAATTTAAAGATACAGTATTAAAACAAATATAAATCACCTCCTTCACACCATGGAACAATATAGTACCCCACAGTAAAAATAGTGTAAAAGTATTTCCAGGAAATATATTCTACCTAATATATGAATGCTTCAAAAAAAGAAAAAAAAAAAGAGCTAACCTTGTGTTTTTACAGATCAAAATGCTCATTCAAGTAGTATTTTCAGGAAAATAGCTGAGTGTCTATGACCTAAATGATGCTATATTTAGCATGTTCTCTTCAGATCTGAAAAAAAAGGGGGTGTGATATGAGTAAAATTGTTTGGTTGACCTGATTTTGTTTGAGTTTCTTTAATAATGTCAATAAAGCTCAATTAAGCACCAGTTTAAAGCATTTATAAATATTTTCATTTAATACCGAATGCTTATATTTCTGAAAAAATTTTTGAACAATGAAGAAAAAATTGTATTTGTTGATGGAAGGAATTAAACTACTGTATTTTTCTACTTATTCTCTAATATTTTGATGATTCTATGTTACCTGGTCATGAGGTTAAAATTTGCAAATGTTTTATGTTTGTGATATCTCAATTTAGATAAAATATTAGAAATGATAATAATATTGTAACATTTTCTACAAGTTGACATCAAAGAGGAACTGTGGACAATTCATTTTTCCTTGGTTCAGGCTGAATTCTAAAATGCCATGAGGAGAACATGGCAAAGGTGAAAGGATTTTGCAGATGTAATGAAGGTCTCAAATTAGTTGATTTTGAGTTAATCAAAAGGGAGATTATCCTAAGTGGGTGTGACTTAATGAGACAAAGCCTTAAAGAAAAATTACCCTAACAGCCTTGAAGATATAAGATGCCATGTTATGAAAGGGACTGCAGCCAGCCTCCAGCAAATGAGGGGTCCCCAACTGACAAAAGCAGCAAAAAAAGGACTTCAGTCCTACAACTGCAAGGAACTGAATTATGCCAACAGCCACTTCAGCTTGGAAGAAGATTCTGAGTTCCTGGAAAGAGTGCAGCCCACTAACACTTTGCCACCTTACGAAACCCACAGCAGAGGACCCATAAGGTGTGCCTGGACTGTGGCCCACAGCAACTGTGAGGTAATAAATGTGTGCTGTTTTAATCTCCTAAAGAAAAAAATGCTATAAATAAACTGGGACTTCCCCATTAATTATACCCACAGAAAATCCTGGATTTAATGACCAGATATTTACTAAGTGGCTTCTGTGTTTCATGCAGTGTTCTAGGATCAGACAGTGTGATAGATACTGAAGGCTAAATTTCTGACTGTAAGTGAAACTGTTTTTTTAAAACTAAACATTTTCTTTCTGTTTCAGACAAACACAATATAAACATAGTATTGTGACATAATAAGAAAAATATATTTGGCCTCTGCCCCCAATTCCTGGCACCGAGCTCCTAAAACCCCTGTAATTTCCCGAGTGACAGAGGTGTTAGGAACATCTTTTGTTCTAATACTTGGTCTTTGGCTCTGATTCTTGCTGCAGGGCTCCCACATCGCTTGGGATTTCCTGGGTGATAGGAGTGTCTTTTGTGTGAGTGAGATGACTCTTGGTGGGCTCCTGGACGAGGGCTGGTCACCAGAGCGATCAAGCCATGATAAAAAGTTTGGAACATTCAGCCTCATGCCCCACCATCCTTTAGGGAAGGGAGAGGGACTGGAGATGGAGTTAATAACCCCTCATGCCTACATAATGAATTCTCCATAAAAATCCCCAAATGACAGGATTTCAAAGGGCTTCCAGGTTGGTGAACACATCCATATGCCAGGAGGGTTTTGCATTCCAACTGCACAGGAAGCTCACACCACACCTTTCTGGACTTTACCTTATGTGCCTCTTCATGTGGGTGTTCATCTGTATTGCTTCTAATACCCGTTATAACAAGCCAGTAAATATAAGTAAATGTTTCCCTGAGTTTTGTTAGTTGTTTAGTAAGCAAATTGTTGAAACTGAGCAGGGGGGTTGAGAATGCCCAATTTGTAGCCAAGTCAGTCAGAAGTGTGGATAATCTAGAAACTGACTACTTGCAATTGTCTGAAATGGGGTGGGGGTGTGTGGGTGTGGGGGGAGCAGTCCTGTGGGACTGAGCCTTAAATGCTTGGAGTTTCCACTAACTCTAGATAGTTAGTGTCAGAATGAATTAAACTGTAAGACACCCTGTGCACAGAGAATTGGAGCATTGTTTGACGTGGAAAACCCACGCATTTGGTGTCAGAAGTGCTGTGAGTAGAGGAATGGTGTCTTTAATTAGTCTCTCCCCAACCTCTGCTCTTCCACCCCAATTTCACCACCAACATTCCTGAGTTCTCTGCCCTGACATGATAAATGCCAACTTCCCGGGCTCTCTTACCCTGCCAGTTATCTAGAGTGGGGATATTTTTTATTAAGGGGTAGAACTTATGTCCTCGATCACAACACAGATTTTTTACTATCTCCTTCTATTATTTTAACAATTTTTTTAAGTTCTACATGTCACAAATTGCTCATGTGGACGTAGGATACTTATTTTTATCCTAATGTAATTTAATTCCCTGACTTAAAGACTTGCTTTTTGCATTAACAGCCCTGGACTTTCCTGTGAAGTCCAACCCGTTTCCTTAGACTGCAAGTCTTACTGGCTGAACCTCACTGATGCCAACTCGCGGTCCTGGGGCTTCCTTATTAAGCCTGTGCTGTTGCCTCTTTGGAGGCCCTGTGGCTGAGGACTAGGAATAAGATTCATTCATTCCTTAGTAGTTTGTCCCTTATTAGAAATTGTTCTCAACAACTCTAGGATCTGAAATCCAGATGTATCTTAGTAACATCAGACATTTCTGGTTCTCATACTAATTGTGAAACAAGTTTGGGATATATGAGTTGTTTATTTCTGTGATAAGATAGGGTTTTGAGATATTAACCTAATTTTGTTTTATGTGGCTCCTATATTTTCTCTTTCTTTCTTCCTGCCCTAACCCACCACAGACATGGAGATCCCTGCACTTCTTTGCCTTAGAGGGCATTTGAAACAGGCTAGAAAAGAAAAAGACATTCACTTCCCTTTTAGTGTTTCCTGTCCCCTTCCCCACCCCCCTCCAAAAACCTCAGCCGATTTTGCAATTCCTGATCACAGTAATATGAAGTTAAAAGGCTTTGTATAAACTAGGAATAGACTTTCCAGGGCTGAAGTAAGGAGAGCTGAGAAGGCAAAGATCATTAATCCTTGGGAGCAAAGGGGATGGGTCTTGCTGCCCTGCAGTGCCACCAAGAAACTGGCAAGTTCCCAGTGAGGATTGTGGGCAAAGGCATTTTGTAGATGGAGCTAAGTATAGGCTCACAGACTGCCTGTGCTTCAAGAACAGCATAGAGACAAAACATGGACACTTGCCCTCCATAAAACCTTGACCAAGCTCTTTCACCTGCCTTGACTGCCCTTCCTTCCATTAGACTGTCCACAGCCCACTCCTGCTCCAGCCCCTCCTAATCCACTAAGCCTTTCTCTTAACCTCATGCCCTTGTATATGATCACTCCATTGAACACTCCCCAATTTTGTCTGTGTCACTTACTCACCACTTAATCCTACTACTTTCTAGGCTGCTATCAATGTCTTGTATTATTTAACATTTCATCCATTCTTTTAACTTGAATTAAATTGCAAATTCTTTGAGTTAAGGACAAGTCTTAAATTTTTACTCTGTTACAATAGTACCCATAAAAAATTTATGGGAATGATATATAATGAAAGAATATCAAAGATGATTTACCAAGAAAAATCATACTATTCTAGCTTCTAAATCAATCTTGAATTGTCTATAAAATATAATTTTATGGTCAAAATACTGTCACAATAGGGTTTCTTACATAAAAGTGTAATGTTACAAAATCTTCTAGAGGCACAGGGTGGAACACGGGATTTTTAGAGCAGTGGAAATATACTGTATGATGCTGTAAAGGCAGATGACTGACATGCATTTGTCAAAGAGAGAGAATTATACAACACAAAGAGGGAATCTTAACATAAACTATGGACTTTAGTTAATAATAGTGTATCAGTAAAAACATTGGTTCATGAATTGTAACAAATGCACTGTTAATGCAAGATGTTAATAATGTGGAAACTGTTTGTGTGTGTGTAGGAGGGTGGGGTACATGGGAACTCACTATGTTTTCTGCTCAATATTTCTGTAAACTTAAGACTGCTCTAAAAATAAAGTTTATTACAAAAATACAATATTACAGGATCGCTCTTCTCTAGAGGCATGACATTTCAAGAGTATATAAAAATCCTACTAAATAATTTTCAAAAGCGGCAAAATTTGAACATTTCATATCCTGATTTGTTTTTCTTTTTTTGATACCCCTTTTGCTCTACATATTGAAATTGATCTTTTATTATACCAACAAGATAGCAGCAGCTGTTCACTCATGGCTAGCCAGATGTGTACTATAGCAAGATCATCGTATCTTATTTCCACTTAAAAATCGTGCCTATTGCCGGCTAATTGCCATGTATTGATTTACTTAAGCATCCATAGTTTCTGTATGAGAAAGATAACACTTGGCTCTAGGGGGCCTGGAAATTCTTTACACTGTCAGTGACCTTGACTGAAAGGGTAATTAGTCTGAACCTCTGGAAGGAATTAAGACACTTAGACTTTTCGTTCTTTATGAAAAGCTTCATCTTTAGTGATGTGAGCACACAGTTCTATTTACTGAGAAAACACCTTATATTAACTCATCTCCTTCTCTTGTAGGAGTAGCTACCAGAATTGTGGGTTTTTCTATATCCAAGGAAGGGAAGGGAGACACAAAGCACTTCGTATATAGCAAGGAATTTGGTTTTTCTACGGGGCTCTGTCCACTCACTCACTCACTGAGTAGCCCTGTGGTGATGGCCAAGCCATTTTATTTTCCTGCTTAGTTTTTTTTTATTTTTTTATTTTCACAATGAAATAATAAAAGATTGTACTTTTATGAGATTAAGATAAAATAATAAATCTAAATATTTTGAAACTATGTTATAAATCCAGTTTGGTTTTTTTTCTGGTACAGAGCCAAATGCCAGTTAAAATATATCTAGTCAACATGCAAGAGATGCCAGACACTGTAGAATAAATGTGGGAAAAAAGTCCAAAGTGATGACAAATCAAAAAAGTCCAAAGTGATGACAAATCAAATAACTAAATTTTTTAAAAGGTAGACATGTTCATTCTGAGATACGAGTGTTCTTTAATGTGTTCTGGTCAACATATGTTGATGTCAAATACGAAAATGGAAAAGCTATTTTTATTTCCATAAATATTTTGTATATGTCTTTGGTCTCATACTTGTAAATCGCCAAATGATGTTTGCTTTTCAATACAGAATTACTGATTACAATTGACTCAAGCCAGCAAAGAAAGTATAGGGGACACTGTGTTTTGCTTAGCAGGAAAGTTCTTGACTTCCAAATTCTCACACACAGGCAATCTGTTTTAGTCAACCTCAAATGCATTTCTAGTCATTTTCTTTACTGATCGGCAAACCTACAAGCTAATTGAGGGTTCCAGGGCTTTAAGAATTCTGAAATAAACCATATTTCTTCCTATTGAATATTTTACTTTGTAGAGCTGACACTTCTGTTCTTTTATCAAGCACCACTTCTAGAAATACCCTGTCTCTTCCTCTTTTTATTTTATTCCCTCAGAGGTTTCACAAGGGTGCATTTTTGAGTGTGCATATGTGTGTGTATTATTTTTCTCTTCAGTAAAAGTAAATAGCTATCAATGCGTAGTGGGGCTAATTTACTGTGGAATAGCATAACATATTCTGCACCTGTAGGAACACACTGACAGTTCTGTTGAGTTGCCTGACTGAACAGTGTGCAACACATAGAGAATAAGGTTATGGGGAATGGGGGAGGAAGCAATAGGTTACCCCAGTCACAGTGGTTTTCAAATTAAGCACATTGTTAGCAGGCTAGAACTAAGGGTCCCTTTGAATGTGGCGTACATGAGCTAACGACTGCAGAGCAGCAGCGACCCATGCCTTTTCCATCTGTGGTTCATGTGAGTGAGGGGAGTGATGGAGAAAGGGAGGGGTGGCAGAGGCTGGCAGGACGAGGCAACCACAGAACAAAAGAGTAAAGACACAATACCTTAGGCGATGCTCAAAGGGGGCCTCTGCGCTCAGGCTAGGTCCCTTAGGTTTCAGTTTGCACAGCCTTCGATCCGCTCCCTCTACAGAGACTGCTGGTGTACGAAAGAAGAGCACATGCCAGGGGGGAGAAGCACAAGAAGTGGAAGCAGAGTCCTGCTTCTCCGCAATATCTAGGGTTTTTATGTCAGTCAAAGACAATGATTACCACACTTATGTTCTTTACCATAGCATGTTAAAGGGGTATAATCATTAATAGCAAAAAATTCTTAAATGAATTTGAAAAATCACCAATTCATTGCATCGTTTTTCGGTTCTGCATTGCCTTATACATGCATCCTAGTTAAAAATACAAACATACATACAAGTGTGCGTGTGTGCGTGTGCGTGTGCATGTGTGTGTGTGTGTGTGTGTGTGTGTGTTGAATGTCCCCAGCTGTAAAGCAGGTACCTGTTTCATAAAACATGTTCAATTAAAGTTTGTGGGATGCACCGAAGAAACAATTATGGAGGAACCAGTAACGTCAATATTGATAAGCAAACTAGGGACTCCTACCTATTCTTCTAAAACAGCTAATCCTTAGAGTCTTGATAGTTCACAATTAATGAGTATTCATTATGTTATGCATTGCCTCCTGCATTTGATTTTTAAAATTCACATTCACCTTTATGTGTATTTTAACCAGCCTTCCGATATCATTTTGTGGATGTATTCATCAAAACTTTTTTTCTAGCATTGGATAGTTGGGTCACCAAAATTTCAGAAAAGGATGAGAGAATGCTAAAAAATGCAGTCTGGAGTTAAAAAAATCAGGCCTGGAACAAAGAAACAACAACAACAAAGGATTCTTGCCAAGAGCTAGTTGGTATAAACTGTGTATTTGCGGGTTTGGAGACTCACAATTAAAGGATAAATTCTTAAATAATTAATAATCTTCTTTAGACCCAAAATATAATCATTCTGGATTTAATGGTATTCCATCTACTTTTCCCTGGTATAATTATTCCTAGTAAACAATAGTTAATACTGAAATATCAGAAAACATATACTTTCAAAACTTATGATCCCATTCCGTCTGTTGGTGAATCTCAGCAGCTATGCCTAGTCAAGGCCATGGCCCTCTTCTCTTTGGCAGTAATGTTTAGAATGGGGTCCCTGCCAAGATTAGACCCCTGGTACATTGCCCTAAACAGCCTTGCTATGAAGTATACTTTCATTCACTGTAACACAAGCTCTGTGACAGCAGGGAATTTCTTCTTATAAACAGCCTATGTAAAATAGCATCTTGCAAATAATTACTCAATAAATATTTGTTGAGTGTTTGGTTAAATCAATGAATGAATAAATTTACTCTAAGAACATGTCTTAGCACCAGCTCCCATAGATTTAGGTATTGATCTAGATTTATCATATACACTGAATGAGGGATGGGAATGCTAATGAAAGGTCTGGAAGCTTCCAAATAATACAGTTATTTCTCCCTCAGTCTAAGTGATACTCCACCAAATGCATCAAGTAAAAGGCTTGACAACCTTCATGACCTTAACTCTGATGAGTATGGTTACTGCGCCAGGAGCTCTAAGGTACCCCGATCGCACTCAGAGTTTTAGAACCAGACAAGAGCTTGTTCTAACATTATGGATGAAGAGCCTTGAGTCTGCATCAAGGTCCCAGGTATAAGTCGCAAAGAAGAACCAAAGCCTAGATGCAAATCCTACAACGAACCTAGAAAGTGGAAAGCAGGAAATGTTTAACTTTAATGATGATCTCAGATCCACAATTTACAAAAATGAATCCCATCTCCTTCTTCCAGGTACTATCGCCTTCAGATATTTAACCTGTATATAACTTTTGTAGGAATTTAAAGGTTTGTTTATGGGGTTCAGCATTGTAAAAATGCATACCCATGCATACGCATACACCACACACACACACACACACACATACACACACACACACACACACACACCACAAGAGCTCCTTATCCAAAGCTCTTGGGTTCCTTTAAGATGGAGATGCCATCTCTTCTAGATGGATAGATTATACATAAATTTAATTTTCTGGGTGAATGTTCTTGTTCACTGATATGGAAAATTGAATGATCGATTTTTATTAAGACATAGTTCATGGTAGCTTTGCCAGTGATGTCCACAGTGAAGTTTTGGACACTGATGGTATTTTATTGTTTCTAATAACTCTATCAACAAAGCAAAACAAAGCCCCTATCTATTGTGAGAAGAAGAAAAAGACTAGAATTCATGTGTTTTATTACTGCACTTAAGGTGTTATCACTCCCTGGGAAGAAAGATAAATTACAAGTTCAAGAAACTGGCTGCCATTTGAAGTTGAACCTCTGAGTATCTGTGAAACCAAACAACTTCTGAAATATTTATTCAAATTTTTAAGTTACATTTCCGCACCCATTAGTAAACAATGAAAATAACTCTCAGAACTATTAAACAAATGAGAATATTTGCATTATAGATGTTCCTCAATTTACAATTGTGTTGTATGTCCTGCTAAACCCATCATAAATTGAAAATATCATAAGTCGAAAATTCACTTACTACATCTAGCCTATCAAACATCATAGCTTAGCCTAGCCTACCTGAAAGGTGCTGAGAAAACTTACATTAGCCTACAATTGGGCAATTATCTTGAGTTTCATCTCAAGGGTAATTGCCTTTCTCTTCTTCTAACCAGAAGCAGGAAACACAGATGGGTGTTTTGTAGAAAGGATGGGATTTGAAAACACAATATCCCAAAACACTGACAACACTGTATCGGTTGTTTACACTTGTGATGGCTGCCCCACATCACAAGAGAGTGTGGTATTGCATATAGCTAGCTCAGGAAAAGACCAAAAATCAAAGTACAGTTTCTACTGAATGTATACCATTTTTACACCACTGTAAAGTCAAAAAATTGTAAGCCGAACCATTGTAAGTCAGAGGCCATCTGTGTTTGAATCAAGCAGCTTAAAAACAAAACAAAACAAAACAAAACAAAAACACTTGTGAAGACACTTTCTTTTTACTCCATGTCATTACTCACATGTCCTGTGTGTGCTGTGCCACAACCTCCTCCCCAAACTTTAACTGTTGATACTATGGTAAGTAAACTAGATATCCTACTGGGACATTCATGTATTTAAGCTCAGTTCTTTAAACATACCTATGTGGCCTACTCTCTATTCTCACTAGTGTTCACCCATTGTTTTCATAGGATAGAATAAAAATTCTATGCAGGCTGGCTGAAGCTTTATCCCGAGCAAAGCTTTTAGAAATTCTGTCTTTGACAATCACACCCTCTTAGCCTGTAGTCCTTACTGATAACGTGTACTCCAAGTTCATTCCCCTTAATGAAACATTTATATGAACCATAAGCGTTATTTAAAAAATGCACCAGCACCAGGTTGTGGAATTATTTCCCCCTCCTCCCTCCCAAACCCTAGAGGATCTTTAACATCCAGAGGATTTCAGTCCCATCAACCTCAAGAGATGTATGATATCACAGGTGTAAATTGCCTGGTTTAAAAATTCTAATTAATCAGCTATACTGAAGGAGACCTTAGGAGCTGGGAAATGGAACATGTGGCTAATATCAGAGATACATGTTCTTACAGCTTGTTCCTGCTGAGGTAAGGAAAATCACATTTTTTGCCCCCTAAAACCTGAAACTATCAGCTATTCTTTTTCTGATCCTTAAGAAATAGGTGCAGGCACAGGGTTTTTCTCAGTTCAGCATATAGATCATATTATTAATAAAATGTTTCTTACTTAATTCTTTCAGATGGAAAAGCATCGTAATCTGTGTATACACACACACACACACACACACACACATAATTGATGGCATGGAATAATTAAATTGAAGAGACTTTTGAGTGACTTGTTCGTGCAAGGCTATACTCTAAATTCTACACAAAAACAGATATTAAAATGGCTTATGTACATAATTAATATTTACTATTAAGCATGGTGAACAAGATACCAGTTTATCTTGAATCTTAAATTGATATTCAAATTGAAATATGCTATAGAAGTGCCACTTTGACAAATAACCTTGGCTAGTCACAAAACTAAGGTTGCCTATAAGAGAAAACTGTTAAAGTGGTTCGTTTAAGAGAGTTTCTAAGTAATATCCTCATTTATACCTGATTTCCATTGGGATAGAAGTCGCACATGTAAGCTTTGTGATTCACACCTGACTAGATGTGAAGATAGTGGGAGGTTTGCCTGCAGACGTGCCACCATGCTTCTGCAAACATTTAACAGATTCACTCTTAAGGCAAGAGAAGATTTTTCTTGAAACCCTGGAGGCATTTCCTATGAACACGAGTCTTAAGCATCCATTTGGGCAAAATTAATACAATATTGATAGCATGATAAATGTTGAGGAAATGTTCAGGATTCATTATATTTGTAGGTTTTGCCTCTTTTTTTCCTTTGATAATAAATACATTGTGCTTTTCTTATTTCTCCTACTGCTCCCTTCTTTCCCACTCCCATTCTAATCAGTAATTATTTACCAGTTTTCAAGAATTCTCTTAGAATATCCAGGCATGCAGAGAGTTTCCGTGAATATTAGTTGTGTCAATGACCTCCCTCCCCAAATTATAAAAGTGGCTTCCTCAATTTTACTGCAATATTCTGATTTTCATAGTACTAATTTAAAATATATATATATATATATATATATATATATATATATAGCTCTATCTTTGAGAGGCTATTTAACCAGCAAGATAGATGGTTTTCCATAAGTTTTTAATAGAGAAGTTATTCATAATATGCATAATTTCTTAGTTCCATCGTGCACAAAATCAATGACTATGTATCTTTACTACCTGTGTAGATGCTGGCTCTGTAATTAAGATCCTCAGTGGTCATGAATTTTGTCCTAATGGAGGACACTTTCCTTTTAGTTCCTATAACTTCCCATTACAGGATCTGCTCTATTAACTTCCTGATTCCACATGACTGAGATGTTTGGGTATTCACAGTGCTTAGAATTATTTTGAAAAAGGTGAGTGGTGGAGGAGAAAAAAAAACAAAACAGGTTATAATGCATCCAAGAATTTCAGTCTTGGCTTTACTACTAAATAGCAAACTATTTAACCATTCCGAACTCAATTACTTAATTAATAAACAGTGGTAGAAATAATGCCTTTTCATGTTTTCTAAGGTGACTAATAAAATAAGTGAGGTAATATAAGTGAAAATATTTTAAAAATTCTTAAAGGATGTACAAACATAAAGTGTTTTCACCATTCTATATTTCCACATGAAAAAAAGTACACATTGTTTGACTAAACATTCACATCTTATAGAAAAGTCAAGCCTTAAACAAAGCTGTGAAATTACTGAAATGGTTAAATATATTAATGAGATTATGTTGCATAATAAATTCATTATTTATTAATGAATTGTTCAATAAATTTATTATGTTGCATAATAAATTCAAAATCACCGTGGTTGAAAACAAAAGGTTTATTTTTCTCTCAAGATATATGTCTTTTAAGAACTAGACTTATCGTGGAGATCACTTCTTAAGCATAAAGAATGTAATCAATAATATGGTAATAACTATGTGTAGTGCCAGGTGGGTACTGTTGAATAACTATGATGTACAACTGAAGCTAATATAATATTGCACATTAGCTATTTTTAATAAAAATCTTTTAAAAAAAGAATTGTCTGGGAGACCCAGAGAAGAGTCAGAACAGCCACCTTCTGGAATATTACATTACCATGTCAAAAGGAAAGTGGACAACAGAGGGCCTTTTATGCTGTGACATAAAATTAACACATACTACTTTCATTCAAAATCTTTGGCCAGAACTGGTCCTATGGTTCACCCAACTATTAGGACCACAGGAAACACAAATCCTACAAGGAACCTAGAAGGTGGAAGGCAGGAAATATTTAACTTTAATGACCATCCCAGATCCACAATTTACAAAAAGTAATCTCATCTCCTTCCAGGTACTATCACCTTCAGATATGTAATCTGTATATAACTTTTGTAGGAATTTAAAGGTTTTTTAATGGGGTTCAGTATTGTAAAAATGCATGCCCATGTATGTGTACACACACACACACACACACACACACACACACACACACACGCGTGCACGCGATAGAAAATCAAGGTATTCTATTTCCTAAAAGGCATCTCTGTTTTAACAAACATCTCTTAAACAACAACAAAATAATAACCAAATCATCAGAAGTCCATTAATGAATCCTTTCTACTTTTTGGAATTTTAGAACTGCGTTTGCCTGCTCTTAAAAGAGAGATTTTTAAGCAAGCGAGTCTCCCCTTAGCAGGGCAATTCATATCACAACAAATAGTTTTGTCTTCTTGTATGAAACAGAAGCTGGAATAGATGTGCTCAATTCTCATCATCATTTAGGAAGTTGAACATAGCACCACTCCATGGATCTGTGAAGTGATTTGGTGGTAACATTTCCCAGATTGGAAGCTCAGAAGTCAATATTTCAGGGAGCCAACTAAAGTACTTACTTAGAATAATAGAATAAGAAAGAAAAAATGGAACAAAGTTATTGCTTTCATTTCCCTGCTATTGTTCCAGTTATTGTTTAAGCAGATGGTTTATATAAAGTGTTTTTTTTTCTCTTTTTTTCTGGTTTAAAACAGACTTTCTTTTTTCTTTTGCTGTTTTCTTTCTTTATTTTTTTATTTCATAGTCTTTTTCAAAAAGAGAAGCACATAACAATAATGTGTTCCATAAGGAGAGCCCATTTTTATACTTTTTAAACTTTTGTGATTTTTCAAAGGCCAACATAACACAAACTAAGCTAAGCAAAAATAATATTTTTGGAAAATTGTTTGGGACAAAGAGTGACTATTTTTTTCTCCCAAAGAATGTATAATATGACAAGAGTCTTCCTACTTCCACGAAAGCGAAGACAGTTTATTAGTATCCAGGACAGTGGTCTCAGTACTCTAATAGCTTATCAGACAATAATGTCCATATAGTTTTACATGACCTTAGTCCAACCGAAGGCAGAAGTTAACAAGTTAAATAGTGACATGTAATATATAGACAATTATATTTTGAGTGTGTGAGATAAATATTATGGCTGAATGAACACGTGTGAAAGACACAACAGAAAAAAATTTTACAGTTTTCTTTCCTCCTAAACAGCAAAATAATCATGTATTACATGTATCCACTTCTAGCTCTTTTTTCTAAGTCTAACTTCACCTCTGGTCGAGAGTTTGGCTAGTTCAACATGTATTTACTTGCATTTAACAAAACATAAGTGAAGATATTAAGCGTTTTAAAAAGAATAAAACTGCCCTTTTAATCTGTTTAATTATTTACCTACAAATTTTAAATCTCTTAAATTTCTTCCTAAGTTTAGTGTAATACCAAAAAGTTTGCAAACAGAAAAACCTTTATTTTGACAATAAATTACTTATTTTATTAGTGTTACTATTAAATATTGCATTACTTGAGCTTAGGTTTATAGATACCCTAGGAGCTACACAGGAACCTCAAGTGGTTTCTTAATACATCTGTTTGTTTTTTGAGGGAAAATCTAAAAACCATTATAAGTATAATCTTCATCACATAGGAAGATACTTAATGACAAAATTCAGGTTTATCTTCCTGAGAAGTTAAATTTAAGTGATCAACTAACATAGACGTGATTAACATTTTATGACTAATTAGACAGAGGTGAAGTCAATGAATGCTTCCTTGGAAGGGTAGTGGAGGGGGATGGACAATATGCCCGAATTCTCATTCCAGACTCCTATCAAATTAAATCACTACTCCAGTGGATGAGTTGATGTGCTGGTAGAGGAAACTTTACTCAGTGCAGTTCCTTTTTTGAAAAAAGAAAGAAAGAAAGAGAGGGCGGGGGGAGGAAGGAAGGAAGGAAGGAAGAAAGAAAGAAAAAAAGAAAAAATAGGGAAAAGGTATTTACCACCACCATACCCAGCCTTAATATAACAAAACAGAATATCAATTTGAACAACTTTCCATGCATGAAAACACCTTCACAAGAGCTATGATTCCAGATAAAGGATCACATCACATGGGTGAAGCATAGAAATAAGAAAAGATGGCTTGATGAGGGTGGGAAAGATAGATTCACATTATCCCCTCACCCCTTCTCCAAGGCCGGGCAGCCCAATGCAGACAGAAACAACCTCCTGGTGGGAGAAGGAGAGGGAAGTGGACACCCAGCCTCAGCACAGACCCACTCCAGCACCAGGCTGACTCCTTCAGAAAACAGTATAAAGATTCCTCAAATAAATAAATAAAACAGAACTACTATGTGATCTAGTAATCCCATTACTGATTATATATCTGAAGGAAAGCAAATCACTATCTTGAAGAGCTACCTGTACTCCCACGTTTACTGTAGTATTACTTACAATACCAAGATTTGGAAACAACTTTAAATGCCCACCAAGGATGAATAGATAAACAACAGAATATTATTCAGCCATAAAAAGTGAATAAAATCCTGCCTTTTATGACAACATGGACGAACCGAGGGCATTACACTAAGTGGAATAATTCAGACAGGGAAAGACAAATACTGTATGATTCCATTTATATGTGGAATCTAAAACAATCCAAACTCACAGAAATAGAGAGCAGAATGGTGGTTTCCAGGAGCAGGGGTGCGGGGTTGGTGGCAAAGAAATGTTGGTCAAAGGGTACAAACGTCCAGTTATAAGATGAATAAATTCTGAAGATCTAATGTACAGCATGGGGGCTATAGGTAACAACACTGTATTATATACTTGAAAGTTGCTAAAAGAGTAGATTTTAAATGTTATCACTATACAAAATGGTAATTATATGAGGTGAGGGAGGTGTTAACTAACCCTATTTTGATCATCATTCTGCAATATACATGTGCTTCAAATCATCATATCATACACCTTAAACTTCAATCTGTTATATGTCAATTGTATCTCAAAAAAGCTAGAGAAAAAACAAACAAACAAACAAACAAAAACCAATTTCCTGCCCTCACAAAGTGCATTCTAGTGTGGAATATATTTTTCTAGTGACTAAAATAGTTGTGTGTTCTGGCCAGAGCATTTCTTTCTCAGTGTGAAGGTACCTAGAGTTCTAAGTTGGTAGTCAAAATGTTGTTTTGTGACTACGATCAGAAAAAAAGAGAGCTGGGTGGTGTTAAGGTTTATTTCATTTAAGCCTCAAGGAAAGCCTAAGAAATTGTTTGTACTCCAGAATACATGTGCTCGCTAATGATCAGCTTAAAGATATCCTTTGAATTTAAGATTTCTCTATGCTGGACATTGGCTGGCTGGAAAACATTGCCAAATCCTGGTAGACTCCTCTTTCTGGGTTTCATGTGAACCATTGCAATGTAACACATTCTTCAGAAAATTGTAATTAAACAGTGTATAAAACAAGCAAATCTGCCTTTCAATTGTTAAGCCGAATAGTACAAATATAACAAAATAGTGTTACCTAGCATATTAAATTTATGTTCTTATATTTACTTTTATAGGAGTTAATAGTTTTATCTATATTTAATTTAATTATTTTCATTTTTAAAATGTATAAGATTTATATACAAAGGAGTTATAATCCACATTTTTGTTTATAGTGTTTCATTAACATTAAAATGAAAAATTTAAATATATTGTCAGCATTCATGAAAATACTCTTCCTTCAAAAGGAATTACATTTTATAGTTTCTCAACTTGAGAAAACTTCCTGGAGTCATAGACATTTAGGGATGGAAAGAAAACTTATTTTGATTCCTTTCCTTTACAAAAAAGCTAATTGAAGCTAGGTAAGTTATACAGATTGACAAAGAGCATACAGAAATTTGTGGGCAGGTACAGTACCAAATAATTCTAATTTTTATCTTTATTGATTCTCTTCTATCTAGTTCCTAAAATATTTTAATAAGAACAGTAGGATCCCAAATTAAGCACTACATTGCTCCTTTAATCACAAGTATTATCCGCATGGAGAGATACCTCTTTGTATCTACACATATTAACTAGAGAGAGAGCCAGAATGAAAGATAGATATGTATATAGGTAAATAGATACATAGAAATTTGTACTAAACTGATACGCCATGACATATATATGCCACCACGACAATAAATATTTGCCTATGTGTTTGGAAATTTAAATTAATTTGGACCATAAAGAGAATCAGGATATAGTAGCAGTTTATTTGGAAAACAAATACTCTGTCATTGACCAATTAATTATTTTCCATCTTTTGTTAAATTTCTGTCTAGATGACCGGAAAATGGAAGGAAGATCAGAGCAAGGTACTTATCTGCATATAGGACTTGTTCTCACCATAGCTTTCAAATAATTCATCTTTTTTCACCACTGCATTTGGACTGCTTTTATTTTATGGTGTATAAATCCATCCTCTGGTAAACAAAACAAAAAAAAACAAACAAACAAAAACACTAAAAGTGCATAAGCAGTAGTCATGTGGCCAGGAGCTGGGTTATTATTCTAAAATTAACAGAAAGCTCCTGAGGGATACTCATCGAGAAGTGATGTGATCTGGCTGTTATTTTAGGGACAGCTGATAGAAGTACAGGATAAGGGAAATGAAAGACCAGTTAGGAGGACGTGGCAGTAGTACAGGCAAGAGAGCAGTTTAGGGTTAGAATTAGAACTGGGGTAAAGCTTAGGAATGATGAAAAAATGTAGACAGAGAAAAAAGAGGTTGAAGTTAATGGTGGTATAAAGTATGACTATAGAGTTGGGTGGAAAGGCAAGATCATTGCAAAATATTCCTCGAGCCCATCCCACCTACTCTACCAATTATTTCCCCGCCACTTTTTTTCATTCTTTATTTTTTCCTTCATAGGATTATAACAGTTGTAATTATTTGTGTTGTAAGTTGTTTAGCACCTAGCTCTTCATTTCACTCTATGTACCATGAGGATGAGGACTCCGTTTTGAATTGAATACTCAGCACCTCTCTCAGTGCCTGGCACAAAATTGGCTTTCATTATATCTTTAGCAAAATAATGAATGAATGAACGAATGAATGAATCTCTTGCCCAGGTCTTAGGGAGAAAATAGGTAATAGACAGTGTTAAGCCTTATATGGGGCTCCTAGTAGTAATCTCAAAATTCTAATGAAAGGTAAAGAAACATGTGCCTTCTATGTGTTAAGTTGCATGTCATTTACATAGTCTAGGCAATATTTAAATTAACCACAATAACTTTCCTAGGAGTTGACTAGAAATTATACACATTTTCTGAATTATGGCTTTTACCTGTATCAAGTATATGTCTTATAAACTCCTGCCTTCAGTTACCAGACATTTCTTTTATTCCTAGGGAAGCAGGAATAATATGTTCTCATTTATGCTGTCAGGAGGATATGGTTTTGAGGGTGGAATTTAAACAGTCTATTTTTCTTCCCTTGGAACTTATGTCTAACCCTAACAATAAGCTAACTTAAAAGAAAATTAAGCCTTGGTAATAGTGTTTGTAAGAAACATGTTTAAATCATTTAAGATAATAAAATTTACAAATAATATTCATAATTAATAAACATTGATAAATGGAAAATTGTATAAATCATTCTTTTATCTATTAGTATTTCTCAGGACACTTATTTGATATCACTTTGTTAACCTACTTTTGCTATCTATATGAACATAATAAAATCCACAATTCTTTCAAATACATATTGTTGTTCAGAACTCCATCAATTTATTGCTCTTCCTCAATCACTAATATAAATTAGTGAGAGTCTATTATTAATTAAAGTTGAAACAAAATGATTATTTGATTTCTGTATTTATTACATCATGGCATCATTGAAGACAATAATAACCATTAACAAGGACAATTATTTCATTTTCCATGATTATCAAGAAATTGCTATATTTAAATATAGGATTGATAAAGGATTTTCTATGAAGATAATTTACTGAAACACAAAATTCAATAAACCAAATATATTTACCTTTTAGAAATACATTACTTATATTGAATTATAATTAATAAACTGGTTCTTATTTTCATACCATTTGCTGTTAGCCAACATTCTATTTTAACATATGCATATATATAATATACAGACTTAACACTAATTAAAATGTCAATGGATTGTATGTCACATCAGAAGTTCTCTAGTAATACTTTCACTCCTTCCTTTGTTGGATAATTAAAAAAGGCATTTTCAATTTTGCATGACTATAGTAAATAGATGGGTTCACAGTAATTTGTTTCATGTAGCCAATTAGCCTAGTTAAATTTCTCATGAAAAATAATATGAGATTCATTGTAATTTCCTAAAAAACCCAGATAAGAGTTGCACATATATGAGAACATTTTTCGTTTTTACCTTCCTACATGATCATGACAATGATAGATATCACAGTTTAGAAACCAGGGCTTCATGGCAAAAAACAGCAAGATTATATATTATATATCTCCTCGAAATGGTAAAATTGCTAGTTTCCTCTGATTAAAAAATTGTAATCTTGTCTCAGCTATGGGAAGGTAAATGCTGCTCAACTCAAAAATTGCAATGCATGGAAGTATAATAAATTCTCTAGATGCGAATAAATTATCCTTATTAGGCACTTGTTCTTTTTATTGTTTCTATTTATTATCTTACTTAGTAATGAATACTACAGTCAATTTACAAAGTAATGAACAGTTTTATAATACTAATGAAAAGAATACAGGCACAGTTTTTTGTTTTTTTTTTAAATGTAGTTTTGCACGGTATCTTTTATTATCTTGAAATAGGAAGCAAATTTCTAGTTCTAGAATTTATCACCAACCTCTTTAGAAATGTTGACTTTTCAAAATACATATGCAAGAGTCTGCATCTTGCTGAGTATTGTATTATTAAAACATTTGCAAGGCACCATTGTCTCATGGTAAAACATTAATTCTAAATAAATACACAGAAGAATGAAAGCACTGAGTCATTGAATTATGATTGTAAATATGCCCTTAATGGGGGAGGTATAGTCAAGAAAGCAGCTTGGATTGAATATATTCTTGTCACATCTATTTGGAACAAAAAAATGAATACTATGATTGTGTTAGCTTGGGATGTGTCTTAGTCCTTTGGGGCTGCTATAACAAAATACCATAGTCAGAGTGGTTTATAAACAACAAACATTTTTTTCTTATAGTTCAGGAGGCTGGAAGTTTGAGATCGGGGTGTGTTAGGGCTTCAATACATAAATTTTGAGAGGCACAGTCAGACCATAGCAATGATATATTCTAAGGAAATTGGTTAAGCAAAGACACATATCATTTAAGACAAAAGACAGACAGCGAGATTAAGAGATGGATTTTTGCCTTTTATAATGAAGAATGATTCTATTTGCAAGCAACTGATAACTTCTCATCAGTACCAATGCAATGACAGGTGACGCTATACATACATGTGTGTGTCATATTTGATAGAAAAAGTAGTGAGGAGATTTAGTTAACAGGACATTTACAAACTTGTCTCAGCTGCACCAAGTAAAGGGCACCCAATATTTTGAAATATCTCAACTTGCATTTTAATTTTTTTAAACAATATTTCTAAATGGATTGTTTATCTGGTATATGGATTACTTGCAGCAACAGTTTTTAAACAATGTCTTAAAACCTTGGTATTCCAGCCTTCAAACTGAGTAGAAATAAATGTAGCATATTTATTTATAGAATTTTGAAACTACAATGCCTTTATTGTCTAATAGGAAGCTAAGACTTTTATATCCACTTGAAGATGTTACTTGTTCTTTCAGCCGCCTTTTCTTGTTAAGAAATAGAAAAATAGGACAGTGAAAGAATATCCCACAGAAGAAAAGAGATCAAGTGGTATAAAGAAGGAAACAGACAAATGCCAAGAAAAAGAACTTTTCCATAAATTAAATACTTTTCTTTGTCTGAAAGCTAAATAAAGCCATCTTGTTTGTGTTCATTCTTTGCTTTCATTCCTCAGAGAATAGAATGTTGGATAGGTCTCCAATTAAGTGCGTTTGGCAAAAAAATATTTTAAATCAGTTACTATTTAATGAATTGGCTTAATTATTTAGTGTTTCTGTGTGTAATTTTCTAGTAAATCAAAAAGTAGCAAAGTTATATACTGTTTTATTAAATGTGCTTGTCTTATAATTTCCACCCACCTTTGTTTTTTCATATTCAGAATTAATTCTATTCAGACATGGCTTTGCTATATTAGAGAAAATATGTGTTAACCTGTAGCTTTTCTTTGCCACCATTATTGTATTCTGGTTTATAAACTGGTGGATTTTATATTATTGGAGATCAACTAAATGAGTTGAATAAATTTAAAAGAAAGGTAGAATCCCTGTAATTTGTATAGTTTTCATTTAAAATTGCAAAAAAATTAAGAAATAATGAATAGTTTTCCTACAGAATTAGTAAGATCATATTTCCAGATTTGAAAACTACATGTTAATATAAGACATTTAGAATTAGACAAAAAAGAGCAACATTCCAGCTGTGATTTTACGTCTCATGCATCTGTGGCCCACCTGCCCTAAGCATCAGTGGCTTGGACAGCGGGCATTCTTGGCTCAGTAATACACTTGTTGAAAATGTTAAAGCAATTAGCAGAGGCAATCTGAAATGAGAAGACCCTAGAGAATTATGTCAGTGAAGCTGTTGAATAAAACATATCCTCTTAAAATCTTTGCTTATTTCTTCTGTATAATATTAGCACAATTAAAAGAACATGCTGATTTTGCCTGGAGTGAGCTAATTCTAGACCCTCAATTAAGCTCTTTCCCAATAGTTATTGTCATTAGTTAGCATTACCATAGCAACATATACTTTTTAGCATAAGTGCTTTGTAACAATTTTTAGAAGTCTTTCTTTTCTGTGGTTTTTTGAAGTTAATCTACATAACACTCACAGGAAAATAGAACAAATTATATGGAACCTACATTTCACATTGAAACCACCGGCAGTTAGCTTTGCCACAAGCTAACACAGATTGCAGTTTGTGCTGAATCAAAGCACAGGTAACTATTTTATGCAAAGTCCCATCTAGAATGAGCCAGAAACCCACGCATAGACCTTTGTCCCCATTATCCATGGTCTTGTGCCTCCTCCAATGATGTATACTAACAATTCAGAATCCAGCTGGCAATGAAACTACGATGTGAACATATACAATTAAATATAGCATCAGAACAGCCAGATATTACTAGCCTTGAATAATGCATGGCAACCGTGAAAACAATTAGAAGTGAAATCCAATCCCTAAAGGCCAGGGATATAGGAGCCTTAGCTCCAGGGTTGGATAAAGCCCTGTTGAGGGTTGGCTTTCAGTTACCTGAGTCAGGTGAGATTGTTATAAGCTTCACACTGTTTCTCTGGTGGGATTTCTAATATGAAATTAACATAGAAGCAATAATCAACATACATAAATGACAATGGCTCTTTTAAGTCAAGCTCATTCATTAGAAAAAAAAAACTTCAAAACTCTGGTAAATGTGACTTTTAGACATCGTAAAGGCAAGTCATGCTCACTTTTCGGCCTCCCCTATCAACTCATCTCTTCTATTTTTATTTCACAGAAATAAATATTTCCTGAAACAGAGCAGCTCTCCCAAAAGGCCTGCTGGGGCTTTGTCCTTCCTCTCACATTACATCAGTAGTGAAAATTTGCCTGCATAAATATGGTAAACCTTTTATATCTTTCCTCTGCATTTTTATTTTAATGAGAGGTGATTGGGAGACCAAGAACTATACTGTGGCATCCTAACAATTATTTCCTCGCTGAAAAGGATCCTAATTTGAAAATCACTTAATTTCTTTTTTGTTTTCATACAAAATGCCCCATTTCTGGGGGAGAAATGTATGTCCTCTCTTTAGGAACAAAGTGTACTGAGTAGGGCAAAAAGTAAGGTATCTGGGCTTGGCGAGTACTAATATCACCCTCTGTTCAATTCACTAAGAAGTAAAAAGATTCAAAAATACTAACTCTTATCATAATTTTCTCTCGAAAGGATTACTGTAAAAAAAATATTTTGGCAATTCATAGTAAAATGCTTTAGGAAGGAAAGAGGGTAGGAAGGAAGGAAAGAAAGGAGGAAGGAAGGAAGGAAATTGAATAGAATATATTCAAGTCCACAAGCATGTTAAGAAAACTGAATTCAACAAATCTCTATCGTCTCACGTAACAGGAATCTGTTTTCAAAAATATCTCCTAAGTTCCATACCTCAAATTCTCAGCCTCCATTATCACCCAGCAGCTTGGTTTACAAAACCTTTACATCTTTTATCTAAAAATATGGAGAAAAACTTTCAGTTTGACAGAGACTCTCCTGGTCTAAAGCCTGAGGCAGGTATTTGCATGTGAGTTTATGTTGCTCCTAAACACACAGGGTTTCGAGTGGCCCAGTGGTAACCACTGTTCTCCTGAATTGCTTTCCCAGTCAGATGAGCACTGTTCCCCAGTCAGACCCCACACCTGGGACCACCCTGTGTACGCGCATGGTCTTACTACATGGTTGAGTTCTACCACTATGTTTCCACATGGTTCTCAAGTTCTACGTTCTCACTAGTTTCACTAATGATGCCTCAGTCCCTTCCAGGAATTGGGACTCTATTTTGGTTTTAGGGAGTTGCTTCTCCTTACCAGGTCTGGAGACTTAGCTGCTACCAAGTCCCCTACCTGGGACCCTGACAAGTGCACAGAGTTTCTAAATGGCAAATACCTGCCATTGAAATTCTGCTGCCTGGGATTCTTGTTATTATTTAATATCAATATTAACATACATATTACAGACTACTTAGGAATTACTATTGGGTTGTCGGAAAAGTCATGACATATTTTTGCAATGAAAAACAGAAAAAATAGGTGATGACTTTTCCGACAACCCAATGTTACAGGTGAATTGTCTCATCAGTAAGATACAGTGCCTGCCTCTCTCTGATTCCCTCATTTGCTTCTACATAGTCTAGACTATAACATTTTTGGAATAGGAAACTATGGCATTCATTTATTTTATTTTTATTTTTTTTACTCTTCAGAGCCTGATACAGTTAATGTTGTGGCTGACGGTATAAATGAATTAATCCCCCCATGTGATAAACTGAATTGGGGCTCTCCAAAAATGCCCATGTCCTAATCCCTGGAGCCCGTGACTACATTGTTACATGACCAAAGGGAATTTGCAGGTGCATTTAAGGTGATGGACCTTAAAATAAAGAGATTAACCTAGGTTATCCGGGTAGACCCAGTCTAATCACATAATCCCTTAAAAGCAGGACATTTTTTTTCTGACTGGAGTCAAGTAGCTATATGGTAGAAGAGGAAGGTAGAACAGGAGCAGTGATAAAGAAATCAGAGATTCCAAGTGTGAGAAAGATTTGATTAGCTGGTTGTATGTATGGGCTAGAGAGAGGCCTCTAGGAGCTAAGTAAGGGTAACCTGCTGCTGAAAGCTGGAGAGGAAGTGGAGATCTCAGTCTTACAAAACCTAGAAACTGTTTTGGCCAACAACGTGAATGAGCTTGGAAGTAGATTTTTCTCCACAGCCCCCAGTGAAGAACGCTGTCCTGCTGACATCTTGATTTTAGCCTGGCATGGCCCATGTCAGACTTCTGATCTACAGAAACTGAGATAATTAAACTTGCCTTAAGCTTGTGGTTATTTTCTACAGCAGCCACAGGAAACTAATATATCCCATTTCCAGGTTTTCTCTGGTGGAAATCCCATTTTTGGGGTTTTCTAGCATAATTCTCTGCTGAAAATTTCCTAATTTCCTAGGAAATCTATCCTCCTTATTATCTTGGATTTCATGCCTAAGAAGAATTGTTTTTAGAGGGACCAACAATTTCCCAATGCAGGTCAATCTTATATAAAACGTTTCTTTCCTTTGAACACATCCATTACAGATGAAAACTCAAATCCCCTAACTGCACTAAACTTCCACAGCATTTACTTATTGATGCTTTCATTCCAGCAGTTGACAGATTTTAAAGTAGATCAAAGCCACTTGGAGGACTTGTTAGTATACACATTGCTGGGCCCCAAGCCCAGAGTTTCTGATTCGGTAGTTCTGGGTCCAAGGTCCTTTCTCCTAACAAGTTCCCAGGTGATGCCAACACTGCTGGTTAGATTAATATACTTTGAGGCCCACTACTTAGTAAAATCCAATGATTCCTTTGTTCGTAAAATGTTAATCTCTTTTATCCATTGTCCTTTTAAAACGTGTTTCCATATTGATATTCATTTGGGTATGTGCCCTTCAATAAGAGAACAGAAAAAATCAAAGTAGATGGTATCCAAATTAGCAATTTTTTTCTGATGATAATGTAGGTTATTGGAATTTTTTGGAGATCCCTCTGAAGAGGGAGGCTACTGGCTTTTAAGGTTGGCAGTTCCTCATTTTATCAGATTTTATTAAGTGTCCCATGTACTACTTCTGGCCCTTGTCCACCAAATGCTGTTAGCATTCCACAGCCATTGTGATAACCAACAATGCCCGCACACATTTCCAAATGTCCCTGTCGAGTATTACAATACTAACTGAGAGCTATAAATCTATGTTATTCAAGTTTACATGCTATTCTTCCCTAAAATTAGCAGAGACTTCCAAATTTTATTCTCATGTTTTATTCATAAGTACTGGTTATTCTAAATATTTTAATTAATAGAATATGTTACTCTACTAACTCGACAATCAAACAGAGTATGTGGCTGGTACCATGAATTGGCTCACTCAAAAACGCATTCCATCCACTTTTAGCTGTGCAGACTGGAAAGTAAAGGCCTCACTTACCAGACTCCCTGAGGTTTCCCTATATGATTTAATTTCCATTAATAGATGTATCTTTATGAGCTAGAATTAGAAGAAAGACTTCTGTAAAGAGACACTGAGAAGGAAGCATCTATTTTATTCATACATGTCATAGTAATGGTGATACATTTTGGAGCCAGAAACTGTAGTAATAGCTTCCTAATTTACTAGTCAACTTCTGATTCCATGGGTTCCTGTCATTTCAGTCAGTAGATTCCTGAATGGTCCTGTCCTACCCTATGAGTTTAGGACATTTTCCCAAAGGCTGCATGACTTTGGGACTGATTGTTCAGTGTTTGATCTTGAATCAGTTTCTTTAGCATTCCTCCAAATTCTGTAAGGCAATTTAATAGCCAGGAATAAATATCCTTATGTTCAAACTAGTGAGGAAGGAATCTGCTCTCTACAATGAATCTCCACTCAATACAAAAGAGAATTAGAACTGAATAGTAGTCAGGTGAAAACCCATGGGATTTTGTTTGTTATTAAATCTAAAATTAAGATAACTCATAGATAACTATTCCCAAATCCATACACAGAACAAAAGAGTTATTAATAGGTATTTAATATTTTTCCTCAATAGAAATCTAGTGACAATGCATGCAAGCAAAGGTTTAAAAAATCATTTGCCTGTCAGTAGGGTTGGAATTAAAGATAAACAAATTAGTTTTCATCTTGGTAACTTCCTTTCTCTTCATTCTCCCTCTACTTTAAGCTGTCAAAGTGGAAGAAATCTTGTCATTAAAGAATGATCTATTTGGCTTTTTCAGGCCTTTCAGTCACAATGCTTTTCTCATTAGAACAGTGGGTCTCAACCTTCCTAATGCCGTGACCCTTTAATACAGTTCCTCATGTTGTGGTGACCCCCAACCATAAAATTATTTTCGTTGCTACTCTATAACTGTAATTTTGCTACTGTTATGAATCGTAATGTAAATATCTGATATGCAGGATGTATTTTCATTGTTACAAATTGAACATAATTAAAACATAGTAATTAATCACAAAAACAATATGTAATTACATATTGTGAAATATTTATTTCTAATTACAAATAAATGAAATTTTGTCTTGAAGCTTGGAGACAGATAGAGGAGCGGTGTCTGGTTCCTAAGACCAAAGAAATTATGTGTTTTCCGATGGTGTTAGGTGACCCCTGTGAAAGGGTCATTTGACCCCCAAAGGGGTGGCAACCCACAGGTTGAGAACCACTGCATTAGAATTTAAAGACTACGCTGACAGAATTAACCACTCTTTATTAGTGTCCCACAGTATTTAGGAATATGAAAAAAAAAAAAACCCAAAAGAGCTAGATTCTATGCCTGGATCAATAGGGTCACTGAACTGATTCTTGGACAGTGACATTTGGTACCAAATGTAGTCATGAGAGCTTATCAGCCCATCTGCCTCCTCTTAAAACAGATACATACCCACACTTGCTCAGCCGTAACCCCTGGCCCCTGTACAGCATGTACAGAATTCTGGTAGGTTATTAAGCATTCTGAACATTACAAATTTGACATATCAGCCAATGTACTAAGTGTGTAATGGTCAGGGTAATTCTGTAATGGTATTTGATTTTCCCTTATGAATCAAAACCAAAAATCAAATGTTGGCTTTTTCCAAAGGGGGCTAGCACCAGGAAAGCATTATATTATACAATGTTTAACTTTGTAATGTTTTCAATTTTTTTTGGTGTTCTTATTTTTACTATCATTCTAAATTCATCATTTAAAATAAACATATTAATTTCTAATCCCTTTCTTACTTTACACGCTCATGTGGATGCACACACTGGTACATGCAGAGGAATGCACACAGGAAGCCTTTGTGTGTATAAATAAATCACTACAGGTTTGGGGCTTGCAACTGTATGTTGCTGCAATGCAAACTAAATTGAATGTGAAATATTTATGAAATCTCTTTAGATATTTCTAAAACTCATGCTTCAGCCCCCTACCATTCTGTTTGGCATCCTTTTTGACTATTGCTATTGTTCTGGTTCTCTCTCCATCTTTCTATCTTTCTGATTCATTCTTTTTTTTTTTTCCCTTCCTTTTTCTCTTCAATGTTCCTTCCCTTTCTTCCCTGCCTCACGAAAAAGAACTACTTCCCCCATCTCCAAAAACAAAACAAAAACCATTAGAAGCAAAGCCTCTATTTCTTTACATATTAAGGTCTCTTTGGTTCCTACCCCTAAATTCAGCAAACCTTTTTTTTTGGCATATTCTAAGAACTTACTCATATGTAATGAATTCCCAAATCTCCATCTTATATTCCTTGATAATTGGGTTCCCCCCAGTAGGGTGTGGAGGTCTGGGGATGGTGCAAAAGGATTGAAGGAGGGTATAATATTTTTCAGTTACCTTAAGATTTATCTCTCAGTTATTGGTATCAGAATATTATAAAATTTAATTGTGTGATAGCAAATATTTCAAATTAGAGAATTAGGGGAAAATATAACTATAGGCTTTATGTTACAGGAAGCGTCAAATTAATTTTAGCTGATCTTGGTTAACAAAGAGTGATTTTTTTTCCATTATGATCTTTACACAAGAAGCTCAAATAAAATTTTCATATCTATCCATGTAAATATTTTCAAAACATTTTTCTTATCAAGCAAGTTCCAAAAAGGTATTAGTATCTTAATTTATCATTCTAATGCTCTAATGCTTATTTTTCATAAGGTTTAATTGTTTTACTAGGTTCTTACTTTAGTTTATCTATTGCTGCCCTACAATCTCTCATGACTTATGTGGTTGTCAAAACCATTTTCTGTTTTCTCATCACACAGCTTGACAGTATGTCACCCCTTTTCAATTTCTCATTCCAACTGCATTTGGAATCCTCATAGATAATGAATATGAACCTCATAGACAAACTCCTCAAGTCTGATAATGAGAAGGAAAAATTAAGCTCTCTCATTCATGAGTTGAAATTAATTGCAAATTTCCTCATTTGTCTCATTTAATGAGGTAATTCACATGCTAGCACATTCAAAACTACATGTTATATAATTGTTGGTTATTATTTACAGTTATAATAATACTTTCTCTTCCCTATTACCATACACTTCCAAAGATGATTCAAGGCATAAATGTCATGAACTGTGATTTCATCCACTAAAGTTTACTCGGGAGAAAGCCTAATAAAAGCCTAGTTTTGATGGAAAAACACAGTAGAAAAGGAATCTATGGTTGATAGTCCTCTCGAAGAATTTTCTAGATGTAGGAAGACATTTTTTATGAGAAGATATAAATATTAACAAATCATAAGATGACTATTTGAACAATAAGAGGATTTACTTCAGGTTTATATTCAAGAATTAGCTGCCATAATTCATTTAAACTGACTAATTTCACAAAATCCACAATGTCAGATGCATTTGACTTTAAGTACATTAAAAACAAAAAACCCTATAATATCTGTAAAATAAAGCATGGGGAAATAAATGGGTATGGAAGGCAAGCAAGTATTTGTCCCAAAACCTTTGAATTTGGCCACAAACCTAGAGATAACTAATTATCTGGTAGGGTCATTGGCAACAGATGGGAAGGGCAGAAGGATTGGTAGTGGAACTTGGCAAAGAAACTTAGAAAAGTGTCAGGAAGAAGAGGTTTAAATATACTCCCTTGTCTTCTCTCTATTGAGAGTCCCCAAAAGTCAAGGTATATGGGTAAGTACCGTGAAGCAATCCTAGGTCCCATCTCAATAATCTTTTCATTTCCTAAAACAAACACACAATCCAAGAAAAATCTTTACAAATCATTGTTTTCCAAAATAGAGCAGTTAACGTCTATAAGATAACCTAAAGTGTTTTGTAAGTAAAGACTCTTATAACTTATCTTATCACTCCTTAATTCATCAGTTCCCTAGGTGGGCTATCTCTTTATGTTAGGTGCATGTATAAAAGTAGTGCCAAGTCCTATACACAATGCAAAAACAACAACTACAAAAATAATAAATCTGTTTGGAAGAAAAATACCTGGGCAATATTCTGGTTGTAAGGTCTTCATGACTCTGAATATCAGGCAGTTTAGTGACAGTTTTTTTCCCTCTTTTTATGATTTTCCTCTGCTGTTTTGTCAACAGGCTATTTCAGTTTCTGTCTGAGTTTTAGGTACACATATGTCCTGAAATCTTACTTTTTACTCCCCTGAGTTCTTAACTCCCCATTGGAATTTATGGATGCCATTTAATATTATTATTCCTGATCTAAACAACTATAGTCCATCAGCTTTAATGATCTACTCAGGTACAGATACACTGAGGTCTTTTTAAAACATATTGATTTCATTTGCATAAAAATTATAAAATAAAAAGATGAAGGCAATAAGAAATATATACACGATCAGGGGAGAAATTAAGAAAAGGGAGGTTCATAGATAAATGCATGACATAATCAAATTAACAAAGAGTTTTATAGTGGCGTTATTAATGAACTGCAATTTTACATTAGCCTCTCACAAAAAGAAATATGGGGAAGGAGTAAGGGCAATTATGCATTAATGAGGACTATGATAATAGAATAGCAATATTGAAGAGCAGTAATGGAATTTTGTAAAGGAAAATTCCAGAAAGACAGCAGATAAAACAACATAACGATATGAGCTAGCCAATTGATCTAAGAAAATTGCACCTGCTAACATCTCTATAGTACTAAAATTTCAATTTTACTTATAAAAAACAAAGAAAGAGAACATTATCATGATATACATAAATTAGTCATTTTTATTTTTATTGGTCTAATTTCAAGACTTTTTATTTTTACTTTTTTTATGTAAGTATTTATACTTACATATACTTATCTCAAAACAACTCTGACAGAGGTTTACAGATGGAGACACGAGGGGATCACAGGAGTTAAATAATTTCCCAAAGGTACACATGTCTATTAGAGCCAGAGCCGTAGATCTGACCTTGAGTCCTTCCCCTTCCGATGCTCTTTATCTCTTACATGATCACCTACTCTCAACCAGGAATGATTTCATTCCATTTACATTTTCTTTCTAATTTTATTTAAGATGAATTTATTCCAAAATTGTCAGATTTTCTAATGTTATGCCACATTGAAAAAAAATTACTTTCAAATCCAATTTATTTATTATTAGAAATGAAGTCAATAAAAATGATTTACTTTAGCACATCTTTTGGCTTTTAGCCTTTTCTATATCTACAAGAGACTGTCATCATTTTTTGAACTAGGTAAATTGTAACTAGAGGGACGTCAGTGATATGCAATTGATTCTTTTAGCAATATAGTACTCTTCACATATGCTATAACAGTAAAAGTGTTCATGCTTTTGTGGATATAGTTTCTCTGTACAGATAAGAATTGTAATATGAAATGTGTTGGCTTTTTAGGGATCTTGAGATCCCTAAAAATAGAATAGAAGAATAAAGTATAGAAATTGAGATATAGGTAGCTAATCAGATGAGGCCACTTGCTGTTTTAATTATCAATAGCTTCCAAATCAAAATTGTATTTTTAATGAGCTAATGATATGACTTTTGTGCATAATTGTTTCTTTGATTAAAATTTCATACTAAGAAATAAAATGAAAAAAAAAAAAGAATATGATGTGTTTTTGTTGAAACATAGAAATAAGAACTTGGAGTGAGTCTTTAATAAGTGATTATCTTTTGTCATACAAATGCCTCGAGGTGAATGGTTTATATTCTAAACTAGAAAGGTAATGGGAAAAAATGCCATTGTTTTCTTTACACAATACATTTCACATCAAAGATAAATGAAATTTAACAATATAGTCTTTACACTCAGGTGCTTACAATAAAAGACCTTGACTGTCAAAAATGTCATTATCCTGGAAGGAGGACATTGGTCAAAAGAAACAATAACATTTCAGCAAGTTATTCCCTTGCCTCAGTAACTACCTCTGTAACCATTTTAATTTTTTGTGAGATTTTTGAATTAGCTTTTCTCCAAAGAATTTAAGATAACACATACAAAAGTAAATAAATCTTAACAATTTTAAAATTAAAATATTGAAACCAAAAAGGTAAAAGGGGAAGAGAAGGAATATAAAGTATCAAGTACAGGATACATTATTCAAGAATCCTACTAAGTGAGTAAATAAAGCAATACTGTCTATTTCCTAAGTGAATACGTTTTATGTGAATATTGCTTTCTAGATCTTCTCAGGCAAAAGACTGAGAGACCTAAATTGGACACTACATGAGAATTGATTGCTTACTGCCTTTTTAAGACTCTTTGAAAACGAATTGGTCAATAAAATTCCCCTTTGTTTATTAGGCAGTAGGGAGGCAGGCCTTTAGGCAGAAACAATAACAGAGGGTAAAGGGTAAATGATTCCCCTCTTTCCCCACCTTAAGGAAGACTTAAAGATAAGGAAGAAATGAGTTCTCTTAATTCCAATAGTTTCTATACCAGGAGAAACTGCTGTTAAAAAAGCCTTCCAAATATTACAGGTGTTTGCATTTAGGTGTGATCACACAGATACCGGCTGTCTCTGGATAGAAGTCATCCTCGGAAATAATGTGTCACAGATTTACCTTAAATCCCTAAACTGAACATCAGCTGTAGCTTAACTTTTATATTTTTCTTCCTGGATATGAAGATCTCTCAGCCCATGTCCATGATTATTACAGTGTTACTTAAATCAAATTAAAGTCAAGCTGGAAAAATGAAGGTCATTCAGAAATTGCATTACTGTGAATAAGGCTTGCCCTACTGCCTACAAAGAGGTAACCAGTGCCCTACTCGGCCTCTTTCCACTCGCTTCATCTCCTTAGAATTTGCAGCTTCCAAGTCCACTCAGACAGTTCGGCCCAAGAGCAATCTAAGGGAGGTCCTATATCTGCCTTAATCCAGACAATTTTTATGCTAAGCATTTCTTCAGCAAAAACACAACACGAAAGAAACTATTAATGCTCATCTCTCACTCATCCCAGAATAGAAAGCTGAGTGCCCTCTAACTGCACTGGATCTTCCTGTGGACATTTCTCACATCATTTATTTCTTGGGCCTCTGCTCCAAGAAAATATTTATTATGAAATATATGAAATATCCATCAGTACATCTTGAATTCCATGTTGACATATTTAAATAAGGGAAGAAATTACACTTACTGGGCTTATTTATTAATTCTAATAACATCCAGGTGGAGTACGTATTATTAGTCTTTTTGTTTTGTTTTGTTTTGTTTTCGAGATGAGGGTTATTTTACTTACTTGAGGTCACAAAGCTGGAAAAGGCCAAGTATGAGACCTCATTGATTACAAGGTCATGCTGTTTCCTATAATTAAGTTGTTATACAGAAACCTGGGCTAAAGTTTCCATATGTACTGGATTATAAAGAAACCAATAAATGGACAGAGATTGGGAAAGTGATTATTAAAGAAATGATAAGACTGTGTTTATGAATTTAAGTTTAAGTCAGTTGTCAGAAGTGCATGTATCCAAGGGAACCATTTTATAAAACAAAATTGTATGCACTTGCTATCTCATAGCACCTACTGGATACAAGTAGCTGCTTAATAAATGTATTATGATAGACATGAGCTTAATATTTCAATTTTATGACTTATATACAAGGTGCTACTCATTTCTGTTCCATTCCCTCCATCTATAGACATGTTGTCTGCCCATATATATGACTTACAACCCGATTCAAGAATTCATCTCTGTTCCTTCATAGCCTCCTCCCAAGGGGTCCACCCTTGCCAACTGATCCTCTAGTTCTCTTCTCTGAAGTAGCTGCAAAACCTAGAATTTCTATGCCAATTCAAAACTTGCTAGAGCCAGATCATAAAGCATTGGCTTGGCTGCTCCAGTTCCTGGTTCAGAGTAGATTCTCAATACACAGTTATGGGATGGTTTATGGAGATGTGCCCCGCTGCAACTAGCCTGCTAGGCAAGGGAAGATGAGTTAACTCAACACCTAAATGTCATTGTTTTTCTATCCAGTCAGATAAGTGTGTTACAGAAAACTTACTTGAGTGTACTATTCTTATTTCATTACAGTTAACAAAGAATAAAAAATGTAGGCAAAGGAGAAGATATAATAAAACCACCACTAAAAAATTGAAATGTTAAATTTTGTGGAAACTGACCAAAATGGTACACAGCAGTCAGTAATAGACATGGTTCAAAATCAGTTTGTCAGAATAACAAAACAATATTGTAATTTTAAGGCAAATATTTTTATATTTTCTTATAAAGATAACTGTATAATTGTTATCTGCTTTTTATGTAGATTTATACTGATTGAGGTAATATTGATAAATTGCAAAATAATTAGTTTAGTCTAAGATTAGATTTCAAACTCTTCCCCAGAGTCCTAACATCCAGAACAAGGGAACACCTATAAGACAGCAGTTTGGGGGAGGAACATCAAGCTCTGTATTTATATTTTTCAAATATTTCCTGCTTAGAAAGCTACCCAATAAAGGTTTATAAAAAATGATTTTGCTACTAGTATTTTAATCCAATCATGAGGGTTATTTTTCCACAAAAATGTTATTTGAAACTTCATAAACATTTAGTAAATTATAATTCTCTTATATAGCTAAAGGTCTTTTGATATATTCTGTTTGTGAATATATAATAAAATATTTAATAACATTTAAAAATATTTAGTGGACATCAAACTGAGCCTGGTATTTCTGAAAATATTACATAGTTCATGAATTATAAATATATTTCTAAATTTGCATATTTAATATTTGTTAAATCTTAGACTTTAACAGATTACATTAAGATGCTGCATCAAACTATATGCTGTATTTGGCAAGGGCAGTTAGTTGAACATGATGATTAAGAGTCCAGACCCTATACAGAGGACCTGGGTTCAAATCCTAGCTCAGCCAGTTACTTGGGGGACTTTGGTTGTGGTGATTAATTTTGTGTCAACTTGATGGCCAGGGAGCACCCAGATTAAACATTATGTCTGGGTGTGTGTTTTTAGGGTGTGTCAGCACAAGATTAGCATTTGAATCAAAAGACTCAAAAGTAGATTGTCTTCCTCAATGTGGGTGGACATCATCCAATCTGTTGAGAACCACAATAAACAGAGTGGAGGAAGGAGGAATTGGCACCTTGATTTTCTGCCTCAATGCATGAGCTGGGATATCTCATCTCATCTTCTCCAGCCCTCAGACTGGGATTTATACCTCTGGCTCCTCTGGTTCTCAGGCCTTCAGGCTCAAACTGAATTACATCACCAACTTTCCTAGGTCTCTAGTTTGTAGGCAGAAGATCCTTAGACTTCTCATCTCCCATAATTGTGTGAGTCAATTCTTCATAATAACTCTCCACATATTTATTTCCTATTGGTTCTGTTTCTCTGGATAATCCTGACTAATGCATTTGTCAAGTTACTTGACTTCTCTCTGTCTTAGTTTACTCATCTATATGGTAATAATGAAACATTTTCCTATATAGGGTTATTGGAAGATTCAACAAGAGAATATATGTAAATCTTTCTTAGAATTTAATGGATTACTTAGAATAGTGCCTTGCAAGTATAATAGCCACCCCTTTGAGAGTGCTTGCTATGTATCAGGCAGGTAAGTGTTAGTTGTTTTATTATGAATTTATTCTTTCAAAAAAAATGATGATACTGTGGTCATTTACTTGTCAATAACCACTGACAGTGGTATATTAAAAAGTGTTAGAGCTATCAGGAACCCACGAGAATGAAAGTGATAATGTCTTTTTATGATAGGGAATGCTTAGTTGAGAGTGGTTATTAGTCACTAAATAGCTTTGTGTGTCCTTTGGTTCTGATTTACTTTATAATTTAAGAATGTAGAATAAATTATAAAGGGGATTTCTCTTAATAATAACAACCCCACCATTGTATAAGATTAGGGGAAATCTTTAGATGATAGGTCGGTTGTCATGCATTTAGTTGAGCAAATGCAATTTTGCTTCCTTTATAGGACCAGCATTTTGCTCCTCATTATAGTAAGTAATGTGGCATTTTTCTGGCATCTATCTCAACCTTACAATCAGGATCATTATCTCATTAATTTCACAGCCTCTGCAATAAACTCAACATGATCAACTCTCATAATGGAGAAATCGTATGGTAAAAATCATAGTAATGTGTCTACTGTTTGAAATCAGAGAGAAGCAGAGACTTTCATTCCATAAGGTGGTTATACCATTAATATTGCCACTTTATAAATATGACAAACAATAATTACTTTTCTTCTTGGAACCTAGTATAAATGTATGTGTAAGTCATCAATAAGAAATATTACGTTGTTTAGACACCCATCTCTAAATTTTTCACCTTTTTTCATTGTGGGACATTTGGTGATGACTGACTTGTCTGCCTATCTACCTTTCTGTCTATCTAACTATCTCTTGATCTATTTATCAATCTCATCTGTCTCTCTAACTTTTTTTATCAATATATTCATTTTCTTCTTACTCAAAATTATAAATCTAAATATGTTGAAAACTTTAATTTTAATTTACACTTATTTACAAAATTTTATGTTTCTTCTTTGCATTTTCCAAAACCAAAACACTATTTTGGTCTATTTTTCTTTGCTAACTTCCATAATTCAACTCATCCTGAAATGATTCCATGCAGAAATTTTCTAAATCATTCCAAGTATATCAAAATTTCTGTCTTAATATACATTGTATAAAACTTTCTTCTGCCAAAAACTAAAGGGTTTTCAGTTTTCTCTTTACAAACTGTGTTTCTTATTCATATACAGAAATATTTTCTTAAGCAAATTTTTTTTTGTTTGCATACTTAGCAGAGATTTCAGTTGGATGGATGTTAAGATGTGAATTATTTTTGAAGAGTGCCTAATTAAGATTACCAGGACGACTTAGAGCTTTTGTGGAAGCTTGTAAAACTAAGGACAAAAATATAAGTGCATCATCATGAGCATCCTGAAGGATCAATGAGATGTAGATAAATAGACCAATGTATTTTTATCCCTGTTTGCCATCCTACCACTCAGAAGTTGAAAATCACTGAGTAAAGGATAAAGCAAAGCACAATGTTCTGCTTAATTTAAACAGAATTTCCCCAGATAATAGAATTATAGCTTTCTCATTTTTTAAGAGCTATCAGACATACTTGCATTTGTATTAATATTAAGAATTCCAGATCACCCATCAAAGGTTTTTCTAAAGCACAACCTCCATTATTTACTGCTGTGTTATTAGAGAATAAAAACTCTACATTGCTCATATTTTATAAACTCATCACTGCCATTCAAAGATGTTTATCATGATGGTGATGACACATATTCCCTTCTTTATGTATTTTGTGCTTGTACTAGTAGTTATGTGCATTCCCGCCTTCAGAGAATTGTGTGGTGTTGAAAGCTATTACTGAAACGTAAACCTACTTGATCCAACCTCCTGAACATAAAAGGCTGTTGTTCAATGAAGACCAAGTATTTAATAATAAATATAAGAAGCCGAAAATGCTCCTGCTTTGTAGGCCATATGTATACATGTACATAACTAAATAAAAATAAGGGCAGGAAACTTCTCGTTTTCTTTTTGATGAGACCAAAGAGAAAATACTTGCCTTCTGTTTCTTACAAGTACTTTAATCCTGGTTCACTAGATAGGAATTAAGGAGAAGGAAAAAAGTATAGCATGCCCTCTCTGTGTCTGACTTACTTTGACTTTTAAATTTTATTTTATGTAAACTACAAGGTTCTAGTTTTTAAGTTGAATATAAATTCTATCATGTAAATTATTGTTTATCAGTATATAATTCAGAGCTGTATTTTGATAAATACTTATTCATTTTGTTTTTCAAGTGTGTGTGTATATATACACACACACACACACACACACACACACACACACACACACACAAAGGAACACATATTTTGTTCCTTGATGTTTAGCACATTTAACTGGAATCTGAGCTTGAAGTAAAAACATTTATTAAATGTTTGTGAAAAGAGACCTTAGAAATTATAGTAATGCAGACTTTAAGAAAATTTATTAAAAATCATTTGTCCAATATTCTTTAGAATCAATTAGAATGATACATTTAATTACTTGGTTAAAGAAAAACAGTCTAAATAAATCACCAGGAGATAACATTTTAGACTTTCATGTTGGCATATAGTATATATATTTTGATTGATACAATAAACCTTATACAAAGCAAATTAGAAAATGCAGATAACATTCAACTGAAGATAAAATCTTAAGAGTTTGAGGTCAGGGTGTCATTGAGCCATTTGCTTTTAAAAATTGGTCTTCATTCTTCTTTTATTGTAAGTTTTTGTCATAATAAGACTGCTGTGTGGGTTAAAACTACTTTTAGACTTCTGGTTTCTATTCTCACAAGTAAGGGGCTTAGAGGTTGTCACTCGGTCCTCATAGTGAGTAAAAAGCTGAACAATAAACATCTCTTCTTAGATCTGTCAGAGAAGTAGTGTCACAGGGCAAATTGCTGCCCCCACAGTTGGAGAGACAGATAATCTAGATACCGAGAATCACAACTTACTGCAGCAAAAATTGCTTAATAAAAACATTTTCAGAATCCAATGCTGGGGTGGGAAAACCTAAATTTTAATTGATGAATTGTGGGTGGCTCAGAGTAAACAAGTCTGTGAGTTAAAAACTCCATGGGGATGCAGTCACAGGAGGGTCCTCATACTTTTTGTGAGTTTTAGCTCCAGGAGATTTCTGGGGTTCTCACAGTGAAGGTTATAGAAAACCCCCACATGCTTCTGGCAAGGGGAGAGTAAAAGTAACAACTTTAAAATATAGTATACAAGAGTATTGTGTTCTGCATAGTAAGGCCTGTCCTCAAACTATTTTACCAGAGCCTAACCTATTGGGACTTTATCTGAAACAAACTGACCTGAAGTAAGAGAAACATCCAACTCTAGCCCTCTCTAGCTGTTCACGTGGGGAAAAGAAATACCCAAATTTAAACACTTCTGGTCATCCTGTCCCACCTAAGTGGGTGAAAAAGAAAAAAATGAGAAGCATTTGTTCAATTACAGGCCAAAGGCACAGGCTAACTAAAAGAGAGTAAATGAATCAGATGACTATACAATGCTTCCTCTCCCCCACACCTTACCACCACATCACCAAAGGTCTATTTACTGCAGTGCCTTTTACCCAGTGCATAATTTTTTCCATCAGGAAAAAATTACAAGGCATACTATAAAGCAAAGACACAGCCTGAAGAAGCTAAGCAAGCATCAGAACCAAAGTTAGATATGGAAGAAATGTTGGGATTATCAGGCTAGTAATTTTAAAAATCTATAATTAATATGCCAAAAGTTCTCATAAACAAAGCACACAACATGCAAGAACAAACAGGTAATGTAAGAGAGATAAAAATTCTAAGAGTCAAAAAGAAATGCTCAAGATAAAAACATGGTAACAGAAATGAAAAATGTCTTTGATGGACTCATTACTACATTGAATATGCTGTGGAAAGAATATCTGAAGTTGAGAATATGTCACCGAAAACTTCAAAAACTGAAAAGCGAAGACAAAAAAAAAAAAATGGAACAGAATATTCAAGGACTAACGATCACTACAAAAAAGTATAAAATATTCATAATGAGAATACCAGAAGGGGAAAATGAGAGGCATGAACAGAAGAAATATTTGAAGCATTAATAACAGAGTTTCTCCAAATTAATGTCAGATACCAAACCACAGATGTAGGAAGCAAAAAATGCCAAATAGGATAAGTGCCAGATAAACTACACCTAGGTGTATCATATTCAAACTGTAGAAAATCCAAGATAAAGAAAAAAATCTTGAAAGAAGCCCTACACACACAGAACAAATTTTACCTATCGACAAACAATGATGAGAAAACATCTGACTTCTCTTCAGAAACCATGCACACAAGAAAAAAATGGAGTGAAATATTTAAAATGTTAAGAATTCTGTATTCTGCAAAATTATCCTTCAAAAGTGAAGAAATAAAGACTTTCTCAAATAAAAACTGACAGAATTTGTTTGCCAGTAGAACTATATTGCAAGAAATATTAAAAACAGTTCATCAGAGAGAAAGGAAATTATATAGGTTGGAAACTCATGTCTACATAAAGAAATGAAGAGCATTGGAGAAGGAATATATGAAGGTAAAATAAAAGCTTCTATTTTTCCTATTTATAACTGATCTAACAGATAACTGTTCAAATTAATAATGGCAACAATGTATTTGATTATTTATTCATATGTATGTATCTTATGTATAATATGTTTATGTATATTTATGTAAAAGTGAAATAAATAGCTGTAATGAAATTAAGAATGGGACTGAAGAATTTGGATTATTTTGTTATTATAAGGTATGTGTACTTCCCGTGAAGCGGTATAGTATTACTTGTAAGTGAACTTAGATTAGTTGTAAAGTATATTTCAAACTTTAGGGCAATCACTGAAAAAAAAGTAAGAAAAGTAGTGTAATAGATGTGTTAGAATAGGAGAGAAAATGTAATTATATAAAATGCTCAGTAAAAGCCATAACAGGCAGAAAAAGAGTGGAAGACAAAAACTGGAACAGAGAACAAGGTCAATGAATAGAAAACAGTAACAAATGTGGTAGATAATAATCAAACTATATCAATAATTACTTTAAATGTCAGTGGTCTAAGTACATCAGTGAAAAATCAGAATATCAGAGTTGATCAGAAAACAAGACCCAACTCTATAGTCATAAGAAACCCACTTTAAATAAAGACACATATAGATTAAAAGTAAAGGGATAAAGAAAGACTTTCTCATGACAACATTAATCAAAAGAAAACTGGAGTAGCTATATTAATTTCAGATAGAGCAAACTTCAGCTCAAGAAAAATGATCAGGGATAGAGGGGGCATCACGTAAGGATAAAATGTCAGTCCTCCAAGAAGACAAAATAGTTCTCAGTGGATACATGCCTAACAACAAAGCATTACAATACATGAGGCAGAAACACATGGAATTGCAAGAGGAAATAGATTAATTTGCTATTACAGTTGGAGACTCCAACACAATTCCATCAGAAATGAACAGATCTAGCTGGCAGAAAATCAATAAGGACACAGTAGAATTCAAGAACACCATCATTCAACTGGATATAATTGATATCTATAGGCTACTTCATTTAACAACAAAATACACATTCTTTCTTCTTAAACTCACATGGAACATTCACCAAGATAGACTACATTCTGGGACATAAAACACACCTTCATTAATATAAAAGAATAAAAATCATACAGGGTCTGCTTTCAGACCACAAATAATTAAAATATAAACCAATTGCATAAAGATAGCTGGGAAATCCCAAAATACTTAGAATAAGCATCACACTTCTAAATAACACAAGAATCAAAAAAGAACTTTTAAGAGAAGTTAAAAACTATTTTGAACTAAATGAAAATGAAAACACAAATTATCAAAATGCGTGAGATGCAGCAAAAGCAGTGCTTAGGAGGAAATGTATAGCATTGAATGCATATATCAGAAAAGGAGAAATTTCTAAAAAAATAATATTAATCAAAGTTCCTACCTTAGGGAACTAGAAAAGAAAAAGCAAAATAAATCCAAAGTAAGCAAAAGAAAATAAATAATAAAAATTAGAGCAGAAACCAATGAAATTGAAAACAGAAAATCAATAGAGAAAAATCAACAAAACCAAATGCTGGTTCTATGAAAAGATCAATAAAATCAATAAGCCTCTAGCTGTGTTTAGCAAAAAGAGAAGAGGACACACATTACTAATATCAGAAATGAAAGCAATGACACCACTAAAATCCCTGTGGATATCAAACAGATTATAAAGGAATACTATGAACAACTCTATGCCTACAAATTTGATAACCTAGATAAAATAGACCAATTTCTTAAAAGACACAATCTGTTAAATCTCAGACAAGAAGAAATAGGCAATCTGAATAGGTCTATATTTGTTAAAGAAATTGAATGACTAATTAATAACTTTCCAAACAGAAAGTACCAGTCTCATATGGGTTCTTTATATATTTAAGGAAGAAACTATATAAATTCTATACAAACTTTATCAGAAGATAGAAACAGAGGAAATATTTCCTGACTTAAGACCAGACAAAGACATTGCAAAAAAAGAAAAACACAAACCAATATCTTTCCTGAACATCAATGCAAAATCCTCAACAAAATATTAACCAAATGACTCTAACAATGTACAAAAACAATTATAGACTAAAACCAAGTGAAATTTATACCAGGTGTGCAAGGCTGGTTTAACATTTGAAAAGTCAATAATTGTAGCAGATAACATCAACAGGCTAGAGAAGAACTATCACATGATCATATCAATAGATGCATAAAGCACTTGACAAAATTCAACATGCATTCATGATAAAAACTCTCAATAAACTAGAAATAAAGGGGACTTCTCCAACTTAATAAAGAATATCAACAAAAAAACCTATGATGTAGCAGCTTACATCATACTTAATAGTGAGAAACTCAAAGCTTTCCCACTAAGATCAGGGAAAAGGCAATTATATTCTTTCTCACCACTGCATTTTAACATGGTACTGGAAGCCCTAGCTAATGCAATAAGACAAGAAAATGAAATGAAAGGTATATAGTTTGGGAAGAAAGAAACAAAATTATTGTACTTCGCAGATGGCAATCACCCATGTAGAAAATGCAAAAGAACTGACAAAAACAAAACAAAACAAAACAAAAAACAAAACAAACAAACAAAAAACTCCTTGAATAAGCAATTATAGCAAAGTTGTATAGTATACAAGGTTAAAGTCAATATTTTTCTTATATATTGCCAAAAAACATGGAATTTGAGATGAAAAACACAATATAGTTTACATCAGCACCAAACAATAAAACACTTGGGTATAAATCTAACAAAACATGTACAAGATATATATGAGGAAATCTACAAAACTCTGATGATAGAAATTGAAAAACTAAATAAATGAAGAGATATTCCATATTTATGGGAAGGGAAACTCAATATTGTTAAGATATCAGTTTTTCCCAACTTGATCTATAAGTTCAATACAATCCCAACCAAATCCCAGCAAGTTATTTTGTGGATATTGGTAAATTGGTTCTAAAGTTTACATGAAAAAGGCAAAAGATCCCAGGCAGCCACACAATATTGAAAGAGAAAAACAAATTGGGAGGACTAACACTATCAGACTTTAAGACTTACTATAAAACTACAATATTCAAGACTAACTATAAACCTAATGTGGTATTGATGAAAGAACAGACAAATAGATCAATGGAACAGAATAAAGAACCAAGAAACAAACCCACAGCAATTTAGTCAATTGATCTTTGGCAAAGGAACAGAGGCAATACAATGAAGAAAAAAATAGCCTTTAACAAAGAGTGCTAGAATAACTGGCTATGACAAAAAAAAAAAAAAGGAAGAAGAAGAAGAAGAAGAAGAAGAAGAAGAAGAAGAAGAAGAAGAAGAAGAAGAATCTAAACTATCTTTGGAACACACCCAACTCTTCTCAGTGTAGCATTTAAAAGCTACCTAATAGTTTTTATCTGTGGAAATGAGTCATATGTGCCGTGTTCAAGATTTTCATTGATAGAAAAACAAGCTAATACAACAACCATTTTACCTTATTTTCAATATGCTTAATGGATAGACCATGGATCCGCCAACTATGTACTGGCAAATAATGTTTCCTTGGAACACAGAGATGTTCATTCATTTATGCATTACTGTTTTTTAACTAAAATAATGGAGTTAAATTATGTGACAGTGACCATATGGCTGGCAAAGCCTAAAATATTTGTTATTGGGCCCTATTCAGATAAAGTTTATAATCTATTTTTTAATTGAAAACCTTGTCACCTTCCACCTGAAAAATGAGCAAGTCATGGATGGTTCAAGTGATGCAGTATTTTTCTTTCTTAATTTTCTTGACAATTTATGACATTGGAAATTGCACCATTTATCTTGGAAATACATTTGTGATCAATTTAAAGAGTAAGCTCAATAGGAAGAATATGAGCTGAATTTTGCAAACTGGGTAACCTAGGCTGAAAGTTAGGAAAGGAGAGGAATTGAAAAACCTACTCTTTTTACATTTAATTTGCTCAATAAAATATCATCCTATTACTAAAGATAAACACACTGAGACCTAGAGAGGGCGTATAACATAAAATGCAAAATAGCGTGCAGCCGATCAATGGAAGAGTAAGGATTTAGACTCCGGCTCATCTAACTCTAAAGCTTGCACCCTCTCTCCCATGTTGTGCAGCCTCCTACATCTAACACACGTGGAGAGGCAGCACAGTACTGCTTGTTTGGTGCCAAGGAGCTGTGGATTTAGGTCCATGAGGATTATCCTAATTCCAATGAAAAATTTATTACTCAAATGTTAGTCTAGCAGGGTTTAAGAAGTAAAAGGGATGGTCCTGCAGGTTTTCCAGCATCCCTGTGAACTAACAAGGTGGGAACTCTACCCTCTTAGAATAATTAGAATGTAATTTCTACTCTTCTCCCTACCAGTTTTCCTTACTATTCCAGGAGAAATGAGTGCTTGCTCTCAGCTCTTTCTAGTTTCTCATTTTCAGACCAGCAACAATGCAGGAAGCACAGGATCTTCTGTTGCTTTCCCTAAAGTTGTCCTCTTGGGGAAAGCAGCATTTATTCAACTGCTCTGAGTGTGACTGGTAGTGTTGTTGGTTTAATTGCCAGAGGGGAGTACAAACAGCAGGTCAAAGCACAGTTAGTACTTTGGCTTCGTCAGCAATAGCTATAATATTTTTATCTCCATCTTCTCTTGCTAATTTGGAGGAAAGTGGGAAATAATGCAACTGTCCACTCAAACTCTAAAATCAAATACATCACCACATGCTCAACATCTTTTGGTCACAGGAGTGCTATTCTCAGTCAGTGCTCATCTCAGGCAGTTAACATTCTACTCTTTTTGAGGCACAGAATTTTGTGACTAATGGGGATCTTGGAAGTCATTTAGTTTAGTCTTCCTTGCAGTGCATAATTCCACAAACACCACCTTAGCTGTTTTAATTAGGGAATTTTTATATGTTGCCCTAAAACTTCCCTGTAACAGGAAAGTGAGCACACATTCACTCTGCTTATAAAGCCACAGTCCTTGAAGCTTTGCAAAATCCTGACTATCTTAAATGTGCAACATTCCAACTGTGGCATTAGAAACCAACTTAATCCTATTGGGACAGGAAGGGTTAGCACAAGAAACAAGACTTAGTGTCTATAGTAGTCCCATTGCCCTTAGAAATTCCTATTTTCAAGAAAAAAATTTGAAGCAGAAAACTTAAAAACATAAAAGAAACTAAGAAAATGAAGGAGGTTACTTGGAGTGGCAAAACCTTAAAAGTCTTTCCTCATGGCCTCTGTTTCTCCCAGGAATCTCTTGGCTCACAGGTCACTCTCCTGTTGGAAGGAAGTTTGAATGTAAAGAATGCAATAAAAGGTCTTCCATAGTCAGTGCTGGTTTCTTGCCAGGCCCTGCTCCCCTGCGCATGTGACCCGTGCAGTTTCATTTGGTTTAATACTCAGCTGTCTCTATGTCAAAATTATTCTTAATAATTTTTGAACAAGGAAGTCTCCATTCTCATTTTGCCCTGGGATGCGCTATCAATGTAGCCGGTCCTGGTTCCTGCTAAGGTAGACCTTTGTTGTATATTACAATACCCAAATACCATGGACTATGCCTGTTGTGTGTTTTGCTTCTAGAACAAGTAAATTACTTTTTAAATCAATTGCTAATGAAAGCATAACAGAAAATTAAATTATACCAGCGCTGAATATGTTTCAAGTTTTGTGTTTGTTTGGGTTTGGTTTGATTTTGGTTTGTTACAGCTCTAAATCTTTTTTATAAAGCGGAAATAGGTAAATTATTTTCTACTGAATCTGGATAGATAAGGAAAGAGAACAGATTCATGTTTAAAAGTAAAAAGAGTAAAGCCTCTGGATTTATACTCTTGTGTCTAAATCCGGGTAAATCATTTATGAACTGTGTAACTTTGGGTAAATTAGTTAACTTCTCTGTGTCTCAATTACCACATCAAAAAATAGAGGTAATAATAATAGTTACCTTGTGGGATTACTATAGAAAATAAAGAGATATAAGTAAAACACTTAGCACAATGTTTAAAAAAGAGGAAGAGCTTAATATTGAGATAGTAACACTCCCAAATGCCTAAATTCACTAGCAGAGTGTCGTGTAGGTGCTAAAATAAGTATTCATGAAATTGTTACATTAAAAAATACTAAAATGATATCTAGTTATTTCCAAGAAAACGTTTTCACTGATTAAACTTTGTAATATATTGTCCTCCATGCTTCATTTGACACATTATTCTTTTAACAGTGATTCAGTCAATAAGGACCTTAGAATACTGACATTATTTTATTACCTATAAAGTCCTTGAATTTCATTAAAAGAAAGTATACATAAATTTTTATACATCAGATAATATAATTTATCCTCTTTAAGTAATTTTCATCAGTTTTAAAAAATTAAAGAAATCAGGAGGATATAAAAAATAACCAATAATCTTGATTAAATTATTATTTTTAGATCTGAGATTTATAAGGTTGACTCAAATATATAATTAGTAATTGAAATGTGTTTGTGCATCATCTATATCTACTCTGCATAGAATATAAACAATTTAAGACCATTATTTTTTATAAGAAATATCAAAAATTGCTTCTGGGTTCACTTGATAAAGGGTGCTACAGAATGGGTGATCAGTGGACCTTTCTACATGAGTTTGCGATTTGCTATAAAGGCTTTCAAAGCACAAAGCCTGCAAGGCAAATGAGAATTGATAATCATAATCCCAATTATGAGCCTAATAACACAGGGGTGATTAAATGTCATCCTCTTGGGGAGAAATAGATTGATTCTGTTTCGTAAAGAGGAAAAAAACCTACATCTTGCTTAATATGGCATTAAATATATGGCTAAAGTTGGGTTTCAAGTGGAGGCTGGTAAATTGAGGAGAGATAATTAACTGTTTCTCTGAGGTATGAGCACTTACCACATGCAGAGGTGGCTATATTGACTAAGCATCTAATTTGGTGTTACCACATTTTAGCTGCTGAATAGATACGATCTTCCTTTTGTTTCCAACCTGTTAGTGACCACCTAACTAATTATATTTTATCATCACACCTTTCATGTCACTACTAACAGAACCCTTTTGTCAAGATATACTCTCAGTATTTTAAACAGCCGACTTTCATGACCATGCAGCCTTCTGGTGGCCATCAGAAAGGTCACCCTTACCTGGGGACCTCCACTATGCCTTTCTCTGCTTTCAACCAGTTCCATTTCTTTAACTCTTATAAATTAGTTGTTAAAAAAAAAATCATTGCCAATGGGTGCAGCACTTGCTCTTTCTTGTGTATTCAATGTACTCTGGAAGTCACTAAATAGAGGACGTTAAGGGCTGCAATTCAGTATTTATTTACTTATTTATCACAAACCCATTCTCACCCACATTTTTCTTATTTTACCATTGTTTAGGAAGGAAAGTAAAAAGCTGATCTCATTTACTCAGGTTACCTTTCATAAATTTTTTATCACAATGTAATTATGACATAAATATTGTACAGTTTAATCATTAATGCAAAGTCATTCCCATAAAGACTATCAATAACTGCTTCAGTACAACAGGTTTAGTCTGCACCAAGGCAGATTTGTAACAAATATATGTCCTTGTTATACAGTCTCTTCAAAAATGAGCAATACTTCAAAATAATATGAATAATTGAAACGCTACCTAAGTAACTAAATAAAGTTGTTGTTTTTTTTCAGCCAAAGGTATTAATTGACTTGATTTGTTCATTTCAGGTTGTTGATTCACACAAGCTGAGAGGTCAAATAGAAAACGTGGACAATAATGATTAAAAAAATAAGTATAATGTTTAAAATGATAAAAGTGTTCATTTAATTGGTGCAGTAACCAATGTTTATTTTCTATTTCTCTTTCTTGCTTTCAGGATGAATCAGATAGTGGAAAACCCCAGTAATTACATACCTTTAGGAACCACAAGTTTCTTTCTACTTCCTTATTACTAAAGGGGAAGTCAATTGCTGTACATTTGAAAATGTCTGTATAAGCCAAAGTAGTATATATTTTTTTTAATTTATATTACACAACCAATTTAAACTAGTCTGTGGAACTATGAACCAGGTTTTGCTATTGTTGTTTTGTTCTTTTCTTTATGACATGAAGTACATGGAGACTTTAAAATGGGTGATTGTTTTGTCCAATTTCATAATATAAATTTTAAAGAATTAGGAGCCCTGAGTCCTGATATTACACCTCCTCCTTTAGGCCTTGTTGCTCAATGCATGCTATAGAATTATATTAATATTCGATGATACAGGTAAGGATTTAAAGAAAAATGAAATATACCTAACATATGTATTAGCTGTAAGTTTAGCAAACTATGATATTCTAATCCTGTTTAGCAAATGGAGAAAGAATAAAAGAAACAAGGGAAAAAAAAGAAGAAGAAGAAGAAAGGAGGACAAAGAGAGGAAAGGCAAGCTGTGGCACCACAGAAGCGCTGTTCTGAGCCTGATGCTTGTAGGCTTCACTAGGAAACAACGCGTGACACGTGTGCTCAGAGTGTGGACTATCTGCCTCTTTGTGAGATACTCAGCCTTCCTGATTGGTCTGCGTTCTGACGATTTCTCTCTCTCTCTCTTTTTTCTAGTCAATATGACAGTTTCTAGATGTCATACAGGTTCAGTGTTTTAAGATTCTGTACAGATTCTCTGTTTTATCAAAAAAGAGAGACAAAAATCTTGAGACATTAAAATATTATGGGCTGCAGGACACTAGGTCTTTTTTTTCTAACTAGGTCTTCTTAAAGAGCAATAAATAATAAATATTACTTATAATTATATACATAGATGTTAACTAAAGTTACACACAAATATGTAAATTTTAGAACTATCCAAATTTTTAAGTGCTTAAGATTTTTGGACCTGTCAAAATGTTTGGTATCATTAATGGCAATCCCAGTGGCCTTAAAATTGGGGTTGTAATGGGGATTGGGTTTCATTGGAAAATACTTTATTTGGAAAAAAATAACTTCTGATGAATGGAAATAGTCTTACAGTTTAAATGCTTTTGCTTTTTTTTTGTCTGGAACCTTGGTTTTTCTCCTACTATAATCACTTTTAATTATCTTTTGCTAGTATATTTAAAAAATATAATCTAAGCCTTGAACCAAACTCTTTATTTACATTATTATTACTGTTTTTCTGTATTTAAGATTCAAATAACTTATTTTTTTAAATCTAAAGTGTTCTGACCTGTACATCTCTGTAACAAATATCATGGCGGCTCTTGTTCCAAATTATTCAAATTTGAAATAACCAAAAAAGATTATCCATCATTTTGATCTAATGCACTAGGACTTTTTAAAAGCTGATGTAGCATTTGAACCTCCATTCGTGAGTTCTTTAGGTTGGTTTTGGTGCAAGCTAGGCTATGCAGCGGCCTATACAAAATACGTAAAACATGCTACTGGAAATAGGTATCGGCACATATGCCAATGACTTCTGCTTTTCAACTTTACTTTTCCATTTTAAAAGCATAAACTTTTCATGTGTGCAGGCACAACATATCTGCAATTATATAATTGCATGATGCATAAGCATACTGTTAAAATTACAGATGCTCCTCCATGCCCATTTAGCTGACAGTGTAAAAATATTCTACCGTTCCGTCAGTTCATTGGAAGGAGCCAGAAGATTAAAATATTCATGTCTGTTCTTAAGCTATTAACCAAAACAGTCAAAAGACTAATTTTTATTACTTCGCTCCAACTTATTTTTTTAAATGTTCTTCTCGCAGAAACATTTAAATAACTGTCCAGTTAAATTCAATATTCTGCCTATGTGTTTTTATTAACTTTATGCTAAAATACAGACTACTTGTTACTTGAATTTTTGATAATTCTGCTAAACAAAAACATAAATAAATATTATTTGACCACTTCTTTCCTGATTCTAGGTCCAGGATTGAATACCAAAAGCAGAAAGGCCAGACTAAAATATAACCAGAAAAAATAAATGAGTGCTAAAATTCCCAAACAAATTTTGCAGAGCAAAAATAGATATATTATCCTGGTGTTCTGGGTCAGTGACAATAGTACTTATGTATCTTGAATTTCATTCAGTCATTAGACTTTTAAGAGAACTATCTTAAACTGTTGTTTTCTTCTTTTAATTAGACAGTTTAAATAAGGTGACATATTATAAAACCTCAAATGGAGCTTTTATTGTCATTTCTTTTTGTAGATTAGGAGACACAAAGAGGGATATGTGTATGTGCCCTCTACTGGCAAAGTTAAGATCATAGTATCTTTCTAGAGACAATAGAAACAAAATCCTGGAAGCAGAACAGCACTTTATATTCTAAGGTGTTTTACAGAGAGCAAAATAGATCTGAATTAATTAAGTGAATATCTTAAAAGGACTGTAGACAAGTTTGATATTTCAGTTTATAGCAAGGCTACGTGAAGTTATTGGAAAGTAATAATGTTATATACTACTCTTCAAAATGTATACGAATTCATTAAAAAATAATAAAGTTTAAACATCTAGCTTGATTAATGCCATTAAAGTTCTAGAAGACCAAAAAAAGCTAAATTACCTTAATGTATTAATTTGAGCTTCGTAAATATGATAAGTATAGTCCATTTGTCTCTCAGTCATAAATATTAGATAAATTTGGCATTCCTTCATTTTGGCTTTTCTTCAAAATGCCACTAATGTATGTTGCCATATTAAATGTCTTGGTGCTATAATACTACTGCTAGTGAGAGATTTACTGTAAGTGTCATCATCAACAATGCATACCATTTACGGTAGACTGTTGCAGTCACGTCCCCCAATTTGTCCCTGTCTTCTCATATCCACACCTTTATCCAGACCTTTTCCAGACTGAGTCTGGGCTTGGCCTGATGACTTGCTTCGGCCAATACATTTGCAGGTATGACTTAAGCAGAGGTTCGAAAAGCACTTGCCCTGTGTATTTGGCCTCTTTGCTGCCCCTGGGATCACTGTGACTGCACCCTGTAAACAAGTCCAGTCTAGCCTCCTGGAAGATGAGAGACCACAGAGTTGAGATGAGCCATCTCAGCTGCAACCCCAAAGGCCAAACGCACTTCCAGGACCAGACGTGTTCATGAGGTCATCCTAGAACAAACAGCCACACCTAAGACACCACATGGTCACAGAGATCACCTGAGCTGATTCAGACCACAAGAACTGGCCAGTGGCCCCAGAATCATGAGAAAAAAATAAAGTGTTGTTGTTTTAATAAAATAAAGTGTTGCCACTAAGTTTTCGAGTCATTTACTATGCAGCAAAATCTAATTGACATATCATTGTATCTCCAGTCCCTAGCAAGATGTCTGGAACGTAGGAGATGATCAATAAATACTTGAAGAAGCCTGAAATCTTTATTTAATGGCCTTATAACACTATGTGTTTGGGTTAATTGCTAAAAATAAATGTTTTGAGTAAGAAACAACTTTTCTTCAGTAGTTACTGCAACATAAGTTATCTGATGTGATTTCTTTCTGCCTTGGTAATAGTGTGACAAATATTTTCTTAAACTGTGTGTAATTTATAAGCCGTAAAGATCAAATGTTACTTTGATAATGTGTTAAATTTTGAAATTTTACTTTATATGATCTAATTACTAATTATAAATGTCAGGAAAAATATTTTTGTATACATATCTACATATTCACTTTAAAATATATATGTATATACACATATGTAGGTGTGTACACATGTATGTATATGCAAGTGGTTTAATTGTACATTGTGAGGGTTCAATAAAATGTGTTATATGATTTGAAGACTAGTCACAGATATGACAAAAAGTTGGTTAAAATCGGACTGTGGAGAGATTTGAATATACCTTGTAGGCTGACATCTCTCTCAGAATAAAAACCGCCGTACTTACTGTGTCTTATAAGGCCCTACACACAGGCTACACGTTACTTCTCTGACTTCATTTGTAAATACTCACCTCCTCATTCTCTACACTACAACTCTGATGGCTTTCTTTTATTCTTCAGACTTGCCAAACATGCTCACCTCAGGGCCTTTGCACTTGCAAATTCCAATGACTGATACTATTCCCAAATAGCCACATGGCGAGTTCACTCACTTCCTTCAGGTATTTGCTCAAAAAACCATTTCTCAGCATGGGCTTCCTGGGTTGACCTATTTACTTTCTCAACTGCCCTTATCGTTTCATACGCCACGTCTGATTTTCTATTTCTATGAGCACCCATCACTGTCTCACATACTATATACATGTTACTTATTTATCTTCTCTGTTGCTTACTTCCCCACACTAGAATATAAGCCAGATAAGTGTAGACATTTGTATATGTTTTCTTTACTAGTTTATCCTCAGCACCTAGCATAATGACTGACATATAGTAAAAGCCCACTAATATTTGTTCAGTGAGTGAGGCATTCTTATTCCTAGGTATTTCAGAGTGTCTGTGAATTAGCTAGACATTTTATAGAACTTCGGTGTAAATGTAAACGTAATTATAGTTTTATTAGGAGGTGGTCCACAACTTTCATTGGGTTAACAGATCTGTGTATTTGTGTGTGTGAGTGTGTGTGTGTAGGAATCAAAAGTGCTATAAATAATTGGTCTAAAGAATTATATATATATATATATATATATATACACACACATATATATACACATATATATGTATATTGTGTATATATATGTATA
>NW_017732528.1:12393-27652 GCF_001890085.2 Hipposideros armiger | reverse complement strand
CGGGAAGTAAAACCCTGATCTAAACTATGTAAAAGAACTTTTTACTGATGAGATAATGGTCAACTGCTCACTATAAAAAGGGGCATGCTGTAGAATAAAGTGAGACACTTCTCTTCTTGAAAAAGCACTCCTGTGTCTCCGCGCGTCTTTCTTCTTTTTCCTCGCAGACTCCGCCTCCACCTGAGGGAACCCCTGGACCCCGCGGGAGCTGCTCTCCCGCACCTGAAGAATATTCATGCTAGTTTTATAACCACCCCCATTCCTACCCCCTCCCCCCGAACCATGGTACATACTCAATTTTGGGGAGAAAATGGCCTTGAGAAGAGTAATGTTCATATTCTGAAGTTGTTGTAAAAGGGCCACAATAAGGTGAATCATGAGCTGAAAGAGTTAATAATTAGACATTAAATAATAGAAATGTTAGCTGCTATTATTAGAGAAATGCTTAGCACAGAAGTGTATGTGAGCTGCTGGGGAGCCGGTGCTTTGCATACTTGGGTTTCCCAGCACACTGCAGAGTTCTCTTCACAATGAGTTTGATGCCCTCTGACAGCTCTGTTCCTACAGGCTCAGGTCAGTTGTGCCTTCTCTTCCTTGAGAGTCCTAAATCTCTATCTTGCCCCTTGAACTTACCTATCCAGGTGCTATATTTCTCCAATGTCTGCAATTTGATAGATAACTATGCAACACATAAAACCCTCATACTATGTTCACTGGTGTTCTTCAAAAGGAAATCCCCACCCCTAAACATGTATATCACTCCCTAAAACCTGTCATTTGTGGGTCTTCTCCACTCTCATTGGCTTTTCTCCATTACAACCAGCTCTTTGAATCAAAGTCTTAACTGCCTTCTCAGAGCTCAGTATTCAAAGTTATCTTCCATGTTGCTGGAAACGGGATCACACTATTCACTTACTTAGAATCTCTCAACAGTTTCACAAAACCATAGGATGTAACTTAAATTATTTATGCAATCATACACACCCCTCCAGGTTCTCATTTTGCCTTTTACTCTTGTCTCATTTCCCATCACATTCACAAGTTGTGCTTTTCATCTTTTTTTTTTTCCGTGCTGCGTTGCCTACCTGCTAAATGCACTCATTCCTCAAGTCCTAGTTTCACTGACTCCCTTCTCTTGCCTAGGCAGAATCATTCCTTTTCATTTCTCAGTCTTTTGTGTATTTCTACCAAAGTATTATCTCATCATATAGATATAGTTGGGTAATTCCTTAGTTATCTTTCATTTCCAGTGCCTAGCATAGTGAATCATTTGTTTTAGCCAAGATAATACCTTTAACCAAATAATGATTCTAATGATGAAACCTCCAGGTTATATGTGAAAAGGGGAAAAGATGGTTTTCAGACTATGCCACTTGTGTCAAAGACAGGCTTAATCACAACTACTCAATGGCTACATCTGGGAAACCTCAATCCACCTTTAGCTGACTCATTTTCTGGGTTCTGACTCCCACTAAGAGGCCACGTGGACATCTAAGAAAGAAAGGGAATAGAAGGAAAATTTTCAGGAATGAATTGAGGAAACTGCTACTTGGCTTCCGTACCATTATGCATAATGGCTTCTGGAACTACAGACAGCTGGGCAGGAAAAGCACTGGCTCTCAGAGGAGGTAAACCAATGCCAACCATTTTAATCATTGCCATGACCATGCAGGTAAAAAAAAAAAAAAGAAAAGAAAAGAAAGAAACAACAATAACAGCAAAACCCAGCCTAACAACAAAGAAGAGCAATCGCTCCCTCTGTACTAAGGAAATTTCAGCAGCCATGACAGCTGCCTTTTTCCAGCTATTGCTTTTTCCAAACAAAAATAATAGACCATCCTAGGAATTCTTGGCTACCTGACAAGAGAAGCATCTAAATTCACTGTCTAGTCAAGCTAACCATCTGAAAATGGAATCTGCTTGCTAAGATGTGTGCATGACGTTCTGACAGACTGACACAGCAGCCCTGACCCAAAATCAGGGTCCCTATATCTTAAACCTGGAAGCATATAGTAAGTCCAGCTGCTAGAGTTACAGAAAGTGCTCTAAGTTTCTGGAATGAACCCCTAATACCTATGAATTAATGTCAGACTGAATTTCATTTGTTAAAAGGTCACATTTCATTAACAAATGAAACAGTGATTGTTACTTCAAAATAATGACATTCAAACATTGAGTACATAAATTATAGATGCTTGTTAATGTTTAAACATATTCCTCATATTTTTGCATAAAACTAAACTTAAAATGTATTATCCACAATAAACCTACTTTTAAAAACCACATATCACGCCACTAGTTCTGTTTGCTACTGCTATTTTTATCTACAGTAAAGTGATATACCTGTAGTATCACCAATATTTCTGTATCTTATAGTAGAGAAGCAATGAAGCCATTTCAGTAATAGTTCTATTGAAATAACTGTTATATTTGTCCTTACAATCTCGCAAGAATTTGAAGGAACAATGTGAAAAAATACAGCAAATACTAGATTCAGTGATTCCCTCTCTCTTCCAGTAATCCAACTGGTAACATCTAAATCATGCTTCATACAGTTTGAGAAAAATAATTTGTATTGAAAAAAATATAATTCATATACATAAGCATAACAGCATATTATTTGATCCTTAAGTTTTGCCTAACATGTATTTTATTATACTATTGTCTGTTTATAAGTTTTCAAAATGGGTCTGTGTAGTTCTAAGAAATAGATTCTAGAATAAAATTACCAAAGTATCACACAACAAAAACAGCACCAATTAGAGTTCAGGTCAAAATGGTGAAATAGGCAAGCACTGTGCTTACCTTCTCTCACAACCACATCAAAATTATAATTAAACGACCAAACAACCATCTTTGAGAATCACCTGACATCTTGCTGAACCAAAGTCCTACCATTACAGACATACTAGAGGAGCCACCTTGAGACTGGTAAGAGGGGCAAAGATGCGGAACAGCTGCTGGTCCTACACCCACATGTGACTATTAAAAGTCAGGAGGATTATCTTTGCTGTGGAGGTCCCCCCAGAGGAGCAAGGGGTCCCAGCCCCTCCCCAGCCCAGGGTTCTAGTGCCGGGCAGAAAAGTCCCCAAAATTTCTGGTTGTGAAACCAGTGAAGAATGGGACTGAGATGGAGGGTGGCTGGAGTCCCAGGCACCCCTCTTCAAGGGTCCATGAATAGACGTACTCACCGATGGAATCACAGGCTCTGAGCTCCAACGCTGGGGCAGCAGTTGGAGAGGTGACAGGGACATATTGAAGAGAACTGCATTATCTGGCTTCAGGGCGAATTCTGTAGGGGCAGTTTTCTCACAGATGGAGGAGCTGGCAGAGGCCATTGTTTTTCTCTGTCGAGCCCTTCCCTTTTCCAGCATGCAAATACAGACAGCTGCTTAACCATCTCTATCAAGATAACTAATGCTGTTCATTAACCACACCCTGGTGATTCGAGACCCCGCCCCAACCAACTTTTGGGTACACCCAAGCTGCTTCCAGTGGCTTTTTCCTACAAACCTCCTGCCTTAGCTCATGCTGCAGACTCTCCTAGGGGTTCTCAAAGGTTCACAGAACCCAAACAAGCAGCATTGGGCTTGAACATGTCCCGTACCTCTGGATTAGCAGCCCTAAGCCCAGTACTAGCAGCAGCTGGCCTTGGTTTGCAGCCTAGCCACTCGAGGTACTTCCAAGCATGGTACAGGTGGCTGCCATCTGCAGATTGCTCTGTAGCTACTGTCAGGTGGCCTTGGGCGGGGCATAAGCTGTGGCTGAACTTGACCTGGAACAAGTTTCCTCCCATGTGGCCCTGGACTGGTGCACCCAGTATCAAGTTTTGAACTGAGCTGGAGCATCACCCAGCCACCTCCCAGGATGACAACACCAAGGGGCAGATTGGGCAGGCACCAGAGCCCTGCTGAGGTGGTTCCTGCTCTGTAGGGTCAGCCCCTGCACCACAACTCCTCCACTGTAGTCACAGCCAGTCCTCACAACCTATAAGCCTGAGGGTCAATTTCTCCCACTGATGTGCAACAGCAACCAAGGCTCAACTACAACAGGAACGCACATACAACCCACAAAAGGGACATACCTGGAGTGCATGGCTCAGGTGACCAGGAAGACTGCACCACTAAGCCCAATAGCACAACTACTACATAAGGCCACTCTACTAAGACTGGGAGATCTAGCAACCCTAGCTAAGGGGAAGCAGCCAAATTAGAAGAGAAAGAAACATGTCCCAAATGAAAGAACAGAACAAAGCTCCAGAAAATAACTAAACAAAATAGAGGCAAGCAATCTACCCGATGCAGAGTTTCAAATACTGGTTATAAGGGTGCTCAATGATCTCAGAGAGAACTTCAACAAAGAGATAGGGAACATAAAAATGGAGATAGAAAACATAAAAAAGAACTACTCAGTAATAAAGAATACAATCACTGAAATGAAGAATACATTGCAGGGAATCAATAGTAGATTAGATGAAGCAGATGATTGAATCAGCGATTTAGAAAATAAGGTAGCAGAAAACACCCAATCAGAACAGCAAAAATAATCCCCCAAAATGAGGCTAGTTTAAGCGGCCTCTGGGAAAACATGAAGCATACCAATATTTACATTATAGGGGTACCAGAAGGAGAAGAGAGAGAAAGAGGAATTAGAAACCTATTTGAAGAAATAATGACTGAAAATTTCCCTAACCTGGCAAAGGAAATAGATATACAAGCTCCGGAGGCACAGAAAGTGCCCAAAAAAGATGAACCCAAACAGGCCCCCATCAATACATATCATAACTAAAATGCCAAAGGTTAAAGACAAAAAGAGAATCTTAAAGCAGAAAGAGGAAAACAGTTAGTTACCTACTAGTGAGCTACCATAAGACTATATCAACTGATTTCTTAACAGAAACTTTGCAGGCCAGAAGGTATTGGCAGGAAATATTCAAATTGATGAAAAGCCAAGACCTACAACAAAGATTACTCTACCCAGCAAAGCTATCACTGAGAACGAAAGAGAGGTAAAGAACTTCCCAGACAAGAAAAAGCTAAAGAAGTTCATCACCACCAAACCACTATTACAAGAAATCTTAGAGGGATTTTTTAAGATGCCCCCCAAAAATAAAAAAAATATGAGTAATAAAATGGCAATAACTACATACCTATCAACAATTACTTTCAATGTAAATGGGTTAAATGCTCCAATCAAAAGATAGGGGGGAGCTGAATGGATAAGAAAACAAGACTCTTACACATCCTGCCTACAAGAGCCTAACTTCAGATTGAAGATACACACAGACTAAAAGTAAAGGGATAGAAACAACTATTTTAGGAAAATGGAAACAAACAAACAAACAAACAAACAAACAAAAAGCTGAAGTAGCAATATTTATACCAGACAAAATAGACTTTAAGTCAAAGACTATAATGAAAGGCAAAGAAGGACCTAGTAATGCTGCTTCTGAATATTTATCCAAAGAAACCCAAAACACTACTTTGAAGGAATGTGCTCATTCATATGTTCATCACAGCATTATTTACAATAGCAACAATATAAAGGCAACCTTGGTGTCCATGAATGGATGAATGAATAAAGAAGAGGTGGTACATATATACAATGGAATATTACTCAGCTATAAAAAAGAATGAAATCTTGCCATCTGTGACATGGTTGGTCCTCAAGGGTATTGTGCTCAGTGTAGTAAGTCAGATAGTAAAACAAATATTATATGATTTCACTTATAAGTGCAATCTAAAGAACAAAATAAACAAATAAATGAAACAGAAACAAACTCATAGATACAGAGAACATTTTGATGGTTGCCAGATGGAAAGGGGGTTGGGGGTAGGTGACAAAGAGGAAGTAATTAAGAAGTACAAATTGGTTGTTACACGGTAATGATGGGGATGTAGGGTATAGCATAAGGAATATAGTTAATAATATTGTAACAACTATATATGGTGTCAGATGGGTACTAGATTTGTTGGGGTGGTAGATGGGAGGGGGATTGGGGGCAGGGTAAAAAAAAGGAAGGGATTTAGAAGTACAAATTGGTAGTTATAAAATGATCATGGGGATATAAGTAAAGCATGAGGAATATAATCAATAGTATGGTAATAACTAGATATAGTGCCAGCTGGGTAATAGACTAATCAGGGGGATCACTTTGTAAATTATATAAATGACTAACCACTATGCCAAACACCTGAAATTAATATAAAATAATATTGAATGTCAACTCTAATTGAAAATTTTAGAAAGGGTGGGAGGAGATATAGGGGAATAAGGGGTTCAAATTTTCAGGTATAAAGCAAATAAGTCATGGGATGTAATATACAGCATAGGTAATATAGTCAATAATATTGTGACAGCATGGTATGGTGTCGGATGGTCACTGGACTTATCATGGTGATCACTTCTTTAGCACAGGGAATATAGTCAATAATGTAATAACTATGTGTAGTGCCAGGTGGGTACGATTGAATAACTATCATACACCTGAAACTGATATATTGTATGTTAGCTATATTTTAATAGAAACCTTTTTTGAAAAAGCACCCATTAAAGACTCTGTTTATCTAAAACAATCTAGCTCTACTCACTAGGAAGGGCAAGATCCAGTCTTGGCTCTTGTCCTTAACATTTTGTAGAACCCTGCTTCCTTCTGAGAGTGCTCTATATTTTTAAAAGCTTGGGACCATATTACAAAATCACATGGTAACTATATTTCTATCCTATGTAAATAATGTACATCTATACATATTAGTTAAGCAATATTTTTCTTGATAAAGAAGGAAGAAAGGAAGGGAGGAAGAAAATAAAGGAGGGAGGAAGGGAGGAAGGAAGAAAGGAAGGATGGAAGGAAATCTAAATCTGAAGCCAGAAGAGGATTTTCGCCTTTGTGCTCCAATGCCAAAACCACACCATCTTCAGTGGATAAGAGCAGAAGTGTTGTTGTGATGTCTAGTGCTGGCATTTGTGGTTTATGTTGGCACCAGCTAGGTCCTCAGCAGTAGAAGCAGTGCTGATAGAGGTGATAGTGGAGGTGGCAGTGGGGAGTGGGGTTGGAACTAATGAGGAAGCTTCATGTGGGTTACTGGGCAATGGAGGTCTCAGATTAGAGGATTGACACAGAGCATATAAGACCGACTTCTTCGGGATTCTGCTTAATATGCAGAAAAGTCTTTGAAGAAGGTAAAACACTATATTATGTTTTCAAATGAATAGTTTCACTTATTGTGAACATTGCACCATTTTTATACCTGGACTGGCGTATCTAGAAGAAATTAGTTACATATATAAAAACAATTTTTTACTAATGAAAATAGGCTGACAAAAATGAGACGGGTACTGGACTTATCGGGGGATCACTCGTAGGTTATATAAATGTCTAATAACTGCACTGTACACCTGAAACTAATAAAAATAATATTTAATGTCAAATACACACATACATACACACACATGTTCAGACAATTGAGTTTGCGAACTTGTTGCAATGATGGTGTGAACCTTTTTTTGATATCAGAGGGATTATTCATGATGAATTTGTACCAACTGGACAAACAACCAAATTTACTCTTTGGAAGTGCTGAAAAGGCTGCGTGAAAAAGACGACCTTAATTTTTTGCCAAGAATTCATGGCTCTTGCATCACAACAATGCACCAGAACACACGGAACTGCCTGTGAGGGAGGTTTTAGCCAGTAAACAAATAACTGTATTGGAACACCCTCCCTGCTCACCTGATCTGGCTCCCAATGACTTCTTTCTTTACCCGAAGATAAAGGAAGACATTTTGATGACATTCAGGACATCAAGGGTAATACATCGACAGCTCTGATGACTATTCCAGAAAAAGAGTTCCAAAATTGCTTTGAAGGGTGGACTAGGCACTGGCGTCAGTACATAGCTTCCCAAGGAGAGTACTTTGAAGGTGATGACTGTAGTGATATTCAGCAATGAGGTACGTGGCACTTGTTCTATGATGAGTTTGCAAATTTAATTGTCCGACTGTGCGTGTGTGTGTGTGTGTGTGTGTGTGTGTGTGCATTCACAGGATGTAAAGTACAGCATAGGGAANGTGTGTGTGTGTGTGTGTGTGTGTGTGTGTGTGCATTCACAGGATGTAAAGTACAGCATAGGGAATATAGACGATGGTATTGTAATAGCTGTGTACGATGTCAGAGGGGTAGTAGACTTGGAGGGGTTATCACTTTGTGAGGGGTGTATATGTCTAATCATTGTATTGTTTTGTACACCTGAAATTACCTTAAAATACATTTAAAAAATAATAATAAATGAGATAATTCTGAAAAATATTCCTTGGAAAATATTTACATGGAGTGAGGCCACAAAGTCAAAGGGAAAAGAACCAATGTCTAATTATGAGGTCTCATTTATTAGCAATCAATGTGAGATATTTGTGAGAGATACAAAGACCCTTCGAGTGTTCCTAAAATTACAATCTGTTTTTTATCTCCACTAACCATTAATAAATATAATAGTCACATAAAATTTAGTACAATGACTTACCTTTCCTGTCGATGGCTTGTTATAGACAGTTTTCTTATAAAATATGTATTCATTTTCATTTCAAATACAAGTTTATTAAAAGAAAATAAAGTTCTTTCTTGAGAGATTTTTATGGCTACTGATTAGAACTAAAGTTTCTACTCTAAAAAGGGGAGAAAGGACTGGTAGGAGCAGATGGAAACATTTTATCTTTTGCTTACTCATTTCAACTCAGGTGAGTTTTATAGTAACTAAAAGCAATTTTATTTGAACTTCTCAGTGACCTTTCTGAGATTAGGTATTGGCAGCTTGAGGCTACCTCCTAGAGGACCTGGCCATATTTCAAAAGCACCAATATAATTGGCACTCCTTCCAATAACCTTTTCAAAGTCACAAAGTTAAGTGGAAACAGAGGCCAAACCAAACATTCACAATGTCTTTCTTGGACAAGGTTAATGTCTTTTATTGTTTGCTTTTACATTTTGTTTTATTTTGTGATTTTTTTTAATAATAAGGAGCTTTGCCCATAATTCTGTCAATCTAGAACCTTTTATAAACATGAATAGAACAAAATCAATCTAGCATTACATTTATTTCCTGTACTATTTACAATCATTGCAACAGACACACACACACAAGAAAGATAGTAATCAAAATCTGAACAAAAAATGCCTATATGTTGAAATTTTTCATGGTCCAACTACTATGAATGACATCGCTAAGTGCTGAATGTGAGAAAAATCAGGCTGCTTTATTTTTTCTTTTTCTGTGATGGTAAATTGTACAAATGGTATGAAAGTCATAGGGCTGACAGTGTATCATACTGTTACTCCACGATTTGGTAATTAGGGGAACATAGCACAGTAAATTAATTGGAGGGTTTTTTGTTTTTTTTGTTTGTTTGTTTTTACCTAGCCATGGGGAGAGTTGAATTGCTCCTGCTTTTGGTCCAACGTGTTTTGCCATCTGGACTGCCACTATCTGCTGGAAGTGCCCCCTTCCTCCCAAAGAAAAAATAAAAGATAAATGCTTTCGAACACTACCTTATGCCTGTTTAAACATCAGTTTCTTAGGATACACAGTAGCTCTCTCTCCCCTCCCCCTCACTCTCTTCATTTCCCTCCCTCCAACTATCCTGACAAGGGGAAAGAAAGAAGAAAACCTCTCAGTACCACATTCCCATTATGATCCCCAGTGTGGTGCCATTAAATAGTATCCTTTCTGAGTGGGTCTAATTGGCCAATATATGGTGCTTTCTATTGATGCTTTTTAGTCACTACAGAGCTCGATATACTTACATGTATATAATTCATCACATGAAGGTCACTTTCTTCACCCCTATTGTTCTGCCGTTTAAATTGTTATTCTATGTGAATTTCTATGTAATTAACTGGTTTGGTCGCAATTTCAAGCACTTCAGAAAGACAAAGGGAAGACTGTAAAAAGCCACATTTGTGAATTGGTTTACATTCAGAAGCATTACTTGTCGTTTTCCTAGACCACCAGATGTCAGCCTAAATTGAAGAATGGAAAAGAAACCGTGTATCATAATGTTAGTGTCTAGTGTGCCAGATGGAGTTTTACACAACCCTGCAGGAAGAGTTAGCCAGCAGTAGTTAAAATTCAGTGTTAGAAATAGCACAAGTGACACTGCATGCACTGTAGCATTTTTTGATTATGGAACTTAATTGTATCATAGATCACGGATACCTTAATTTATGAGGATTGATTTTGTTAATTCAAGCAGTTCAAAAGTCACTGTTAAAGCTTTAGTACGTTTAATTGTATCTGACTTAAGCTTTACTCATGCTATCAGAAGACAAATGGCTGTGTAGTGGTGATGCATTTTTATTTTTTCTGCTGTTTTTTCCATTTATTTCTACATGTGTGATTTACATTTCAATGAGCAGTATTAAATACGTATGTCAGACTTTTCTTTCTGCTCTCAGTTGAGCTAAAAAAATGCAAATATTAAACTAGGCTAAAAATGTGTCACTTTTGATTTCACTATAATAGCAGTACCAACCACCACTGAATGTTAGATTTTCCTCTCAATACTACAGTTCATTTCAAATGGGAAATTTCAGATGTTACTTTGTTTGACCAAATAGCTGTATTTGGGGATAATCTAACAGCAGTTAATGTACAACATTAAATGTTGGGAAATTCCATTAGTACATGCATTAAGAAAAGCAGTCAGGAATATATTTAGAGTGGATTTACTAACCTTTTAAATTTAATATAGAGAAGGAGTTAATAACAGAGGAGTAAATTTAAAAGATTAAGTCTGTGAGAGAGAGAGAGAGAGAGAGAGAGAGAGAGAGAGAGAGAGAGAGAGAGAGAGAGAGAATGAGAATATGCATGTTTTGCCCTGATAGTTTATTTAGGATTATATCTTGCTTGAGCTGGTTGTCATCACTGATGTATTAATGAAACAAGGTTTTTCTTTCTTTTTTTTTTTCACTTCTCCTTGAAATTTTAACCCTGACATTTATTTGAGCAACAGCAGCCAGGTTCTTATCTTCTTTTACCCCACTGAGCTATGAAAGCTGAATTCCCTTTGAAGGCAATGATAATGATAATAAAACCTCACATTTGCTTATCATTCTGAAAATAAGAGAGCTTAAAATACTCTGCAGACATGATCTTATTAACCTCATAATAAAGTCCTTTCTGACACAGTGAATGCGAATTTCAAAAAGGTTAAAGGCTTACTCCATGGTTGCACAGCGTATCAATGGCAGAATCAAATCAAATTCCTTATTTTATCTAAACAGTGGCTTTGACATCTGAACTTCATTCTAAAATCAGGTCAGCAGGAAAGAGGAATAAAATAAGAAGTTGGTCATTTACTCAGTTTTACTTAATCCTTAGTAAGAAGGTCTTTTATAGTAACTTTGTGGAAAATGAAATCCGAAGACTTAGATTTGGTTATATCTTAGATGTTATGTTTGCCTATTTTAAATCTCAACCATCTGATATATATGCCTTTGATTTGTTAGTAAATATTGTAATAACCCAGAGGCTTATTAATCTCTAGTATATTACAAAGAACCTAGGGTACAGATTTTGTATTATTTTCAAAATAAATAATCACATGGTAGAGATGCTGATATTCTAATGATAGAACATTCTAATGTCTTTCCCCACATAACCACAACATATGTTAAGGAAGAGTAAACAATAGATTTGGTTTGATAGTTGTAGATCCAGAAATAAATTACAAAGAAAACTAAAGACAGAATGCCTAATACAAGCCTATCCAAATTATCTACACCAATAAATGTAGATATGACATAAAGTTTCCTGTTACCATGGATGTGATTAGAGACTGAGTCTGAACATATGCTTTGAGGCACGTAAATGTAAGGGTATGCCACACACAGTGGTTTGAATTTTGCTTTTGTTTCCATTTTGTTTTTCCTGTGGAAAGTGGTACAAGGTTTTTGTTTTTTTATTTAGTTTTTGCTTGTTTCTGCTGCTCCCAAGTCTCACGTCAATCAATCAATAAATTAATTTAAAAAGCTTATTATTCTGCAGAGGCCACAAAATCATGGATAGTAGTAGTTGAACCAGTCTTAGTTCCACCAAGTAATTGTTTAGATTATAAATAGCTTTGGGAATTTCCCTGAGGACTTGTTCGCTCACATACTCCCCACAGTCTTGATACAAATGAAAACCAAGATTGTGGGGCCCTGTCTGTTCTTTCCCACCTAATATAGCAACAGTCTAAATCCACCATAAATACAAATGTGAGAGGATTCGTTCCCTGTCAATACTGCATCACAATCAATGCTCTTTTTCTTCCAACTGTCTTTCTGTCTGTTCTCTCAGTCAAGCAAAACACTTCTCACAATGACTTTCATCTCCTCTACTTTCTGCTCACCCACCTGTCCTATTATGCATCTTCGACTATATAACCCACGACTTTGACTTTCTTTTTCCTCTTTCCATACTCAAATCTAGATAACAAACATTTCTTGTTAGGCACTGCAAGGGCATTTGTGCTGACTTACTCTTCATGGGGTGCACAGCCCAGCAAGGGCAGCAGACACAACGTGGTTAATAAAACTGTGTAATAATCTCTTTTATTATCAGAGTAATAAACTGCTAGAGAAGTCTAGTGAAAGCAACAATCCATTCTTTCCTGGACTAGAAGGTGATATTGGAAAAAAGCCAGCAAAGCAGTTTTGAAGAATGGATCGGATGGTTCCATGTGAATAGTTTGAGAGACATTTTTCTAGATAGCAAAGTTACATATGCAAGGTTGAACAGTTAAGTTCACGAACTCATCCTAGAAAAAGTGCTACATACCTCATTGCTGAATATCACTATGGTCACCTTCGAAGTACTCCCCTTGGGAAGCTATGCACTGACACCAGTGCCTAGTTCACCCTTCAAAGCAATTTTGGAACTCTTTTTCTGGAATGGCCATCAGAGCTGTCATCGTATTACCCTTGATGTCCTGAATGTCATTAAAATGTCTTCCTTTCAATATTTCCTTGATCTTAGGGTAAAGAAAGAAGTCATTGGGGACCAGATCGTGTGAGTAGGGGGATAGTGTTCCAATGCAGTTATTTGTTTACTGGCTAAAAGCCCCCTCACAGACAGTGCTGTGTGAGCTGGTGCATTGTCGTGATGCAAGAGCCATGAATTGTGGGTGAAAAGTTTAGGTTGTCTAATTTTTCACACAACCTTTTCAGCACTTCCAAAGAGTAAACGTGGTTAGCTGTTTGTCCAGTTGGTACAAATTCATAATGAATAATCTCTCTGATATCAGAAAAAGGTTAGCAACATTGTTGCAACAAGTTCACGAACTTAATTGTCAGATCTCATATGTAAAACTGCAGTCACATATATATTTATATGTGTAAATATTTGAAGAACAGTGTGTGTCAAGTGTCCTGGGGAAATGATAGCCCTAATACTGACATTATCCAATAGTTCTACTTTAGCTCATAAACTTCCTTTGAAAATACATTCATTTATTACAACACCTATGTAACACCTAAGCATTAGACTCTGGGGCACTATGTACATTGCAAACACCTGAACATTAAAATATTTGTATGTATTGCCTCCCATGATGTAGGAAAAGTTAACAGCTCCAATCTCTACTGTCCAGTACAGCCATCTAAAGAGATTTTTAAAACTAACTATACCCAGAGACCTCTTTATGCCAATTAAAGCAGATATCCAGGTGATTGGCATGTGAGAGCCTCTGGTGCAGGCTGTATAGGGAGGTCTGCTCTTCTGTGTTGTTCAGAACCAGGGCCACTGGGAAGAATCAGCAGCACAAGCCCTTTGACTGCCCCATGGCTGTATGGAACAGATTAACCTCTGTCAATCTCTCAGAGCCCTAGCTACTTCTGTCTTTCTTGAGAAAGATTCTTAGAATATCTTTCATTGGGATTCCATGGACTTCAAGATAAAGTTAAATTTTTTAACAGAGTATATAAGACCCTTCATTAATTTCTTATGAGGTGCATATTCAGCCTCATCTGCTGCCCGCCCACCCACACCCCACACACCTTTTTGCCCAAGGATGTGGATGCGCTTGCCATTCTCAGAAAGTGCCAGGATTCCTTCCAGCCTTGAACATGTTCTTACTTCTTCCTACTCATGTCTTACTCTCTCATTTCACGTCACATTTGTGCATGACTAACTCATTCTTCTAGGCTCTATGAGCAAGTATTCTTTGATCATGACCCATTCCTCAGGGTATATTAGGCCTTTTCTTCTCTCTTCTCTCTGTGCATAGGTCTAGTACAGTTGTCACTATATTATAATTGCTAACTTGCCATTGGTGTCCTCAGGAGAAGGTGAGCTCCTGCTGAGTAGGCAGGAGATCACGTTTGCTTCTGAAATCTTTTGTACACAGTGCCTGGCATATCACAGAGGCTCAAATGTGTATTAAAAAAGGATTTCTATGACTTCATTGATTGATGTTACTATTCCAAATCTTAATAATATTTCCATATCCCTTCATTTTCCCAGAATGGTTTTTAAAACTCTTGGCACATTTAAGAGCTGTATTTATATATAAAACTTCTCAGAACTATAGCATGTTATTTAAAAATCATATATATATATATATAATTCTGTAGGTTTTTAAAAACTGAAAACATAGACTTGGAATGCTAAGTAGTGTAGCGATTTCTTCTTTATATAATAACAATTAACTGGATAATATTTATTTGGAAGGAAATTGGAAGGGAGTTGCTGAGAAGTAAAGATCTGGGATTTTGCTGTTGTTTTTCAGTTGTTCAATTTCTTTTTCAGGCTTAAGGTAAAGGGAATGAGAAAAAAAGCTTATTTAAATTATATAAGCAATCTGCAGATGAGTGAAAAAGAACCCAACTATTCTTTGAAGACCCTTCCCTCAGAGTAAAAGAGCATTGAAATTGCATAAATAATGCTAATTAATATTTAATGAGTAATTGACCAAATGCCAGATGTGAACCTACCATGACCAAAAGCAAGAAAATATTTTTCAAGGGTTTTCACAGCTAATATCTTTTGGAAATAATTTTTCAAATAGGTTGTTAAAAGATTCCTAGTTTTAATAACCAACCATATATCCCCTGCTTCTACATTTGGGTGAGAAGTAAGAATCTTTAGACTTGTCATCAGTGAACCAAAAATCACGTCTCGTGGAAGTACAGCATTGCGTACTTCAAAACTGCTGGAAGCACAAAGGTAATTTAAGCCCCACTATGACATTGGACTGCTGTAGAGAAATATTCCTGTAGTAGAAG
>NW_017732528.1:6614-9797 GCF_001890085.2 Hipposideros armiger | reverse complement strand
GTGGCGTGTGACTGATTGCTGCTTGAACAGAAATGTATTAAACTATTGTATGGCCACATTAGAATCATCTAAATAACTGATTCTAGGTGATAAAGTAGCCGTGGAGCAGAAAAGTAGAATTATATCAACAAAAAGCAAAAGTACCAGTGAAATCAAATAAAATCATAGTAAAATGTCAAAAGATGGACCAAAACACCCATGTTTCTATTGTGTTGAGAGTTATTTTTTTATACTGTGAAATAACTTTGTGTATACTTGTGTGAAACAGCATGTGGTATGGATATGGCTGTTTAAACTGTGATTTTTAAAAATATTTTCTAATTCTCATCACAGTGCTTCTGTTTTCTATTCTCTCTTAATGTTCAGTATAACTGACCTAGATATGCTACACCAAAAGTATTTAGTAGAAAAGAAAGCATATGTCATTATGGGAGTGGAATAGGAAGTGGTTAAAAACTACCAGGAATGTTACCTGGGCTCTGAATGAATCCTGGTGTTCCATTNGTGAATATTCTTACATAAATATTTCATATATCTTAACAAATGACACATGGGCAAAGACTGGGGTTCAGATTTGTCTTAATAGATTTCAAGGGATAATGAAACTTCAGGTGATACATGGGATACACTTGTGAAAACATATATAGTAGTTTTAAAATAGTTAAACAGTGAAATATTTATCATTTAGAATTTAGCAAAGGAACAGGTTTTTGAAATCATCTTCCTCTGAGATAGTGAAGACACACTAAATATGTTAGTGAAGGATATTTTTATTAATAGTGTGTTCAAGCCTGGCTCATCCTAGAATATTTTCCTTCCTACATAAGTGAGGGTTACTGATGAAACCTCTACTGAGGTACAGTAGAAGGCATTTTTGTAAGACAAATATATACACAGGACATGTCGATTGTGTGTGTACACCTCACAGAACCTTACTGCCAGAATTCCTTTTTTGGCATAAATATTTGTGTCAACAATTTATTAAACAAATAGAGAAATAAAAATTGGATTAGTAAAATCTGTTTGCAAAATAAAAGCTTTACAGTTTTGAGTGAACCTAGAATTATTGGAGTGAGAAAAAAGCAAACAAAAATAATCTGCCCTTTATCAAGTACCTACTCTGCACCAGGTCTTGAGCAAAGTGTCTCACACCCTCACATGATTCTGAATGGTGGATCATCCTATTTTGCTAAGTTACCCAAGGGTTAGAGAGGTTATGTCACTTGTCCAAGGTCACAGAACTAAGGTTCAAACCCATGCTGGTCAAAAAGCTCCATGTTTTCTCATTTGCTTAGAAGTTTTGAAATGTTATCATTAATTCTAATAAAAGGAAATAAGTCCAACATGTTTCAGCAAAACCCTATGTAGAATATAAATGATCATGAAATGAAGAAACAGAAGATGAAAGAATTAAAGGATCCTTATCCAACTGTTTAGTCAGTTGAAATAAGATGTCTTCATTGGCTAAGGAAGAAGCTATTGGTGATTTGCAAGAACTTCATTGTAGTTATATCTGTATATTATTTGAATTTGTTATCACTTATTCTGTCTAGTAAACTATAACCTGTTCACTCCTTAGTGTTTCCTCAATAATTATCACCATTGTTCTATTGACCTTAAGGTAGATATCTCAACCCATGTGCCAAACTCATATTTGTAATCACAAAGCTGGTGTTCTTCAGGCTGACCAGGCAAGCATAATCCTTTACTTAATGATGTCTGACTCTGTTCTCTCTATGCTTAGTTCTGCTATGCCTTAAATTTATTGATGTCAGAAATACCTTATTTTGAAGGCATGTATTAATAGCTATAGTAAGATCAAATTTACTTGGTGTAAATACATAAATTTGTAGTGACATCATTGTGGACAGGTTTTATTTAAACTGGTTCATAAAGAATGAATCCATGTAGTTTGTAAATGCAAGGCTATATTTAAATTCTAAAGAATTCATGGTGGAATTTCTAGAATGAGAAGATACACTCTTTACACTCTTTATGGTGCTCCTTATGCAAACTTCCTTGGATTCTTATGCATTAACCACCACCCGCACTTTAGGACAACTTTCCAATGTTTTCCTGTCCTCTCTTCAAAGAACTATTCAGTCATTTTTTTTTTGTATTGGTGGATTTTCTGTCTTTGTGACTTTATCTTGTTCTATTCTGCAACTCATAAAAATTCAGAAAACAAGTATATCACTGAAATAGCTTTCTCCCACAAAGCCAGCTTCAGTGTCTTCACCCAAAGAAGATATTACTGCACAGTTTAGAGTGCAGATAGATATTCACCAATCAACTCAGGGCTGTACCCTGTAGGTTCTAGCATCACAAAAGCTTGAATCTCCAATTACTCAGAGTCTGGTCTCAAATATGCTTTCTGTCCAGGCAGGTTTACAGGAACAGATCCAGTGCCCACAAGATTCCTCTCCCTTGGGCAGAAGCAAGCACAACGGCGCCTTTGTCTTCCTCTTGAACAGGATTCAAGGAAACAGCCCTTGTTGCTCTGCTTGTCGGTTCCCCAAGCTGTTCAGCGTGACAGGAGGAAACAGAGTGTCTGTGGTCTTCCTCCTGCCACACCATTCAGAGGCGAGTAAGCGGGAGCAAACCTCTGGGCTCCCACATCACGCTTCTGAAGTCCAGCCTACGACTCTGAACAGGAGTCTTTAAAGGGACAACGTTCCCTTTGATTATATTTATATGGTTTGCCTGGTGTTACTTCCTGATAAGTACGTCATACAGTAAAGGCTCATTATTCCATCTCAGAGGAAGGACACATTTAATAACATCAGTAAATACAAATGAACATGTTTTCACAGGTTATAGAAGAAAAAATAAATACTTTTTTCTTTATGTTTTACATGTATAAATGTCCTATGTAGTATGCCTTTCTTTCTCACAGAACTCACAAACATGGATTGAGGCCTTACAAGGGCACATAACAGATGATGATGGGACTGAAACCCCAAGTTTCATAAAGGGAAGGCGTGTGTTCTACCAGTAAGCTACAGCTTTTAGGATTTATTGCTTTGTGTGGGTGCAACTTGTGTTTCTTTGCTGCTTACTTCTGCTACATTGGGCTTTATATCCTCTATTCTTCCAACGCATTTGGCAAAAAATGCCAAATGCTCTGTGTTCTCTCCTTTGTCATTTTCTGAATTTCTGCTTTCCTGTATTTATTTTGTTTAT
>NW_017732528.1:3932-6131 GCF_001890085.2 Hipposideros armiger | reverse complement strand
TAATTCATAATTTCAAATGTTTTATTAGCTTATGAGTTCAGTGTCTGCAATTAGTGTTTATCAACTGGGATTTGTAGATAATTTTCAGGGTTTTGGAAACTTTTCTTCTAAAGAAACACTATTTGAAAACAGTGTTGTAGATCAGTGTTTCAATGCATTAGTAATTGAGATAATTAAATATTATTTCCCCTCAATCACCTGGAGAGATAGAGCTAAGCATTTTGTAGCCAAGATCCTCCCTGTTGAGAGAGCAAGGAAGGCTAGCAAGGTTTTTATGCTCCCCAAACCATTTTTACAACCAAATCAGCAATACACTATTTCACTTTATTTGTTTACACTCCACACAATAAGGTTTCCTTTATTTCCTTATAAAGGGGAAAAAAAGTTAAATCTTAAACCATAGAGGGTATTAGTATGGTAAAATTACTGTTGATTGTCAGTCATCATTGCAAACTCTTTCAAGTGTCACATCAGTCCTACTAGGTGAAAAAAAAAATACAAGAGAAAAACATTCAAATTCAAGTTGATTATCTCACAGTCACTCAAAATTGTTATCAGGAAGGATAATATTGGTGTAGTTTGAAAATAATTAGGTCAGGCCTTATGCTATTTGGAAGTCTCATATGGGAACATATGTTGAGGAAGCTTTTCCAAATATTAACATGTTCAGCCCCATCATACCTTGCCTGATAGACAAGCTTTTGCAAATAACATGTTAGCTTCCTGTTTTCCTCAGGAAAATTCTTAATTTCATTCTTGTGCATCCTTACCTATACTTGCTATTTTCAATCATTTTATTTTTAGCAATTCAGTGGTATGCACACTTATTTGATGGTGCTTCTATTTTGCCTTTTCTGATGTTTTGCCCCTTTTAAATNGACAGGGAGTGAATTTACTGATCCAGTTGGAGCCACCAGGAGGAATTCATTCTAACAAGTTGAATCTCCCTAAGCCCTGGAGGAACACAAAACTTGAGTTTATTGTACCTTTCTGCATGATAATGTATTATGATGCTCCTCCAAGACAACTATGTATTAATTAGGAATTCAGAAGCTGACCACTATTCATCCCTAAAGTCCCAACACATCTAGCCTCTCTGCAAGGATGAGCGACTGCTGCTCTTTCCAAAAGTTAGTAGAGGCCAGGAAATTACAAACAACATTACTTGCTCCCCACTTATGCTATGGTTCAGCCATAAATCAAATTATTCAATATAGAATATGTAAGTTGCAGAGGCCTAAGTCCATCTGCCTTCCCATTCTCTTCCCATTTCCCCTCACCAGCAGAACACTGCTTTCACTAATATTTCTGGAACGCTTATCCCCACATCCTCCTCCTTGCTGTGCATCCTTCTCTTCTGCCCAGCATCTTTGTTGCCAACATTCATAATAGCTTCACTCTATTGCTGTATCAATACACCCATTTGGCAAAATGAGAAATCTAGATCAACATGACTCCACTTATTTTTTTCCATACTGGAGATACCAAATTCTCACAAGAGCATAAATTGGTCTTCTGGCAAGATGGTGTCCAGTCTTAATAGAACAGACTCCCATTGCTGACTGTCAGTCATTCTATGAGCCAGTCTCTAAATATTGATTGTCTGCATTATGTGCCAGGAGCTATGCTATGCTCAGGTGATGTAGCTGTAAAGAAAACAGAGAGGGCGCCTGTCCCTCATGACACTGGCATTCCAATTGAGGAGGCTGAGTATAAACAAGTGAACCTATAAAAAGGTAATTTCAGTTACTGTTGAGGACAATAGATGAAGTCACCAGGATGATATAGCAGAGATATATGGAGAGTGCCAGGTTTGCTCACAGTCAGGAAAAGCCTCCCTCTTCGAGGAGGTGGTATTTGAGCTTAGCCAGCAAAGTAAAGAACACAGGAGAGGCATCTGTAGAGGAAATAACTAGATTTGCAACAGGACAGGGGCCTTTAAGACAGGGAAACGAGGCCAATGAGCTCAGAGTAGAGTGAGCAAGACTGATCATACAGGGCTTGTAACCCATGAAAATAATATTCTCAGTACAAGGGAAAGGCCTTTAAAGGTTTAAAGTAGCCCTTTTACTGTCAGAAGAGGTTACAAGTAAGCAAAAGAGGAATACTGGAATGAACCCTGCTGTACTAGATTAGACTGGTATCAGTAGAAACTAATTAAAAATATATATTTACAAATATAGTATAGTTATATATATA
>NW_017732528.1:0-1122 GCF_001890085.2 Hipposideros armiger | reverse complement strand
GTGGAGACTGGAAGAGGGTTGAGACCCAAAAAGGGCTGATCCCAAACCTCCGTGTGTTGGTTGAGAACCTGGAAGGTTATCTCAGCCAAGGAGGTTTCCCCTGAAGGAGCGAGGGACTCAGCCCACACCAGCCTCCCCAGCCTACAGTACTGGTGCTGGGAAGAGGAGCCCCTACAATATCTGGCTGTGAAAAACAGTGGGGATTCTGACCATCTGGGTGGGACAGAAGGCTACAGGAAACCCAGACATCCTTTTAAACAGCTCACACACAGACTCACTCACATGCACTCACCTTGGGATCCAGCAAAAGGACAGTGACTTGGGGGTGGGGGTAGATGTTAGAGGCATATGAGAGGCAGACTGAGGTGTGTGGCTGTAGACTGAGGGCTGGAGAATAGTCGCAATTTTCCCTGTGTGAGGTTCTCCTCCCAAGCAGCCAGCAGGTGGGCGCCATCTTTTCTGTGTTGAGCCCTCCCCCTATGCTGACGGCCAAATCTGAATCTGTTGGTTTGGTGGGTTCCACTGCTCCACCCTGATGACTCCCTGAGACCCCACCACACCCAATTCACCCAACACCAGAGGCACTTTCCCTGAGAGCAGGCAGCCCCACATGCATTGTGTTCCTTCTTGAAAAACTATCAGAGTTGACAGGATTCAGGTGTGCAGCAGCTGGCCGGAGTGTGCCCTGAGACTTGTTGATTAGCACCAGCCTCAGCACTGGCACCAAACCAGGTCACTATCTACAGCTTCACAGTCTCCTCTGATCCTCTTTTATTAATGACTTTGAGCTTTCAGAATTACTCAGAGCTCAGACTTTGTCCTCTCTTCTATCTTTGCACACTCAATCTAGCTGATCCTGTCCATTCCCATGCCTTTAAATACCTTCTGACTTCTGATGAATCTGTGACTTATATAATTGAATTTCAGATTTACAAATCCAATTGCGGGATTCATATCTCCTCTTGAGCACCTAATGACATCTGAAATTGAAATTGTGCAGAAAGGACTCCCCTTTTCTACTTGCACACTCCCTTTCCTGTCTGTTCTTTTGCCAGCATTTCCTGTCTTAGTAAATGGTGCCACCATCCACTAAGCTGCTCCAACCAGAAATCTGAAGTTGTC
>NW_017732527.1:441739-451672 GCF_001890085.2 Hipposideros armiger | reverse complement strand
GCAGGAGAGAGACCCAAGAGAAAGGGCAGAGTCACCTGTTGTTAGAAGGCAGTTAAAGTCATAACAGCAGATAAGGTGAACTAAGGAATGCCACCAGAAGAAAGGAAAAAGCTGTAAAATGCATTAGAAATGACAAAGGAAATAATGCAAATTAGATGAAATAAAAGCAACAGAAATTCAAACAACAGATACACAGATTTTTTTTCTTAAACACCATTTGGAAAGTTTTAAATCGAGTCGATCATTTACTTCATTCCTCTGTCTTTTCACTGGAGAGGGCAGCCATCACGGGCCAAAGCAGTTGGGCCCTAGAGAACCCACTTCTTTGGGCTGCTGAGTTGTCTGCCACCTGTCATTCTAGAAAAGCAGCCCTAACATGTGCCAGCACTCACTGCTGATGCCCTCAGCCTGGCTGCACATGGGAGTGCAGGTCAGAGGGCCTTGCTGCAAACCACCAATAAGACTTGTTTGGCTTTAGATTTCTGTAGTGGTATTTTTGCAGAGTTCCAAAGAGAGCTCCCAAAGAGTCCATTTGGGCATCTGCAGAGATTTTCGTCTAAAATCAGTTGAGTTGAATGATTTTACAGCTGCAGTTTCAATCTGTTTTCTCCCTTTTCTCTCCTCACCCCGCCCCCCGCCCCCCCACACACCTTTTTTTTTATTAAGCTGAGTGATCTAGGTACTGATGTTTCCTGTCTCTCAAGCTGCTGCTGGCGTGGGGATTTCATAGGTCACCTCATTCAGATTCTCCTGTAGGGGCTAATTTCCAAACACTGACCCTAATCTACAAGCAAATTCACTGGCCGTCTGAGTCTGTTTAACCCCTTAAAGTAGCGGAATCCTACTGATGCTGCTATAAGTACCCACCCCCCCGGAAAGAAACATTGTGTCCCAGGTCTTGGATTGTCCAGAGGAAAGGAAAGATGGCAAATGTTGGGCAAAGTCAGCATCACAATTTTTCTCCCTGCAAAAAGTAGATTATTTTGTTTAACATGACCTTAATGGATATTATATGTGTCTATATTTGATACACTTTTAATGTATATTATTTATAAGTTAGGAGTGGACATAGGATACACTGTTGGGATGTTTGTGCCTTACATTTATTGTAATTTAATATTAAATTACAGTGCAATGCAGACTTGAGAAAAGCATTTTCTTAGTGTGACCATGACTTACGTCTATTCTCATTCATGAAGCTCTGTTGTTCATCTCTGATATAAGGGTTTGTATTAGAAGATGCAAATACTTCAACTGCAGTTTGGCTTCTATGACATTTGTTTAACTCATCTTAGTGCTACAATACTAAACGCATCAGTAAGTGAGCGCATTCGCAGTCATAACTCATGGTGGAATCATCTTACATCATCTTGTTTTTCTTTGATTGCTTGTGTTNAACAAAAAGTATGAGTTAGTCCTCTCAGAAAATCGCTACTTAAAACATCAGCAATCGCAAAGATGTCCTTTGGGAGTTTATCTTTGCCTTCTGAGTATAAAAGACCTTTTGTATTTAAAACATTTCTGAAATAGGGTTGGTGTGGGGAGAGAGGTTGTGAAGGGGACATGGCGTCAAGGAGATTTGGAAGCAGACAAGTTATTTCCTTGAACACAATTAGGATTTAAACAGCATGATGCTGACTGTTTCTCCTCTAATGGTTGAGGAATAAATGAAAATTAACAGCACTTTTACTGAAATCAAACGTAACGTGATTCCAGCTTAGAACCTTATAAAATCAAGTTAATTTCCATTCCTAGGATAAACAGCCCCGCAAAGGCCTGTGAATGAAAACTCAAATGTGACCTCTGGCAATTTTGTTCACTTTAGGTCCTATTTGCTTTTTTCTAAAAACAAGCGCAGTATGGGAGGGGTAATTGTTTAGTCTCCAGACAACCTTTCAGCTCCTTCTGTGATTGTGAGGCGCTGGTGCCTATGTGGAGAGCGCCACAGAAAGCCGCTCTGATTCTGGATTTGGGGGCACAGGACACCATTCTCCTTGAGCCGTCGTGGCGCCCATCAAAGGCAATTTGGCTGGATTGACTTCATCAGGAATTAGGGTGTGATGTATTTTAGCTTATTAGCCATACACCCCCACGGAGAGTGGGAGAGTGTCCCAGCTCCTAATCATCATCACTTATGTGTACAACTTCGCACTCTTCCCTTCCCTCGCCTGTAAAATAAGTCTGAGTGGGTTGACTTGAAGTGACTGAGGGTATTGAGAGGAAAGGTTACTGCGCAGGCTCCCTGATCAGTCAGCTCTCAATTGATTTCTAAAAACAATTATATTGATTCTGTTACTCAGGTCCTTATTTTCTGTTGGCCTGTGCATAAGTCATTTCTGAAAAAATGGCAAGTCCTACGTTAGATCAATCAGTGAAATGATTTTCAACCTCAATGGTTCTATACTAATGATTTTAAAAGGAAAACAAGTGTGACCTACTGGTACAAATGCAATAAAATACTAATTTCCAAATGTGCAAGACAAATAGATTGGAGGTGTGGTCAGACAGTGACTGAATAAGAAGAAACTGTTTCTTACTGTGTCACGATTGTTTGCAGTACATTTTATTCATTCCTTTCTATATGTTAATAATAGTCTCATGAAAATATCCGCATTCCCGAGTAAGGTAACAATACCAGGTTATTACAGACCACAGTAATTGGGATAGATTAAATTATTGTTCAAATATTGGGCTTGGCACGTGACTTGCTTGGGACTCAGGGTGGGCACGATGTCATTCCCTGTCCTTGACTTTGGGCTCAGTGTGTGTCTTGTCTTGGCAAGGGGGACATTAGCCGGCTTGAAATGTGATTGCGTGTTGGCCTTGATCGCCTTCATTTCTGCTATTGTCATACTCACATAATGACATATGTGGCGGAGACCAGAGCTCAGCCAGCAGTGAAGCCCAGTCTAGGCCAAACAGCCAGTATACATGCGTCTCTTGTTTTAAGTTGGTATATTTCTGGGTGATTTGTTATGCAGTCATAGCTCACTAATAGAATAATAATAACCATTAATTGGACACTTACTGGCTAAAAGTGCTAAACATGCATTATCTTATTTAATTCTTACCTCAAGCCTCTGGGAGAGATGTTATCCAAATTTTGAAAGAAGCTATAGTTAGTGTTAGGGTCAGTATTTGGACCTAGTCCTTTATGACTCCAACGTCATGCTCTTAAACGTTTTTAGAATAAAATTATTCATTAAGGTTAAGAGATGGTTCAGAACAGGACCCTGAATCTGACTCCCCACCAAGACCTGTAGGTCATGTATGATCTGGCCTCCTGTATCTCTTTCCAATTTCCTGGTGTGGCTCTGGCCACAGGGCCTTACCTCCAGACCGTCAAACTTGCTAAGCTTTGACCTACCTGAAGCTTTTGTGTGTGTGCTTGTCTACATGGACATATTTTCTCTGTTCTTTCATGGCTGGCCTTGTCCCATCCTTTGGACTTCAGAAAGGTCTACCTGACCACCTCTATCTAAAATAGCCTCTCTTCCTTGTTTTTCTCTCTTATCACCCAGTTTGCTCCCTTCATAGCATTTTCACCATTTGTAATTATTTACTTGCTGTCTGTATATTTCCCTTACCAAATGCAAACCCACTGGAGAAAGGCGTGTTTGTCTTGCATTCGGTTGTATCCAGAGCATCTGTGCGGTGTTTTGCACACAGCATGTGCTCAGGAAATATGTGTAGAGTGGGTGAGGGAACAGATGAGTAATAGGACAAGGAGGTGAATAACAGGCTGGTGAGCTGGGGCCTGCAAACCTTTGCTGGACATTGCGGAAGGGAACCCTGAGTAGCTAGAGACAAGAGTCAGGGTGTGGGGCATCGGGCACGGAACATGAGGGAAGGCTGGAGGGGCCAGGCAGAATGTGTCAGAAGCAAACACCACCCACTTTGCCACTCCACATAGAGCTCCGCCTGGGTACCCAAGAGTCTATTCTTTGCAACACTTCAAACCAGAATCTATACAATAGAAAACACGTACTAGTATGAGTATAGTGATTTGAACTGCGTGTTTTTTTTTTGTTAGGATTAGAAAAAGAGGTTAACATAAAAAAAAAAAGGAAAACATCTCATGGTACCTGATGCCAGAGGAGTGAGGGCGTCTCTGCCCAGCGCGACCTTCAGTGAGCGTCCCTCTCACTGCCACTCACACCGGATCCTGAGGAGACTTGAGAGGGAGACTCAGACTGGATGCCAGGACATTGCCTGAGACTCACTGGCAATTTTTCATGGGGTAGAAATGACAACTGTATCACACAGGCAAGAAATCCAGCAAGGACTTGACAGATGAAGTGTGAGTAGAATCGGAGTTGCTTTCCTGCTGGACGAGTTTTACACTTTGGGATACACTTCTCAATCTGATTGTGCAAAGATATAAAAATGGAGACTCAAGCATTCTGTCTTAAACTAAACTTGGCTCCTATTACCTAGCCACGGAAGTCATGAAATTTTCCTTCTAAGAGATTGCAGGTATGATGTGTGTATGTACTAAGAACAATAGCTTGTTCCTGCTTTTCTCCCCAGAATCCAAGTCGGCATATATGGAATCTATTCCTTGATCGATTTGTCTGACCAATATTATTAAGCTCCTACTGTCTTAGACATGACAATGTACATGATGATCAAGGGAGTGAAGACTCTTGAACTTATGAGGAAGCAGGGGCATATTCATGGGGGGACAGCTCCTGCCTGCCTTCCTGAAAAAAGGGGAAACCTAGAGTGTTCTACTTTATTTCCCCCCGAGAGTACCATATGCCTATGGTACAACATAAGAATGGAGTATGACAAAAAGAAACAGAAGAGAATGTTTTGGGATCTGCTTGTGACTTTTTACACATAGGAACTACAGGGTCAGTATGATACGCTCACTTGCCAGTTCTTACTCATGTCATCCGCATAGCCTTGACTTTTGGAGCTTGACGCTATTATCATCCCCACTTTACAGATGAAGAAACGGAGACACAGGAGTTTAAGGAAACTGTCATTGTCACCCAGCTAACAAATAGCAGCACCATGACTCCCAACCAAGGCGGACTGGCTCTAGAATCCATGCTGTGCCACATCGTGAATTAACCAAGCTCTAAGGAATAGTACGGTGGATGCTTGTGAGAAACTTCCAGCATACGTAAGTGAACCCCTTGATCCCGCATGCATGTGAATCCACCAGAATGACATGCCTCGCCCTGTTTGCCAGGCACCCTCCTTAAGATTCAGCCCAAATGTGACACCCCCAAAGTCTACTGGCCTTTGCAGTCTGGACTAGGTCTCCTTTTATGTCCAAATAGCTCCCGGTATTTATGGCATTCACCTTCAGAGTTTTAGAGTTTATTTGCTTGTGTCTCTTTCTCAGAATATGAACAACTTGAGGACAGGAAATCTGTCTGTGTGCTAGTTACATAGAATTTCTTTAAAAGGACCAGCGGTGAGGATTACATGAGATAGTACGAGTAAGGGTACAATCAGTGATTAGTATTTGGAAAGTCATTATTATCTCTTCAACTTGATCTTATAACAAACACCCTACACCATCTAATAAGCTTCTTTCAAACTGGTCAGGGAGCCCTCAGAGCTCGGGGCCGCCTCCAGGCTGTTCACATGGCAGCGTGCCCTGCCAGGAGTGCTCTCCCGCCCGGCCCTTCTCCAGCTGGCCTCCTCACCTCTGCCCCCTCGGGAGGCCTTGTCTGACTTCTTATGGCATAGGCTCCATCTTGTTGTCTTTCCGTGTAACCCTGTTTGTGTCTTGCATATTATATTAGGGTTAAGATATTAACTTGCATTTCTTTTTGCTGGTATACAACAATCAAAATAATGAAAGCCATTGTAATACATAATAAGAAATATATATTTGGGTTTCACCCCTGTTTTTGGCACAGAGCTTCTGAAACCCTTAGAGTTTCCTAAGTGATGAGATCATGGTATCTTTTGTGATGTTAGTGAAGTGACTTTTGAACCACACTTAAGGAGAGGGACTGGTTGCCAGAGAACCAACCATGTGATTGGAGATTGGAACATTCAGTCCCACCCCCTGACCTAAGGTGAAGGGAGAGGAGCTGGAGGTAGAGTTTATTCGCCAATGGCTAATGCTTTAGTCAATCGATCATGCCTATGTAATGAAGCCTCCATAAAACCCCAGAAGACCTGGTTCCCTGAGCTTCCGGGTTGGTGGGCATGTGAAGGTGTGGGGAGAGTGGCACATCTGGGGAGGGCCTGGGAGCTCAGTGCCCCTTCCTATATACCCTGCTCTGTTCATGTCTTCCATCTGGATGTCCATCCGTATCTTTTATCATACCCTATTATAATAAGCTGGTAAATATATGTAAAGGTTTCCGAGTTCTGTGAGATGCTCTAGCAAATTAGTTGAGCCCAAGGAGGGGCACAGGAACTTCTGATCTATAACACGTTGGTCAGAAGTATAGGTACCAACCTGGGCTTATGACTGATGACAGGAGCAGGAAGGGGAGCAGTCTTATAGAATGGAACCCTTAACCTACTGTCTCCAAGTAGGTAGTGTCAGAATTGAGTTGAACTGTAGGCCACCTGGCTGGTGTCAGGAGAACCGCATGTTGTTGGTGCTGTGGAGACCAGCTCTTCCCACACGGAATTAGGGTCCAGAACGCCCTTTAGCTATCGTGTTTTGCTTTCTTTATGTTTCTTTTGTTTATCTGCCAGGTGTTTGGAGGGCCAACTTTCAAAGAGGGGATTGTGCTGGGTAGCCCGGAGGGGAGATAAGAAAGGCTCATGCATTGGAAGCTGGGGGTTGGAGGGTGGAAGAGAAAATTTTCAAACACTGGGAAAGGAACAGAGGAAGGGGTCCTGTTCTGGTTTGCTGACAGTGTTTCCGGGAAGGCTCAGAGTTCCAGTGTGCAGGGCTCTGTGTTGTGTCTAAAGGAATGTGGCTTCCTTAGAGCTGTATTCATCATCCCAGCTAAGAGTCATGAGTTCAAGTGTAGCACAGAGGCAGCAGGCTACCTGCCCATCCAGGACCGCTGTAGGATCAGTGATCTCAGCAATCCAGTCCCAGCTCTATTGGCCTGAAGACTGCAGGCTCCTCCCCAAGGCTACAGGGGGNCAATAGATTGAAACAACTACTTGACTTGGAGCTGATGGGTGCGGAAAAACACACTGTTCCCTAATTAAAAACAAAACAAAACACCTGGCGTTCAAACTTCTACTCACTGCTATCATTTTATATCATGTTTATGCCAGAGTATAAATTAAGCCATGTCCTCAATTATGTGGTTTATCTGTAATATAAATTGAGAAGAAAGTATTTTTCTGAAAATAGACCTCTGTGAACCTATGGTAAAGTAAATGGACAAAAAGGTACACATAAATAACTTAGAATAAACTTTGGTGTTTCTTCATAAGATCATAAGTGGTCACAATGCACACATCTCCTTCCCTTGAACAATGAATTTCCTTGATAACCAACCACATTGAACCCAAAGCCACCAAACTCTAATAAAAGAAGCCAAGAGGTGCAGAGCAGTGAATGCTGCAGCTATGCCAACAGAAAATTATTGCAAGAGAGCAGCCTGGCTGACTTCCTGTATTCATGTTAATGACATATTGTAGATATTCTACACTTAAGTAGAAAAGTAATTTCCAAGGAAGATGGGTCAGCTCTACGGTAAGCTGGACTGTGTCAACGTTACAACACTTAAAATAAAATCACCATTGGGAACTATGTTAACACTTTATCTTTTCATTGTCGTCAAGAACAATGGATATTTCAGGCTCAAAGGGACAATATTTTTGGTGGTAATAATGGTGAAAGAAATACCAGTTTTTTTCTGAGTGAGAAAAATAGACACATCTGGCTGTGAGCAACAGTGAATTCATAGCAGCATTGAGAGTATCAGGAGAAAATTTTTTACGTCACTAATTTCTTTAAACTGGGCTCTCTAGCTATACCCCAAAGCAGTTTCTGACTGCTGAATTTGAACTATATGGAACCCTCATGACGTTACAAGAGGAGTGAACATTTGGACCGGCTGGGGTTGTCAGGTAGCTCTATATGATCTATTTGGTGGACCCTTGGCTTCCATTTCGCAGAGCTCTAGAGCCATAGCGATNCACAGATAGCATATGCTGAACCCAATGTTCAATAGAGACATTTTGATTCCACAGCCTATTTTCTTAACTATTTCTGTTATCAAGAAGCTTACTAATACACTCTTTAGGTTAGGAAGCATGACATAAACATATGAAATAGATAAAATGGAATAATGAATAAGAGACAAAATAAATTGTATTGCCTATTTCTCAGAGGTTTTGCCATGCCATTTCTTTCAAGTTTATGCATGGCCAGGGGCAAGGAGGGTACCAGCAAATCAATACAAGCTGGATAAAGGAGTTGTCAAAGAGCATTTAGCACTCAGATGAGGTTGGCATGGGCTGAGAAAATGTATATATTACTCTGTATTGGGGTTTAGGCCTGCCTGGCTAATATATGATATATGATTTTACAACTCCGTACCAGGGCTAGCATGTCAGACCAAACAAGCCTGGGGATATATTATTATTTAGGGTTGTAATGCCAGAATACCAAGAATGGTCCATGTGAGATAGTTGTGAGAACAGCATAGCTGGGGAGTAATGTGTCATCCAAGCTGAGTTGGTGGAATACAGAGGAAAAGATTGAAGGATAAGAGAGGTTAAAAGCAGACTCACAGAGTACCAGTAGATGTTCAGATGTTATAGAAAACTTTTGAGTTAATGGCAGCCGAATTTGGGGAAGCATCAACTTCAGGATGCTAGGTGGTATGGACTGAATGTTTATATCCCCCCCAAATTCATATGCTGAAGCCCTAACCCATTATGTAATGATGGTATTTGGAGGTGGGGACCTTTCGGAAGTAATTAGGTCACAAGGGTAGAGCACCTCTGAATGGAATTGGTGCCCTTATAAGAAGAGACACAACAGAGGTGAACCTTCTCTCCATCATATGAGGATACAGCGAGAAGGTGNTTAGCATAATACTCTCTAGGTCCATCCATGTTGTTGCAAATGTTAAGAGTTCATTCTTTTTTATGGGAGAGTAATACTCCATTGTATAAATGTGCCACAATTTCTTTATCCAATCGTCTATTGATGGGCATTTTAGTTGTTTCCATATCTTGACTATTTTGTGAATAGCTCTGCAGTAAATATAGGGGTGCATATATTTTTTTGAATTAGTGTTTTAGATTTCTTTGGATAGTCAGAAGTGGAATTGGATTAATAGGATCATAAAGTCCTACTTTTAATTTTTAAAGGAACTTCCATACTGTTTTCCATAGTGGCTGTATCAATTTGCAATGTCACCAACAGTGCACGAAGGTCCCCTTTTCTCCACATCCTCGCCAGCATTTGTTATTTGTTGATTTATTGATAATAGCCATCCTGGCAGGAATGAGGTGATGTCTCATTGTGGTTTTTATCTGCATTTCTCTGATGATTAGTGACATTAAGCATCTTTTCATATGTCTATTGGCTATCTGTCCTTTTTTGGAGAAATGTCTATTCATGTACTCTGCCCATTTTTAAATTTAATTGCTTGTTCTTTGGGGGGAGATTCTTTTAAATCAGGAGTAGCAAGCATGCAGTGGGTGTTTTTATTGCTAAGTATGCCCAATATGCAAGCTGCTTGGGATCTGACCGAAAGACCATGGGAACTGGAATGACACGGAGGGAAGGGTGATGTTGGTAAGGGGTGACTGTTTGTTGAGAACAAACAATCCTGGTAGCCACACATGGAGCGTAAGAGAAGGTGTGGGTGAAACACAGCCACCAAAAAGCTAGACGGAATGAAATACTAGTTCAATATTTTACAGAGCTTTGTGGTAAATGGTGATCTCCTTGGTCACTGGAAAATGCAAGGCTGGTGAAAGGCAAAGAAGTGAGGGCTTGCTGCTACTTGTAGACTTCCCGCTAATCTCAGGGGC
>NW_017732527.1:428702-438659 GCF_001890085.2 Hipposideros armiger | reverse complement strand
TCAATTTGGAGAAGGGAACCTGCTGAATATATTATCAATGATTTTGAATTAAAATATGGAAGGCACTATTCATTAAATATGTGTGTAGCATGCAAGTGACAAATGACAGAAGTCATGGCAATTTAAAACATGTAAAAATTTAACACGATGGAAATTAATATGGAAATTCTGCAGTCAGGATGAACAAGATAGAGATTACTTAGCTATAGTACATAGAAATATTCTGAATCTTTATTGGATAGTAAGCTCAAACTGTATCAGCAATGTATTGGGAAAATGCAAAGAATGTTCTGCAGTGCAGCCTGCATTCCTGGAAACACCGCATCCAGAACAAGGGAGGTGACAGGCCAGTCCCGCCACATGACATCTGCAATAAAGCGGTGACCTCAGAAACCAGGCCAGGAACCCGTCCAAAGGCTTAATCAGAGATGTGTGCCTAGGATAGTGAGGAGACTTGAAGTTTGAGACAGGAGGAATATTTGAAACAAATGGATAAGGGAAGACTTCGAATATATACAGGCTGTCATATGGAAGAGTAGTTTGATTTTTTTCACCCTGATGCACCCCTAAAGCAGAATTAAAACAGTCGATGGAAGCTACAGGAAGGCAAATTTTGGCTCAGTGTCAGGAAAAAAAGTTCTAACAGAGAGGAGAGGGAGGGAATGTTTAAATATGCAAGGAGGGATGAGTCACCCATCATTGGAGGCATTCAAGAATGGGCTGAGAAAGAATGGGCTTTGGGACAGCAATATTTCATGGGGGCCTAGAACAGTTTTCCAAACCAGAGATGCTGTGATTCTCCCAAACTAGAGATCGCCATATTAGGCCACGACTCTTGTCATGAGAATTTATAATTCGTTATTTTAGGGACTATGAANTAGCTGAGAAAAATGCCACCAAATAACCTCTTCCAAAATAGTCCTGAAATATGTAACAGTCATTGCGCTGAGTGGTCTGTTGTAGGAGAACAGGGGAATGGGGGAGGGATGGAAAGATAAAGAGAACAATGACATGTGACAGGAATGAAAGAAAAGAGGGGAGAAGGGTAAAAGGGCAAGCTGAGAGAAGGATGCACAATAAAGGCCCGAGAATAATTCCTGAGAAGCTGTCCAAGAACATTCTAGAAGAACTGAATGAGCGGACTTAGGGAATAAACACCATGAAAAGTATGCTCAAGGGTCAGGAGCCCTGTGGGGGCTGAGTCCTTGCCCACCTTTCCTCGGGAGTACACGGTCCATCCTCTACAGTGGCTCCCCCCTGAGGATGCTTGCTGCTCAGCACCTCACCACAGCCACTGGGAGCCCTGCCCACCTTTGCCAGGGACTTGGCTGGGCCTCCATCCAACTTCACTGTGTGCATACCCACCTGAAGGTTAGGGGAGGGTCCCCAGAAGGGGCAGCATTTTAGCTCAGGCCAGGAAGAAGAAGTGGAAGCGTCAGGAGTAGGATGGGAATGTGGATGGACTTTTGTTTAGGGGCTCTCCTAGGGGTGGGAGGTCTCATCTCATTTCATTGTATACTTATCTAGACCTTACTGTATCCCATAATCTATATGAAGGATTGATGGTACAGCGGTAAAGAATAAGGATTTCTACTCTCCTCAAGAAATTGTGCACAGGATAGGGAATTGATAATGCTACAAACAGAAAGTTAGGGGGTATGGGTGACTATTGGTGCCGTTTATTGTGTTCATTTCTCCTGGATTTGTCAATTGTCTCAGCATCACCTGCCTGGAAGTTCTATTGCTTACAAATTATTACAGCACTGAGACAGTCCAGTACTGAGGCTCTACCATGAATACAGTGAGTTATGAGCTGTATCTCTAATGGTGAAGAAGGCTTTGTGCAGAGGGGCCTGAAAATCAGCCGTTATCCTTGTATGCTCTGTGGTTAGCCACATCAGAGCCCTGAAGAGAGGCTGTTAATGGAGGACCATAATATCAACTCCAGGGAGAGGGCTTTCCACCAGTTGGGTCAGTAGTTTTATCTACACAGGCAGGGGAAAATACCTTGTTATTAATAAAAAAATATCTGAAAACCTACATTTTATTTTTGATGATAATCTTAACTACTGGTGGCAGATGTTAGGTCTACGTCAGCAAGAAGGTAGTAAGATAGCACAAGTCATCCATCCCTGGTCTCTCATTTCCCTATAAAGGGCCTGCAAACTCTCTCTTGCCCCAAAGAAAGCTTTAACTGGCCTGAGGGCAGCACTGATTAAGGGGAGGAAAATTACATTTCCTTCCACACTTTAGCAGTGAAAGTAAGGAAAGGATGGGGGTTGAAACAAAGGCTGCTACTCTGGGCTCTTTTTTTCTTTTTCTTTTTGTTTTTGATGGTGAGGTTAGAGACAGGACAGAATGGAGATGTGGGGAGAGAAAGCGCATTTTTCAAAATGTACAAATTACCAGTTCAAATGAAAGGGCCTTTTGGCAGTCTCTGAAGTGGGCCATTGTAAGAGGAAAAAAATCATTTGTTTTGCTTTCACTTTTGGCATTATAAATGAATTTCCCTTTAGGAAAATTATATATGGAGACGCAGAATTCATGGTTCCATTCATTCAATGTGACAGAAATGAAAATGATTTGACAGAAAAAAAGGCAGTGTGAGTTGGATTATATTTTTTATTGCTCACAACCTAATTTTTTTCCAATGCCAGCATGGTGGTATCTGTTAACAAATATTTATTAAGCCCTCATTGTGTTTTGTGCTTAAAGATACTGCGTGGGAATGGGAAAGAAGGCGGTTAGAATAAAGACAGAACTAATAAGACATAGAGTCTTATTATTGGTAACTGTGCATCAGATATTTTTTTTAACTTGGACAGCACATATCAATGCTTGCTTGCTTTCTTCAAGACATGGCCTTTGTCATAAAAGAGGCAGTTAGTCTAAAAAGAAAGCCCCTCCCAAAAAAACCCCACAAAAAAAACCCCCACACAAACCAGAAAAAATGTAAAGATAAGATGTATATACATGGATGCTTCCAGACAATATATTTATATACCACTGTTGTACATGAATAATGACAGAAATCAGGATATCCAGTACTGACTAGGGAATTCACTTTTTGATTCTCCAGATGCTTTGGGCCAGGGTTCACTTATAAACAAACATGCAAGAACAACTACCCATAACAAGAACACCAATGAATAAAAAACAGTTAACAATTACTGATTTGAGAATTGATAAATTGGCATTTTAATTTATATTCGATAATAAAACCTTAGGCAATGTGTTCTGGNTTCCCAATCTAATTTCTCTCTCACAACCAAATATTTTGGAAAGCTCTCTCTCTGACTGAAGTCCTCTTGTATTATCCAAGAGGGAAAAAAAAGCATCTTGAATTTTGCCAGCAACAGATCACTATAGGTTTTTCTCACTCCATAGAGAATACCTTGATGCAATACTTAGAAGCCGTCATCTTTATTAAGGCGTTCTCTTACACCCATATCTGACGTGATAGTTGTCTGCTGTTGACATGTACTTACTTCTATTCCTATGACATACATTCACCTAACAATTCATTCAAAGACATTTTTAAGTACTCACTAACTGCTCAGTTCTGTGCTACATACAGAGACTAGGACAGTGAATAAGGCAAAGTCTCATTTCAGAGGCCTGAGTCATCCTGGCAGAGATAGACATCTCAATAGATGATACGGATGTGGTACCATCATCACTGGTTCAAAAACCCTGACTTCATTACAGGCGATCTTCTAACAAATGATGATGCTGAGCTTCAACCAAGAGATAACACCTTTAATTGGTCTGGGGTGGCGCCTGGACTTGAGAATATTTTTAACAACCCTCAGATAAATCCGATAGCATGTGTAATAGAAGGAAAATAGAAATGACTGTGGGAGCATTTTGAAGTTACCTAGGACCTAGAATAGGTGTCTGATGGAGTTGATTTACTGAATTGATTTACTCAGTGAAGAAGAATATCTAATTGAAGCAAGGAGCTGCCTCTCCCTACCAGGTGCACCAGTATATACAAAAACATGAGTGTGAGGGCACGTGGGGGGCCTACTCATCTCTTCACTGAACACATGCTGACTCGTACTGAGCGCCTTCTATATCCCAGGCACGATCCAGAGGCCTAAGGGCTGCCTGTCCAGTAACCAGACAGACATCACCCCTGCTCTTATAGAAATCATAGCAGGATGGTAAATGCTGACATTATGCCATCAAGTGCAGAAACATTTGTTAAATTACGATTCTGAGAAATGCTATAAAGCCGAAGCACAGGAACTATGGGGGCCTAGTCGGGATAAGCCTAACTCGTTCTGGGGAGCTGGGAAGATTTTTCGGAAGAATGATATTTAGGATGAAACTTGAAGGGTGGGCAAAAGGTGGTCAGCAGAAGTTGGAATGGGATGCAGAGAATGGCTGGTGGAGAGAATAGACATGGAAACCCCTGATATGGACTGCGTGGTCAGTGGGCGGCCACAGTACAATGAGTTAGGGGAACGGGTGGAGGGTAGAGGAGGGGAATGTTTCCTCAGTGTGGCCAGAGTACCCAGGACCTTGTAGACTGAACTCAGTCCCGAGTACATCACATCCCCTCTGTTTCTCTGCTGCATCAGTGACACCTGTTTGTGCATCTCTTGGCAGTTGACAAAACATTTCCGCAAATGTCTCAACATCCTCAAGGCAGAACCATCTCTTAGATGTTGGTCAGAGATGCTAATTGACTTGCCCACGACCACATAGCTTAAAATCAATCTGCAGAACCAAGATTAGAGCCCAAGGCTGGTGACTCCAAACCTGAGCCCCTTTNTCTAAGCACCATGTTGTATACCTGAAACTAATATAGTAGTGTATGTCAGCTGTATTTGAAAAAAATTTTTTAAATATTTTAAAGAAGTAATTGCAATAATCCGGTCAGAGGAGAAGGTGGCTTGGGCCAGCATGAAGGTTATGGAAGTGGTGAAAAGTGGTCAGATTCTGGGTAGAGTTCGAAGGTAGAGCTGACAGGATTTCCTGCCAGGTCAGCTCGTCACAGGTTGTGAAATGTTCCGTACGTTAGTACGTTGTCTCATTTAACACACCTGACAAGGGTGAGAAGCAGTAGTTGCACTTCCTACGCAAGAAGAAGAATTGACCTGAAGCAGTCATGTGGGAGTCAGGTCTGGGAGCCTCTGCAGGGCAGGGGCATGGCCTTGAACTCTGTGGTCTTAGTCCCAGGTGCTTCTTCCTGTACAGGAGCCTCTCTCCCCAGCAGTTCTTTGCAGGCCCTTTTTCTCTCATACAACATCCATTTCAGGTCAGGACAAACCTTTTAATTTAGTTCATAGAGCCTTCCTATTACATATCAATTCTATGACACCACGAAGAATTTCCCAGACTGTTTACGCCATGGCTTCATAGTGTTTGGAGAAGAAAATTCTAATGCCTTGTGGTGGGTCACCAGCTTTTCCTTTATTTGGTGATAGGTAATTTCTGCAGCTTTGTCTCTGGCTGGACTCCCCACCTGTAACCCCCACCCCCGAAAAATTCTTACCTGCACCACCACCACCACCACCAACACCACACACACACACACACACACACACACACACACACACACACACACATTGATTATACTCATAAAATTACCTTAACCTTATTAGGTGTAGTTTCTAGGTTAGTAGAACCACTCAAGTGTGTATTTTCTGATCTAGAAGGATAAAGAGAACAAAACAGCACGATGGACCGAACAAAAAGTATGAGTTAGTCCTCTCAGAAAATCGCTACTTAAAACATCAGCAATCGCAAAGATGTCCTTTGGGAGTTTATCTTTGCCTTCTGAGTATAAAAGACCTTTTGTATTTAAAACATTTCTGAAATAGGGTTGGTGTGGGGAGAGAGGTTGTGAAGGGGACATGGCGTCAAGGAGATTTGGAAGCAGACAAGTTATTTCCTTGAACACAATTAGGATTTAAACAGCATGATGCTGACTGTTTCTCCTCTAATGGTTGAGGAATAAATGAAAATTAACAGCACTTTTACTGAAATCAAATGTAATGTGATTCCAGCTTAGAACCTTATAAAATCAAGTTAATTTCCATTCCTAGGATAAACAGCCCCGCAAAGGCCTGTGAATGAAAACTCAAACGTGACCTCTGGCAATTTTGTTCACTTTAGGTCCTATTTGCTTTTTTCTAAAAACAAGCGCAGTATGGGAGGGGTAATTGTTTAGTCTCCAGACAACCTTTCAGCTCCTTCTGTGATTGTGAGGCACTGGTGCCTATGTGGAGAGCGCCACAGAAAGCCGCTCTGATTCTGGATTTGGGGGCACAGGACACCATTCTCCTTGAGCCGTCGTGGCGCCCATCAAAGGCAATTTGGCTGGATTGACTTCATCAGGAATTAGGGTGTGATGTATTTTAGTTTATTAGCCATACACCCCCACGGAGAGTGGGAGAGTGTCCCAGCTCCTAATCATCATCACTTATGTGTACAACTTCGCACTCTTCCCTTCCCTCGCCTGTAAAATAAGTCTGAGTGGGTTGACTTGAAGTGACTGAGGGTATTGAGAGGAAAGGTTACTGCGCAGGCTCCCTGATCAGTCAGCTCTCAATTGATTTCTAAAAACAATTATATTGATTCTGTTACTCAGGTCCTTATTTTCTGTTGGCCTGTGCATAAGTCATTTCTGAAAAAATGGCAAGTCCTACGTTAGATCAATCAGTGAAATGATTTTCAACCTCAATGGTTCTATACTAATGATTTTAAAAGGAAAACAAGTGTGACCTACTGGTACAAATGCAATAAAATACTAATTTCCAAATGTGCAAGACAAATAGATTGGAGGTGTGGTCAGACAGTGACTGAATAAGAAGAAACTGTTTCTTACTGTGTCACGATTGTTTGCGGTACCTTTTATTCATTCCTTTCTATATGTTAATAATAGTCTCATGAAAATATCCGCATTCCCGAGTAAGGTAACAATGCCAGATTATTACAGACCACAGTAATTGGGATAGATTAAATTATTGTTCAAATATTGGGCTTGGCACGTGACTTGCTTGGGACTCAGGGTGGGCACGATGTCATTCCCTGTCCTTGACTTTGGGCTCAGTGTGTGTCTTGTCTTGGCAAGGGGGACATTAGCCGGCTTGAAATGTGATTGCGTGTTGGCCTTGATCGCCTTCATTTCTGCTATTGTCATACTCACATAATGACATATGTGGCGGAGACCAGAGCTCAGCCAGCAGTGAAGCCCAGTCTAGGCCAAACAGCCAGTATACATGCGTCTCTTGTTTTAAGTTGGTATATTTCTGGGTGGTTTGTTATGCAGTCATAGCTCACTAATAGAATAATAATAACCATTAATTGGACACTTACTGGCTAAAAGTGCTAAACATGCATTATCTTATTTAATTCTTACCTCAAGCCTCTGGGAGAGATGTTATCCAAATTTTGAAAGAAGCTATAGTTAGTGTTAGGGTCAGTATTTGGACCTAGTCCTTTATGACTCCAACGTCATGCTCTTAAACGTTTTTAGAATAAAATTATTCATTAAGGTTAAGAGATGGTTCAGAACAGGACCCTGAATCTGACTCCCCACCAAGGCCTGTAGTCCATGTATGATCTGGCCTCCTGTATCTCTTTNGTATACTTTCTGGAGCACTCAGCAGTTCTTAACTACCGTATTTACTCAAAAGAAATAAAAACTTGTCCACAAAAGGTGTGTATACAAGTGTTCCAAATAGCTTTATTTAAAATAGCCCCAAACTGACAACAATCCTAATGTCATCAACTGATGACTGGATAACAAATTATAACAAATTGTGATATAAATAGAATACCGCTCAGAGATTTATATATATTATATATATAAATATATATTATATATGTGTATATATAATATATATTATATATTATATATGTTATATATAATATATATAACATATATAATATATATATTATATATATATATATATATATATATGGTTCTCAAAAGCATTATGCTAAGTGTAAGAAGCCAGACACAAAGGCTATTGTATGATTCTATTTATATGACATTTTAGAAATAGTGACGTTACAGGGACAGAAATTAGACCAGTGGTTACCAGGGATTGGAAGATACAGTCCTTACTGATAGCAAAGGGACACAAGAAATCTTTTCAGCATGATAGAAATATTGTATATCGTCACACGGGTCTTGGTTAATGACTGTATATATTTGGCAAAGTTTGTCAAGATCTGCAGTTAAAATGGGTGAATTTAATTGGATGCAAATTATATCTCAGTCAAACTAATTTTTAAAAAAGAACAAAGTGCAAGAAGTGTGACATTGGTGTGAAATAGACAAATTCATCAATGTAATGAAGTAGATAGCCAGGAAATTCAATGTACGATGAAAGTATTTCAAGTTAAGTGAGAAGAAAATGGGATATTAAATAAATGATGTTGGATTACCTGCTAGTGCATGAAAACAATAACTACAGGAAAGCTTCACATTCCTTATATTAAAGTCTATCCTATATTTATCATATATTTAGACATTTAAATAGTAGAATGAAATACAATTAAAATGTCTTTTCACATTGTGTACATCTGTAGCCTCAGTATGTAAAATAGCAGATAGCCAATGACCCGGAATATAAAACCCTTGACAGCGTTTATTTAAGAGTGAAAAATCTGTACCATTCCATCAACACTGGCAGCCTGTAAGATGTCATTCTGGGGACTCTTGGGGAGAAGTCTTGATGTTTCCCTTTAGGCTGTCACGAGTCTCAGGTGCTTCCCCAGTGGGAACGCCTCACAAAGGTGTGGATCCAAATGCAACCCCATGTATGCCTGTTAGGCGCACACTGGCAGGTGTCATGTCCAAGTTCAGTCTCTGCCTCCGGGCCCTACACAACCTGTCTCCTTCTCCCGCTCCAATCTTCTGGCTGTCTCTCTCTCTCTCCTTCAATGTACTGTGCAGTTCCTGGGGAAAAAACAAAAAGATAGAAAATAGGCCTTTTTGATGTCCCCAAGAACATTTTGTGTTTTCTGACTCTGATTCTGCCAATCTTCCTCCTGACGAGGTCTACCCATCTCTTTTTTTCTAAGTCCTACTCATCCTTCAGAACCACGTTTGACTATTATTTCTGATAAAATCCTCTCTAAGTAATGCAACCCTCAATCTTAGCCTACTCTGAATTCTCAAAGCATTTAGTGTGTGGCTGTGATTTTTAGCACTATGTTTTTACTATGTACACACACATGTACAGATAGGCATTTATTATAATATATGATATATAATATCTACATAATTATTACAATAACATTGCCTATGCCATCATTATAGTAAATACTGTGCATTTATTGTACTGATTGTTTATTATTATTGTGATGGGCGTTTATATCTTTCCTACTCAGTTATAATTGCTCTGAAAAGTGATTTTAAAAAAGAGCCTGCTCTGTTTTTTATGTTCTTAGCTAAGAAGGATCGAGAGTATATTGTGAGCTGAGAGAATGTCAGAAAGGTTGGGTGTGGGGAATAACTTGGAGAAACCAAGCCTTAGGGGATGACTTGCAAAAGCAGAAAAATAGCTGGGAAGTTTGGTTGTTGCAAGCAGGAGCCATAACAGATATAGCAGTCCAAGCAAACAAGAAATTAGATCATGATCCTCAAGCCCAGAAAAAATAAAAATAAAAATAAATAAATAAATAAATAAATAAATAAATAAATAAATAAATAAATGGTTGCAATAAACATAGGGGTGCATATATTTTTTCGGATTAGTGGAGTACAACATAGGGAATTGAGTCAATGGAATTGTAACAGCTATATATGATGTTAGAGAGGTAGTAGATTGGGGGGTGGTTATCATTTTGTGAGGGATATAAGTCTAACCATTGTGGCTTTGTACACCTGAAACTAATAATAAAAAAAATAAGTGACTGGCAGAATAACTTCTCTGCAAGCTAGGTTCCTATAATTATTATTATTATTAATTATTATGCAGCGGTTCTCAACCT
>NW_017732527.1:421417-427589 GCF_001890085.2 Hipposideros armiger | reverse complement strand
TGCTGTCTGCTGACAGTTTCCACCTCCGAGGCTGTCCATGTTGGGACCCAAAGGCTGTCAGATAGACCCTGCTCTCTAATCTTGATCCACTCCTCACCTCGAGGAGGACTTGGGCTTCCCCTAGTCATTCAGGTCTCCCACTAAATTAAGGAGATATCCTCTTGAGAACCTTGGGTTTTCATCATCAGGCTTTTTTGCCTGGGGAATCATCATAATAACCAACATTTATTAAGACTGTATTATGTGCTAGGGTTTCCTAAGGTGTCCAACACTATGAGGTGGATTTTATCTTTGCTATATTGTACACTGGAAGTTTTGTGGATCTCTATCAAAGAGTGGAGCAGGCTTAGACATGCATCTCTGAACATGCCTATTATATAGTAAGCAGTTGTTTTATTAAATTCGTAAAAGAAATAATAATAGCTGTTTTTAGAAGTCATATAACATTCAGCTTAATACATGCCAGGTGCAATACTTTAAGTCATTTGGTTCTTGTAATAAATTTATGAGTTAAGAACTCTATCTTCATGTTGGAGAATCAGGGTAAGCCCCCTGCCTGGGATCACAGAAGTCATAAGAGGAGGCACTGGACTGTGAACCCAAGAACCTTAAATTAAGGATCTAAAGCTTCTGATCACCCAATTCTGATGTGTGTTGGGGAAGAGGGTGGTTCCCACCACCAAGCACTTTGCTGACACCAGCTGCGTGCCCTGCAATTCAGCTCAATTCTGACACTCTCTACCCAGAGATAGCATCAGATTCCACAGGTTAAGTCAGGGTTCAATCCTCCTGTCTTACCCCCACCCCCACTCCTTTAGCCACTGTCTTAAACCCAGGTGGCTGCCTGTGTTTCTTATTGACCAGCTACAGGTCAGAGGTTACCAGGACCCTTCCTCGGGTTTGATTAATTTCCTAGAGTGGCTCACAGAACTCGAGAAACGTCTCGCTTAACTAGATTACTAGCTTATTATAAAAGGGTATAATTCAGCAACAGCCAGATGGAAGAGATGCGTAGGTCAGGGTACGGGGCAAGAGCATGGAGTTCTCTCTGAGTGCACCCTCTCCCCAAATCTCCACGTGCTCACCAACCTATAAGCTCCCTGGGCCCTGTCCTTTTGGGGTTTTTTTAAGGAGCCTTCATTACTGAGGCATGATTGATTAAATCATTGGCTATCGGTGATTAAACTCAAGCTGCCTGGAGGTTGGGGGTAGGGTGGGGTGCAATGGGGCTCAAAGTTGCAACCCTCTAATCATGTGGGTGGTCCTCCCTGTAACCAACCCCCATGCTTAGATGAGGTCCAAAAGTCACTTCTTTAATGTAACAAAAGACACTTTCCTAGCCGTCATCACTTGGGAAATTCCAAGGGTTTTAGGAGCTCTGTGCCAGAAACCTGAGGGAAGAATAAATACAGAGTGCCAAAAAAATGTATGGGAAGGGTGTTATCACTTTGTGAGGGTTGTAAATGTCTATTACATTGTCTTGTTCACCTGAAAAAAAAAATGTACACACATTTTAAAAAGGAAAAAACTGTATTAAAATTGTAATACTCAATATATACTGATAACAGAAGATGAACACGTCACATTTGACTTCTGCAATTACAAGAGGTGCTCCAAGTGGTTATCATCAGCATAATCTTAATACAGTTTTTTTCTTGTTTTAAAATATGTATACATTTTTTGGTACCCTCTGTATATGTTTCCCCTTATAAGTCACAATATCATAGGACCTTTGCCCACACTGCAATACAGCATACGACTGCTGTGCCATTGTGACACCCTTCACCTCTGCACTGTGGGTTGTACCGCTGTGAATACCTACTGTGTACAAAAGGCAAACTTGGAGATGATCATAATGAAAAACAGGGGGCAAAGCAAGCAGCAAGTGAAACACAGCTCGAATCTCGGAAGTGAGGCAGAGGTGGTGGGGCTGTAGATTCTTTGTCTCATTGGTAAGTGAGGGAGCGTGCAAAGGCAAGTAGTGAGAACAACGACCACATTGTCAGGAGTTGATGAGTAAATAGAAACCAAGAAATAGGAGACAACAAAAATGCTCTTTAGAGAACTTTAGAAATGAACGGTTGAGAGCAATAGAATGTTGATTTTATAGGTTAGTTCAAGGTTTGGGGGATGCAGGAGTGAATTAAATACATGTGTAGCTAGATAGAGATGAAAAGTGCTGGAACGAGGAAGTAATCTGTGGGACGAAGGCCAGCGGTGACTGTGTTTGCTTTAGAAAGAAGTCCATATGTGTTCCCACCACCATTAAAGGGAGGGGCACAGAGATGAGGGCAGGGAGACATTTCTGCAGTAAAGAATAAGGAGGAATCTGTATCTTCTTAAAATAATTTTAATATTGATTTCCTGAAGCTATGCTTTATGGATACAGTATTTACTATTTAATAACTCTACTAAGAAATGCGAACAACTCATTTTTCAAAGAGACTGAACAATGAAATACAATCAAAACACCAAAAATAGATTTTTCCTCATGTTGCTATATTGTGCCATTGTATGATAGATGGCCCGTCTTGCCTCTAAAATATCCTGCATTGCATCCTTTCCTTCAGCATATACAGGCCTTTCTATCCAAGTAAATAAGGGACATGAAGCCCTNGATACAGCGAGAAGGTGGGCATCTGCCAACGAGAAAGAGAGCTCTCACTCGAGCTCCACCATATTGGCACCCTGATCTCAGCCGTCCCAGCCTCCAGAACTGTGAGAAATAAATGTCTGTTGTTTAAGTCACCGAGCCCATGGTGTTCTGTTACAGGAGCCCAAGCTGGCTCAGACACTGGTGATGAAACAGTGCCTGCCATGGTGGGATCCAGTGTTTAGCTGGGTTGGCAAAGGCTGATGTGGCATGGAGATGAACAACTTCATTCTGTAGAGAGGACAAAAGACTGGTTTCTCATAGGTGTGTTGGATGATTAAACGAGATCATGTATGTAAGTATTTAGCACTCTATCATGCGCAAATCCTGACTGTTCAATAAATGCTACTGAGGAATCTGACAATGTTGATGTTAGTGTGTTAGAGTAGCATGGAACTTGGCGATGCCAGGTAAGTTTGGAAAGGTGGAGAAGCAAAACCTAAGTGAGTTGTTGAGGATATGTAGAAGACAAAAGTGGCTCTAGCAGGACAGAACGGCAGAGCATCAGGAGAGAGGCGACGGTAGCAGCAGTGGTGATCAGGAAAGGAGAATTTAAATAAGTGCTTGCTTGAAAAGGAGAAGGCACACAAAGTACTCACAAAATCCTTGGGGAAGTTGGCTTCCTTTTTTTCTAGTAGTTATAATTCGCTTTCCCAGAAATGCTTTGGGTAACACATTCATCCCTTTAAAGCCAAATTTTATGCATGTTGAATTATATATTCTAAAAGGTAAATAGTGGGCGCATTTGTAATAAGCTCAAAGAACAAATGAGTGAAGTGACTTTTGTTCATTTATATTCCTCATTGTTTTCTAGCTGTTTTGTGATCATTCTTACTCTGTTTGCCATGGGATGTGGTGAATGTTCTTAATTATCCTCATCAGAATGATGGAGTTTCATATCACAGGTGTTAACAGCCAACAAATCTGTGGCTTCAGAAAAGAAAGTTCCAGTCCGATGATAAATGAATGTTTACAAAAGCAAAATATTGAAAGGGCACTGCTCTCAACTTTACAGGGAGAAGAGCATATATCATGCTCTTATTGAGGTTCAGGACATTTGATGTGAGCAATGACTTCCATTCTGATTTCAACAAGAACATTAATTGTTCTCTTGCATTGTGTCTCGTGCTACAGCACAAACCTCCTCCGCTTAATTAGATTTTGAAGGATTCAGAAGGGGCCCACCCCTGTTCTGCACTGTTTTTCTTGGTGACATTCTTGGGTTTTATTTTAGCAGCCTGGAGGCGAAACCCATCAACCATTCAGTGAGTTTGTATGGCATCCCTACTATGCAGTGGCTTTGTGTAGGGTGCCCTCTAGGAGCCTACGATTGAATGGAGGAGGCAAACCTACACACAGGATAGAATAAGAGCACAAGGACAGCCAAGATGGGTGGAGCTGACTCTCAGTACAATAGAAACAGAGAAAAAAGAGATCAGTGGGGGCTCAATGGCCACAGGTTTTAAAATTTTTATTATCAATTACTATCATTATAACAGCAATGGCTCGCATTTGCTGAGCGTTGTGTCCACCGTATACCAGGTACTGTGCAAAGCACTTTGTGTGCTTTCTCTGACTGAATCCTCACAACAACCCTTTTTATTGTTCCTGCTTACAAAGAGAAAACAGCATGCTCTTATTATTCCCATTTCACAAAAGAGGATACTGACGCTTAAAGTGGTCATGTAATTCAACCAAGGTCATGGAGTTAGCAGCCAGAATCCACTGAATGTGAGTTTGCCTGGCCCCAAACCAGTAGGCGCCTCACCGCAATATATACAGCTGTGGCTCTGTGGTAGGAGGAAGTACATGGCGTCAGTCTTTACAAGGACAGGTAGATTCCAAAGGCATGGCAGAGGAGGAGGAGCAGATACACGTATCTCAAGACAGGTGGGAGCAGGACATGAGTAAGGAACAGTGGGAAAGAGCATCCCAGAGCCGAAAGATGGGGCAATGGGGGACTGTAGGGGCTCGGTGATCAGCATGGTGCTGTGCTGGGAATCTGTACAAACTATGGCCTGGAGCGCGAAGCTGGATAACTCAGGTGACAGGTGGCACTGTTTAAGGAATTAGGGTAATACAAGATAGCAAAAACTTTACATCAAACTAGATAGCCGACAGGCTCGGTACACACGAGTCCGAGTATCAGAACGAGACTAGGCTGAGTAGGTCATGCATTCATTCACATCCTCCCTTCATTCATTCAGTGTCGTATCTGAGCATCTGCTACATTCAAAACATTACAGTAGGCATTGTGGAAATTATAGACACGAAAAAGGCAGGATTCCGTCCCTTAAGCAGCTTGCAGTCTAGACAGGAGGTGACTTGAGCTGGGGTTGTTGAAGTATGTCAGAATTGGGCAAAGGTAGAGAGGGAAAAGGCCTTTTAAAGGAGACTTACACTTTCTGAGTGGACAGAAGGCTCAGTCAGAGGAATAATTATTCATTCATAGATTTAATGACTATTTTTGACATACAATATTAACTTAGTTCCAGGTGTACAACATCGTGATTAGACATTTATGTACTTTACAAAGTGATTCCCCGATACATCTAGTACCCATCTGACACCATACATAATTATTACAATATTATCGACTGTATTCCCTGTATTGTCTATGTTGTACTTTACATCTCTGGCAATTTGTACATCTTAATTCGTTTCACCTTTTTCACCCATCTCCCCAACCCCCCTCCCATTTGGTGACCATCAATTTGTTCTCTGTATCCATGAGTTCATTTCTGTTTTGTTTGTTCATATATTTTATTCTTTAGATTCCACATTTAAGTGAGATCGTATGGTATTTGTCTTTCTCTGACATTTTTTGAGCTAACATACATTATGCTAGGTTTGGGGGCAAAAATAGAAAGTCATCATAAAACTTAGATGTAGGTAAAGGATAGGCATTAATAAAATGAGCTTACAGATGAATGTAAAATTACAAGGTCAAGGAAGTCTTCCCCGAGGAAATCAATTGAGGTTTATGGATAAACATGAATTAAACAGACATGGAAAGGAGGGAATTTCATCCTAGGCAGAGGAAAGAGCCTACTGAATGCTGTACTTGGGGTATAAGTCTCGTAACTTGGGGTATATGTGAGCATCACTGAAGCACAGGGATGGCAGGGAACCTAATGTGCGAGGAAGCCGGGGAGTGATTTGGGGAAAGCCAGAACAGAGATCTGGAGCCCATTAGGCAGCTGTGTCTTTACCTTAAGGAAAGGGAAAGTCACTGAAGAGGGAAGCGATGAGTCAGATTCGCCACAATGTGGAGAAGGATTGGAAGGCAGTAAGACTGAATTCAAAAGATCAGTCAGGAGGAGAAAGGTGATGGTAGCTTCCATTAGGGTGATAATAAGCACCTGAAAAAGTAATCAACACCATTATTCAATATAGAGATTACAAATTTAGGCCATATTGAGATACCACTACATACCCACCAGAATGATTACAATTTTTAAAACTGACAATACCAAGTGTTGGCAAGAACACAGCAAAACTGGAACTCACACATTAGGA